>NC_056729.1:793185628-793496249 GCF_019279795.1 Protopterus annectens
TGGTATGGGACATGTGTCAGTCTGCCTCTACAAACATATACAGCTGATAGAACACCAGAAACAGGAGCAGACTGCAAAATCAGATAGAAAAGGACCCATAACACAGGCCATATAACACATGCACAATACACTACTACACAATCCTGACAGTCTGTCAACAATTGCCAGAAATGCACAGTCCTCTCAACTGTATAGAGTCCCATATAACATCCAGGTTTTGTCCTCATATATAAGGTCTCTTACACAACATGTCTGACAGTCTGATACATCACTGGGATGATAGCATGAACAAAGTCACTATATACTGATGCTTCATACCTAACCACCTCTTACAGCATGACATCTGGACAAAGCCTGACTTACTTGGGAGGCAGAGGCCCAAACACAGGAGCATTATTGATATATTGCTGTTATAAACTGAGAAAGTTGCTGGTGTAATAGGGTTGTTCTAACATATCTGTTCTGAGGGATATGAAGTCAGAAACACACATGGATGTTACCATCTAATGACTACAATCCTCAGAGGACGCCACTGAATTTCCAAGGCCAAAAAATGTGTGAGTAACACACCAAATGTAAGAGACCAAACTCTGTCCAGTCTACAGTTAGCTCTACAGTTGAGTTATGTCAACCACATAACATTACCAGATTTAAATGCACACAGAGCAGCCATATCCACACAAACCCTGTCAAACTAGAATTACTTTAACTGTATAACAGAAATAATTACATTCTGTCCCTATGTCTGAAACATTCTCCCCCCTGTTTGTTGGGCTGTCTCCACAGTGTTTGTTGTAAGAGGTATTTCCAACTACCCCCTGTGATGCTTTTTGTCACAAACCTCCATGAAGTTCTCCTCACAGGCAAGGAAAATGGCCAACACCCACATGAAGTACTCAGTTATAGGAGGGTGTCTTCATGCTATTGGGTATGGGAATGATACCACAGCTGTTCTACATGGAATTAGCAAGTGGGGGACTCCAATTGGTGCACAGGCCATCAGCTACTCATGAGCATTACCTACAAAAGGCAAGCTGCTGCCTATACAAAACAGATGTATATCCTACATCTGTGTGTGAGAGAGAGAGAGAGAGAGACAGAGACAGAGACAGAGACAAAAACAAGCAGACTGAAAGACAGACACACACACACCGAAACTGATGGATTGTACCAACTGAACTGAAAAAAAATACAGGTATGTCAAACAATTAAGCATGTAATTGAATACAGTAGGGTGTATATAAAGGAGGAAAATAGGAAGTTCAAACAATATTATGTCTCAGCGACACATGCTGTACTGATATATTGCTGAGCAGAACCTATGGCCATAGCATCTATGTCTGTCTCCAGTGACATAGAACACAGCTCAGAGCCCTGAGCCCCTCCATGAAAGTATGGCTCACATATGATCACTACTGGAGTGTGCGTTGCATAATATTGACTGTGACACTGCTAGTCCAGCTATTGGGATGTTGCAAATATCCATATGTTAATTGTCAATACAAATATGATATACATGTTTGTCTCAGACATGTGATGGACCTATACAGGATATTTGTATACTGAAATACTGGCGCAGCTGTGTGTGTTGAACTGCATGTGATATACTGAGCTCATACCATTCAACTGTCCAGTGTTATGCACACTGACCATATGTGTGCCTCATATTTGTAGTTATGTCTGGCAAATACCTGTAAACCTGTCAACACTGACATTAGAACATCACCTTCTCTTTCTTTTGGCTGTAATCATTAGTGGACACCACAGCAGATCATGTGTCTCCATGTCTTCTCATCCATCTTACTCTGGCACACCAACCACCTGCATGTCCACTATCACCACATACATACACCTTATCTAAAGCCTTCCTCTTCTCCTTCTTACCTGGCTGCCTCATCCTTTTCCAATATACTCAGCATAACTTCTCATCACATGTCCAAACCAACATAATCCTGCCACTCTCTGGCGTTATACCCAAGCTGTCCAACCTGGGCTGACCCCTTAACATACATATTATTAATCCTGTCCACCCTCGTCACACCCAGTGCAAATCTTAACATCATTAACTCTGCTACGTCCAGCTCTGACTCATGCCTCTTTTTTCAATGCAATGTCTCCAACCCATATAACATAGCTGGTCTCACTACCCTCTTGTAGACCCACCCTATCATTCTTAATGGTACTAGGTCACAAATCACTCCTGACACTCTTCTCCACCACCCACATACTGCATGTACTCTCATCTTCAGCTCTCTCCCACACTCACCATTACTATGAACTGTTGTTCCCAAGTATTTACACCTATCCACCTTTGCAAACTGTACTCCCTGCGTCCTCACAATTCCTCTATCCTCCCTCACATTCACACACATATATTCCATCTTAGTCCTGCTGACCATCATTCCTCTTCTCTCTAGACCATAGCCCCACCTCTCCAGGGTCTCCTCAACATGTTCACTACTCTCACTACAGACCACAATGTCATCTGCAAACAGCAGAGTCTATGGGGAATCCTTTCTGATCATGTCTGTCAACCTTTCCATCACCACTGCAAATAAGAAAGGGCGCATAGCTGATCCCTGCTGTAGTCCCACCTCCACCTTAAATGCACCTGTCACTCCCAGTGCAGAACTCACCACTGTCACACTAGCCTTGTACATATCCTATAGCATTCTTACAGATTCCTCCACCACTCCTGGCCTCCTCATACAATACCACAACTCCTCTGTAGGCATCCTGTCATATGCTGTCTCTAAGTCTACAAAGACATAATGCAGCTACTTCTGACCTTCTCTGTATGTCCCTATCAACAGTCTCAGAGCAAACATTGCATCTGTAGTGCTCTTTCCTCGCATGACACTATACAGCTGATCAGTAATCCTCACCTCATTTCTTAGCCTAGCTTCCACCACCCTTTACCATTACCTCATGCTGTGACTGATCAGTATTATCCCTCTGTAGTTATACAGCTCTGCACACCACCCTTCTTCTCATAATCAGTACCCAAACACATTTTATCCACTCCTCATGCTTCCTCTCACTTTCCAAGATTACAGTAAACAATCTGGTTAAAAATACCACTGCCATTTGTCCTAAACACCTCCATGCTTCCACAGGTTTGTTATCTGGACCAATAGCCTTTACATTATTAAACCTCTTCATAGCTAGCCTTACTTCCCCCTTGATAATCTGTTGCATGTCCTGATTCACCATACACACATCATCTAGCCTTCTCTGTCTCTGTCTCTCTCTCTCTCTCTCTCTTATTCTCTTCGTTCAACAGCCCATCAAAGCACTGTTTCCACCTGCTTGACACACTCTCCTCACTTGTGAGCACACTTCCACCATTATCCTTTATCAGCCTTATTTGCTGAACATCCTTCCTAGCTATGTGCCGCTGTCTAGCCAATTGGTACAGGTCCTATGCTCCATCCTTGGTGTCCAACCTTACATACAACCCTTCAGATGTCCCATTGTCAGCCTTTTCCACCACTCTTTTTGCCATGCACCCCATCTCCCTATACACCTGTCTACTTTCTTCATCTGTCTGACAATCCCACTTCTCCTTGGCCAACCCCATTCTCTGTATACTCCCCAGTGCTTCCTCATGCCACCACCAGGTCTCCTTGTCCTCCTTCCTCTGTGTAGGGTCCCGCAGATGTCCTGCCCTAACAGATTGACATGGTTGACTGTAATTCCAGTGTGCCATACTGACATAGAACAGAAATGTATAGCAGGTATTACCTGTGCATATGTATGCATGGGTAGGTGTACCTGTCTGCTTCACAACAACTGAAATGGGATGCAAATAGTCAGGTAAGTAAGCTGTACATGTTGTATGTGTGTGCAACCTTAGTTTCTCTGCATTAAACAGAGTTACACTTCTACAGCTACTGGTTGTGGCATCGGCCTGACACAGACATGGGTAGTATAATAAGCATGAGTATCACATTAAAATTGAAGAGCTGGCTAACTGTGTTCTGACCTTGTGTCCATGCCCACTACAAACATGACCACACACATAGCTGTGTGGCCTCAGCAATACCTTCTTGTAAAACCTGTTTCCAACAAAGTAGAGCAAACCCCTTTGCTGGACAGCAGCAATGCACAAAGCACATAATGTGATGCTATATTGGCTGTACAGGGCAAAGTAGGAGCAGGCACCAATTGGGCAGTATGTCACCCTTTGTCTGAATGAGCATAGTAGGTCACAGGTGGATTACTGTAAGGCTAACTATGAGTACAAACTGGGCACATTCACTAAGGGCGATCACAAAGCCATCTTCACATATGTCTGCAGTCTCAAAGGCAACAACCCGACCCACCCTGTAATGGTGGTCAATCACAGCACATACACACACACCATAGCTACAGCCAACCTGCTACAGACAGGTTTAGGGCATACATCACTCCTTTGGCTCACTATCAGTATAGGGGGATATGCACAGCACACGCACCCCTCCCCTCATCATCATGGATCAGGTGCAAGCTGCCTAATCAAAGTTAACAAAAGCAAGTCCCCTTGGGGCCTGATAACATCCCTGTCTGCATCCTACATGAACACAGGCATATGCTTCCAGCTCCATTACACACTGTATGAAAGCAACGCCAGAGCACCATTGACATCTCATCTGCAACGAACACGTCCACTGTCATCCCTCTCCATAAATGTGAATGATGAATGGTGGTTTATGCAATGTACTGGCCCTCATTGGGGGAACATGACACATCAGGACCAGGAGAACAATGCATGTTCATACAGTGCTGCCAGGTACAGGGGTATGATGCATTTGTAATGGTGGCTAATACTGGTCCATAGTCATGTGCTGGCTCTGTAAAGAACTCTGAGCAATGTCTGAGGTCCTGTGATGTGTTTCCCTGTTTATGTCTTCCAGATGTCATACAGTGGCAACTACTTTACACCAATGCAGAGACAGCAGTCATTACAGAAGCTGTAATCTTAAACTATGCCATCCTTTCTGGCCATAGCTGGCAAAATCTGCAGGAACAGACTGCCCCGTGGGATGAGATCATCCACAGAGTGAACATCTTGGGCCACCATAGATGCACATATGATCAGGTCAGGCATAGAGTAACTGACCTGAAATGTCATACCCAGCAAAGGGCTGCTGCTCTAGCGAGGGACCATGCTGCTACCGGTGGGGGGTCTGCCACACAGGGCCCACTTACGGAGACAGAGAAGCTCCTTGCCAACCATGGAGTAGCCACCACACAAACGCAAACATGGGAAACAGCAGTCATGGAGGTGGGAGGCACCCAAGCAGCAGGCGAAGAGCATCCAGGTAAAGCCAAGGTTCACATCAGTGTAATGACGTAGCATTTAACTGTCTTTTATAAAGTCTCTAGATGCATATGTCAGTGCAAAATGGATTAGTGGGTGGGGTTTAGTAATGCACACAAGTGCACATCTGTGGTCAAGGACAGCAAATTGTGTAATATAGTGTGTACTATACCTGTGCAGAAATGGAGCAGTCATCTTGTAACAATGCCTAATGTGAATCTGCTGACAATACCTCGCTCTCACAACTACATAATGCCCTCTGGTCTGCACATGGGACAGCAGCCAGACACCAGTAAGTATGGAATTCTCCTGTTGCGGCTCAGCAGTACCCCAGGCAAGCTAAAGTTAATACACATGACCATGTACACAACTGTTACACTCAGCCATTCAGCAATATCTGCATGTCCACTTGTGGTGTTTACTGCATTGCATCACGGTGGTCACCACAGGGGTCTATTTGCAGGAGATGTCACATATCTGTAGCATACCTCACAACATGTCATTGCAGGATATCTGGACAAAGACTGACCAAATTGGGGGGACAAAGGCCCAAAATTAGGGTCATATTGTATACATTAGTGGTGTAAACACCTGTTAGAATGCCAGGTATTTGTGATATACAAAAATGAGAGCACAATAGACAAGTTCCAAATACTGCCAACCTTTCATGTGACTTATAGCCTGTACAATTCAATTATAAAGCAAAAAAATATGTTAAGGGAACAATAATGACACATAACAACAGTACAACAACCTAGATGCATATAACTACAGCAGTACAGCTTACTGGGTGCACACCTGCCATCAATTACAGAGACTCTTTGATTAGCAGCAGATAATGGTCAGTTGTCCTACCAGGATTATTCTAACATATACCCAGTTGCCTGCTACAGCAACAGCCGTGGTTCACTTAGAGCTAACAAAGCTGCTAAGGGACCACATGTTTCAGATGTATCAGCCTGGAGAAGGGTACCAAAGCATTTTCACACCATTGCACATACTATGGAACACAGTGTAGACAGTCATCAAAAGGTGGTGAAATATGGAAGTTACAGTGATGTTGCGAAGGAGTGGACATCCCATCAAAGTCTATGAGAATACAAGACCAGAACTGGCCAGGGAGGCTGCCAGGAGCCCTACAGCAACAGTGAAGGAGCAGCAGAAATCTGCTGCAAGTACTGGGTGTGTACTACATGTCACAGCAATCTTCCATGGTCGGGTTGGAAGATGGCAGAAATTCCTCACACCAAACAATATCCTGGACTGGTGAAAGTCTGAAAACAATATATCAGGTCTCCAAAAATCAAGTGGGAAAATGTGTTACAGTAATATGGGACCATGGTTGAACTCTTTAGCCACAATTCTAACAGGTGTGATTGGCGCAAAACACCACTGCACATCACCTCAACAACACCACCACCATAGCAAAGCATGGTGATGGCAGTGTCCTGCTTTGGGATTTGGGGTTGTTGTTCACAAGCTGGAATTGGGCTGTAGCCAAGTTAGAGGGGATTAAGAACAATTCCAAACACTGGTCCCTTGTGACTCCAATCCTTCTGATGTCTGCCACATAGCTGTGGATGGTGAGGAATTCCACCTTTCCACACAACAATGGCGCAGACCATACATCCAAATTAACCAAAGGATGGATTCACCAAAACACATGCAATGTTCTGCACTGGCCGAGTCAGAGCCCACACCTATGAACAATAGAATATATGCAGGATGACCTGAAGAGGGCAGTGCACAGCGGATGCCCTTGCAGTCTGACATAGTTAGAGGTGTTTTGCAAGAGAGATTGTGCAAGTCAAGATGTGACATGCTGACAGACAATTTCCCAAGAAGACTGCATGCTGTGATTAAATCAATAGGTGCTTTAACAGTGTATTACTTTAAGGGTGTGCACACTCATGCAGCCGACCTATTGTACTGATTGCATTTACCATATGTTACCTGTAACTGATTTGCATGTTCTTCAGTTGGATTACACAGGTTATATGTCATACAAAATTATGTGTGTGTGTGTGTGTGTGTGTGTGTGTGTGTGTGTGTGTGTGTGTGTGTGTGTGTGTGTCAGCAAACCTTATAGTGCTGATAGTAATTTACATATGTGTTTTTTCCCTCACAGGTGGACATGGTGGCTGCAGTCCCTCCCTATCTGATACTGATGTTAGTGTCTCTGTAGACTCTGACCACAAGGATACTCATATTGAGGCACAGGTGGGGTTGTCAGGGGCTGAATCTGTGCCATTGGTTGGCATCTCACTATTGTCGACCTCCATCCCTGCACACAGTCGATATGCCCACACATACCCCATCACCAGTGGCCACAGATAAAGGACAGTTGGCGGGTGGTGGCATGGAACAGGCTACTGTGGTGACTATGGCAAGTGAGGCTGCAGGCACTAGTCATATCCAGAGTGCTGGTGATGTCTCACACAGGCAGATGGGCAAGGGTGTTCAGAGGAGGAATGCAGTCCACCATGCCCCTGTAGCAAGTGCCACAGCAGCTGTCACCAGACGCATGTTTCAGGGCATCATGGGGGCACAGGCATGTAATGAATGTTATAGCAGACATATACGCAGGGTCATGGATGAGCACCTCCCTGGTGTCCGTGGCGATATTCGTGAACTCACTGCAGCCATCCATGAGCATACTGAGGTCATGTATAGATGGTGGGGGGAGATCTTGGCACTCATCAGCCATGGAATATCTGTGCTTGAGCATTTGATGGACGGTGGCCAGCAGCCATGCAGATGTAGGGCAGCACCACAATCAGCTGAGGGTCTACGTGGCTGTACACCATCACGTTCCCATACTGGCAGTACCACAGCACTACTGAAGGGGGGGTGCTGTCCATGCCATGTTGCAGCAGGCCATGGGCACATGATCCTGGCCAGTCCCAACAGGGACATGGATCCAGCAGGCCGCAGTCACCATTGGGGAGTAGTACTTCATCTGGACTCGGCCCTGGTGGTACCAGTAATACCCTTGTCAGGCCCAGTTCCTGTGTCCATGGCCAGAGATGGTGAACTGTACACCCAGCCATGTACGGCCCACAGTTGTCCAAAATTCCTCTGTGTAGGTCACCCACATGATGTGACTGTGTGCATACAAACACACACACACATCACCATCAGACAAGTCACCTCCACACACACACACACACACACACACACACACACACACACACACACACACACACACACACACACACACACACACACCACACACACACACACCACCCATGCACAGACCATTTAACGAACACCCCCCAAAGATACACACATGATGCCAATCATATGGCCCAGACTAGGTTTCTGGCAAATCCACACAACACCCTGTGCATATGATGATACCTGTGCCACATCCATGCCATCCATACCATTGAAGCAGGTGAAGCATGCTAATATGGGTCTGATGCACAGGGTGACTTTAGTAGAGTGTTGCTATTTAATGCTGTGTAATGTGCTGTCATCCGGCATTTGTAATGGGTACATATCAGAGTGTGTGTGTATCTTTTCAGCCATGATGCATTATTGGTGTTAGTAACACTAAGCGAATGTGTTCTCACATGCTGTATTCTGTTTGTGTTCCAGATGTCTGTGTGTCAGCAGGATGTGGCCCTGCAGACATCACCAATGAGGAGTATGACAGTGTTGTAACACATTGACCATGTCATTGTCAATGTACAACTGTATCTTCAAACATTTCCCAGGTCTGTGTAACAGTTCTTGCATGTGCCTCATAGCTTATAGGGTTGAGGGGTTGTATCTCAGTCTATGGAGGTTGACATCAGCTCTAGTATAGTGGACAATGGTAAGTGTGGTGGGTGGAACTCACCTCAGATTGCTAACACCCTCAACCCCAGAAGATATTGTGTCACAAATGCACAGAGTATACTTTTCACACACACACACACACACACACACACACACACACACACACACACACACACACACACACACATACACACACACTTGCCACTACTGATATTAGCAGACCAACCTATCTTGTTATTCATACCATGTTATTCTACACTGTTGCACAGGGCTTATAGGGCTGAAGAGTGTCTACAGATACCACTACAGTTGATGTGAACAGCAGACCTTATACAGTAGACCTTGGGATTTGTACTGTGAGTACCATGACATAAAATATGAAACCATGCCCATCCAATGGATGTTGTTTGCACACAAATACACACATGATACTCTTTTCTCACGCACATTTGCCAGGACTGTGATTTGAACCCCTACCTATCTATTTATTGTTACTACATTTGTACGCATTTATCGCACATGCCATGGAGGTTATGGGGTGACACTTGTCCCAAGGTACTTCTAAGGTGAGGGACATCACCAGGCTTTGCAAATTATGACAATAGCTGATGTACTGGATGAGAGACCCTACAAAATACTGTAACCTATACATATAAACACTTACACACAATAATACACACACACACACACACACACACACACACACACACACACACACACACACACACACACACACACACACCAGGAGTCATATTAGAACCCCTAGCTATTTTGTTATTGGCATTATAGTGTTATTTAGTTACCTCACACACCACAGAGCTTATAGGTTGGGGAGTGCCCCAAGGTACCTATATAGTGAATAACATTTACAGCACTTGTAAGGCATGACAATTGTAGTTGTACTGGGTGAGATGGGCCACCAACTACTTTCACCCACATGTTTATGCACTCACAAACACTTTTATGCACACTAATGCACACACACACACACACACACACACACACACACACACACACACACACACACACACACTTGACAGTACTAAGATCCATAGGTTCAAATATTCATAGGTGTGTATGTGGCAAATGACTAATGAGGCTTTACAAGGCTAGCCTGTGGGAATACACTGGCATCATGCCACCTGACAATACTCCCCAGTGTGTCTACTGAGTATAGTCATTGGAGTGATCCCCAGGGTGGGTATTCTATTCTCCATCCACTCCTCCTGATTTCTATTGATGTGGGTAAGTGACATACTCAGCTTGACATGTATATGATGTCTATTCCATAGTGTTCCCAGTCTCTGGACTGTGAACCTGTCCCTCCAGCATGTCCAGTTGATTGTGAGGATGGGTTTGAGGTATCTGGGGCATGTTGTGTGGACAGATTGGTTTCTTCAGATGTAGCATTCCTGACAGGGTTGAGTCAGACATGGCTGATCACACCTAAGTAGCCAACATGAAACAGAGATTCATTGCAGTTGTTGGAGTCTGTCCATATGGTGCAAGTGTGTAGTACCTAAGTTCCTCTTTGTGAGGTACATTTGCAGCCTCTCCTGCTGTTGCTGGTATCCAGTGCAGTAGATGGCAAATGGGCAATAGTACACATTGATTGGCCTACTGATGGGAGAGTACAGGCAAACACTGTCCTTTTACTTCCTGGATTCAACACCCTTAGTCAGGAGAAGTGACACATGGGATTACTTTTGGAACACCGTGGCACAGTGGTGGTCAACAGAAAGCTCACTGTCAACCTGTGTTCCCAGTTAAGTTATACCAACATCAATGTTCAGTGGACTACCATCAATGTATTATTTTACGGGAACCATGTCATACCCAAAGGGGATGGCGGCAAATCATCTGGCATTGAGCATATGTCCAGGGTTCTGACAACAGGCATAAGTCTCAGGAAGGCCTTTGTAAAGGATGTCAACCTCACATGGGGGGCTAATAATAGCATCCACCTTGTAGTCATCTGCAAACACGTCAGCCAGGGTGCCTTTGTATTGGGCTGGTCCTCAGAGGTGTAGATCCCAAATATGAGGGGACCCAGGTCTACAACTTGTGAAACTCCACTCATGACTGTTCTGCAGTCTGACATGGAGTCCGCTGCTTTCACATTGTGGGTTCTATCTGTGAGCCACTTTGCAGGCCACCTACTGATGTAGGGGTTGTTGCCTACCTGAGTGGGTTTGTGAATGATTCTTGAGTGGGGAGTTTTATCCAAGGGTTAGATGAGCTGCCTATCTTATCTGTTCCATACTGACACATAGTTATTGCACATGGCACAATACTTATAGGGCTGCAGAGTGTCTACAGGTCCCTCTACAGTGGATGACAATTGTAGGCCTTGTAATGTGGACACTGGGACATGTACTGGATGGGCAACACAAAAAGTAGCAAAAATAATGTCCCAATGGATATGGTCCTCACACAAACACCCCCTCACAGACAGACACTGTTGTTGCACACACATACGCACACTTGCCAGGACTGAGATTAGAACCTTTATCTATCTAGTTATTGCTACTACAGTGTTACACATTTATTGCACACACCACAGAGCTTATAGAGCGAAGGCTGTCCAAAGGAACTTCTAAGGTGAGGAACATCTCCAGCCCTTGTAAAGTATGGCAATGGGTAATGTACCGGGTGACAGAGGCCACAAAATACTTTAAACTACACATATACACACACGCACACACACACACACACACACACACACACACACACACACACACACACACACACACACACACACACACACACACCTTTGCCAGAACTAGGATTAGAACTCCTACCTAACTAGTTATTTGTACTATAGTGTTATGCAGTTATCACACACACCACAGAGCTTATAGGGCTGAGGTCTGAAGAAAGGGACTTCTAAGGTGACTCTTATCTGCAGGACTGCTAAAGTAGGGCAATGGAAATTGTACTGGGCTTGAATTGACAGGGCAATGGAAGGTGTACTGAGTTTGAATTGACCCAAAAGCTTTAACTTATAAACACACACACACACACACAGACACACACACACACACACACACACACACACACACACACACACACACACACACACACACACACACACACACACACACACACACGTTTATATTTGCTAGGACTGAGATTAGATCTCCTACCTAACCAGTTAGTTGTACTGTAGTCTTACACAATCACACACTCTACAGAGGTTATGAGGCTGAGGCCTAATGAAAGGGACTCTAAGTTGACTGTTATCTGCAGGATTGCTAAAGTAGAGCAATGGGAAGTGTACTGGGTTTGAATTGACCCAAAAGCATTACCTTATAAACACACACGCACTTTTACTTTTGCCAGGACTGAGATTAGAACTCCTACCTAGCTAGTTATTTGTACTATAGTGTTACAAGGTTATCGCATGCACCACAGAGCTTACAGGGCTGAAACTGAAGAAAGGGACTTCTATGGTAACAGACATCTTTAGGACTGGGGAAGGCCTGTTAATTCCTATCTCCTACTGACAATTCTCTAAGTGTATGAGCATGCCTAGTGTGACCTTCTATAGTAAATGTGGGACTCCATTCTAGGGATTGTTGTACTCCAGTCCAGTTTGTATTGTGTTACAGCCATACCTCTCAACCTGTTGGTGAAGGATATCTGGAGATAGCCTATCAAAATGGGCAGACAATGGGCCATACAATGATTGTGACTATTTCTCTCAGTAATGTATGGGTTGCTAGGGTTGCAGGGTTTGTTTTAGCAGACATCTGACATATATGACATTTGATACTGTCATGTATTGTTTCTGTACCTCTTGACATACCGCCTCAGGTCAACACAGTGATTTACCAGAGGAATACAGGATGGATGATACACACACTGATAGTATGGGCCAAATGCTATGCATTCTTGCACAATCCAACTTGTTGAGAGGCGTGCCTACAACCAGTTGACTGCTGGAGCTATGGAAATGCTCCAGCACCTTGGTGATATATTACAATGGTGGAATCTCTGTGCATTTCTGTTCTGGCATGGTCTGATTTTCAGTCCACGATTGGGTGATATAAGTCAGGTAGGATCAGAGTGACAGGCAGACTCCAGATAGATTTGTAGGGGATAAGATATGTGGGTGGGTGTCCTGGGTCAGATATGTTGACCTATAGCTACCAGTACTTTGAATAGGGGTATTCTCAAAGGTTAATGGCACTTGGAGGGTCTTGTGTGTGTCAGACTGTTTGACCAGCCTGCAGATGTGTGTGTGTCTCACATATATGTGTGGTCCACCTCATTTAGCTTGCCTGGCCACATTTTGGGATCAGGATGTTGTATATGATGAGTGATCAGAGAAGGGTGTGTTAGTCTCCATGGCTGTGGGCCAGGGTTCTGTGGGTGCAGACATGTCACCATCTTCTAGGGATAGGACTGCCTGCAATGAGTGCATTTCCATGTTTAGACACCTAGACCTGCCTGTCGACTGTATAGAGTATCAAGGAATGTCCACATTCATGACTCACATATCTTGTTGGTTACGCAAACGAGTGTGGTTTTCAAGGAAAAGTGCTTTGCAAGTCACTCAGGTTTGAAGTCAGATATTACTGACAGTTGACATTGCCATTTCAGACTTCATACCCTTCAGATATTCCATGCTAATACAATCATTCCATCAACTTTCTAACATTATTAGAGCATTATTTCAAATGTGTCCTTCTCTTTGGACTCTTATCACCCAATTATTCATGGCTTTGTCCAGATTTCTGGCTCTTTGACACTGGCAGATTTGCTCCTAGCAGTTAGGTTCATAGGTTCATAGGTTCGTACTAGGCTATCTGCCCTAGGGCATTTATAAGCCTAGCCAGAGTGTGTGTGGCTTTCACCACCCCTTAGGATGAGAATACTACGCCCTTTTAGGGTTTAGTTTACTGTGCCTCTGTCTAGTAGTGACACAGAGATGACCTCCGGGGTAAACCTACGATCTCCCATCCACTCGTCAAGATTTCTCTTGAATAGAATCAGTGAGGGGCTTTGCCTAACATGGACTGGGATTCTATTCCAGAGTGTAGGGAGCCTCTGGGTTATGAATCTGTCCCTCCAGCATGTCCTATTTATTTCTGTGTTGAGGTTTAAGTCTCTTACTCTCGTGGCTCTGATGGATTTGGATTTTCTGAGGTGGAGCATGTCCATTAATTCCGGATTGGACATGGCCTTGTACGTCAGGCACAGGTCACCTCTGAGTAGGCGGTATGCGACTGAATAGAGCTGGAGTTTTTTCAGTCGAGCAGCATATGACATATGTTTAAGACCCTTTATCCTCTTGGTGAGGAACTTTAGGGGTCTTTCCAACTGCTGCAGGTGTCGGGTGAGATACATCCCAAATGGGGCATTGTACTCAATCATTGGCCTGATAAGAGAAGAGTACAGGGGCACAATGACCTCTCTTGATCTAGATGTGAAACCCTTCATGATAAGGTGGGCAATATAGAAGGTCTTCCTAACCACTTTGGCAATGTGAATGTCAAATGAGAGGTTACTGTCAACCTGGGTCCCTAGGTCCCTGATTACCTCTTCCATACTTAATGGATTACCACCTATGTGGTAATTTGTGGGTACCTTGTTTTTCCCAAAGGGTATGACTATACATTTTTTGGCGTTCAGCTTAAGGCCATGGCTCTGGCACCAATTATCCATTTCTATGAGGCCTCTCTGAAGGATGTTTGTGTCCGCTGGAGTATCAATTATGGCACCCAGTTTGCAGTCATCTGCAAACTTTGTCAGCCACAATCCTCCTATGTTTGCCTGTACCTCAGAAAAATAAATGCTGAACAAGAGGGGTCCCAGGACTGAGCCCTGTGGGACACCGCTTGTGACTGGCTTAGAGTCTGACATAGCTCCAGCAACTCTGACCCTGTGGGTTCTGTCCTTGAGCCAGTTTGCAACCCATCTTGTGACATATGGGTTTACATTTAAGCTGGTGAGTTTGTCTATGATGCCTGAGTGGGGTATTGTGTCAAAGGCTTTTGCAAGGTCAAGGTAGGCTGTGTGAACTGCCTTGCCCTCATCAATGGCCTTAGTGACTGTTTCAAAAAAGTCGACCAAGTTCAAAAGGCAGGATCTGCCCTTGACAAAGCCAAATTGGGTAGGATCCAATGTCTGTAGGTCCCCAATGTCTTTGTTTATGAGTTCCATAATGATCCTCTCCATAGCTTTGCAGACCAGGCTCGTCAAGCTTATGGGCGGTAATTTCCAGGGTCCGTAGAAGCACCGCCTTTGTGAAGTGGGACCACTGTTGCCGTACGCCACTCTTTGGGTACGTATCCTGTAGTAAGGCTAAGATTAAACAGCAGCCTTATGTGTGGGTTTAGTTCCTCTTGGAGTTCATGTAGCACACAGCCCGGGACACCGTCCGGTCCCATTGATGCTGTGTTTTTAGCTTTAGAGAGGGCGGCTCTCACCTGGGCATCTGAGATGTTAGGGAGGCTACACTCTGCTGGGATGCAGCATGGCCTTTCTTTGCATTTTGTAGACTGTGTTATGTTGGTGTTATGGACCCCATGATACTCCCTAACAGGACACTGTGGGTGAGGAATGGGCATTTGCCAGAGGCCTGTAGGCCAGGTGTGACAGATGCAGGCCATCTGTAGCAAGGCAGTGCATTTTGATGATCATATGTTCCCAGGCTGTTAACAGTGGACACCCCTGGGATGGCACCAGTAAGTTGACTGTGGGTGTTACTGACAATTACTTTCTGTTTGTGTTGAGCCATCACTTTAGTTGACAGCTGAATGTTACTTAAGGCTAGGGACATGTTACTGCATTTCTATGGGACTATGGGTGGGGGGTGACACATCTGTACACAATACACATTTGCAGAGACTGTGCTGATATTTTGGTCTCATTTAGCATAGTGGTGTGCCCTATCTTTGAGACTACAGGCATAACAGTATCAAACACAGGTCAAATTGTTCTGGCATAAACATTTGCAGTTTCAGATTTCTTACCTTTCAGAGGCATACTACCACTGCCAGACCTGCTTTGATATCACTGTGTAAATCTGTAGGTGGGGATTTCATGGATGTCACCATGTGGGGGCCTTTGCCAGACATTTCTTTATGGTTTTCTGCAGCTGATCTGCTGGGTGAGGCTGGAGATGGGTATGGGAACCCCACTTTGACATCCATGCATGTGGCATATGACTCCCCAGTTATTTGGCTCACCACATATACTGCAGTGGTATTTGTCAACTAGGGTGGTACTTTATAGTGTGGATAAGCCAGTACTGGGAATATACTTCCTGCTGTCCCACAGTAAGCCACTCCATTCCCTTGCATGCTTGCATCATTACCATAGATATGCTATCTGAACATTCTACTCCATTCATTACTTACCTTGTGCCTGAAGCAGTTGTGAGGATGGTGCTTGATGGCTGACTATGCCGGATGCATGCAGTATAATGCCTATACATGGTAAGTATAGGTGGTGTGTTGTTTGGCATCCATTTTACTGTGTGTGCGAATCAGAGATAGAGATCAGTCCCTCAGGCCCTAAAGTGTCAGTGTATGTATTATGCGTTGCCTCTTTTCCAAGGACAGGGCGTACTGGGCACGCCTCCATCTGCCTACAGGGGTAGGCTCAGGATGTTTCTCTGAGTCTCTCTGTGCCTGTGGAGACTTTGGTAATGGTGGGGGGCTGTGTGGCCCTTCCCCCTTTTGTTCCTGCTGCAGCTGTTTCCACAGGATCATATTGTGTAACATGGCATATACTTTGAACATGTGTGTCCATGTGGCTGGAGAGTACTGCAAGGCTCCACTGGATAAGTCAAGGCAGCAGAATCATGACTTGAGCATCCCAAACACATGCTCTATAATTATTCTGGTTTGTGCGTGTGCCTCATTATAGCATTTTTGTGTGTGTGTGCATTTCTGATGGGTGTCATCAGCCATGGCTCCAGTGGGTAGCCAGCATCCCCCACCAGATGGCCATATGGGATGTCCCCACTGGCAAATGCCTGGTACAGCTGTGATGAATGCCAGATGTGGGAGTGGTTATAGCTTCCAGGGCTGCCGGCACACGCAGTCATGATACACGACCTGGCAGTTTATGGATTGGAACCCCCTTGCAGTTTAGGTAGACCCTACCCTGGTCACTGGGTGGTACTTTGATGTGGATGTGCATGCAGCCAATGACACCCAGTACATCCAAGTATTCTGCTACATGGTGGATTGCTGGTCCTCTCCTCATGGGTGTTGGAGAAGTAAATGTGCTCAGCAGCATTTGGTCTCATGGCATCCAGGAACTGGTGAAGTATCCTGGATGCAGATGCCTGTGAGACCCCCATGATATTACCAGTTGGTCTTTGGAAAGTACCTGTAGCTAGTATTCTTAAGGCTACACATACATTGGTATCCACTGGGGTGGGTTCCACTCTGTTGGTTCTGGGTCTGAGGTGAGGTCGGCACAGCTCAATGGGTTGCTGAAGTATGTCCATGTCCACCCTGTAGCACTCTACTATCTCCAGATCATGTAGCCCATTGGTAGGTTACCCTGGGTCTGAACACTCTTCTACTCATCCTCAGTCTGAGTTGGTTGTCAGCATTATCCTCCTTAGTGCCCTTGGCCTCTTGCACATACTGATAGATCAATGCGAAAGCAGCCCCTAACATTTTTTGCTAGTTTTGTCAGTTAAAATTCCCCTGGAAGTGTACACCTATGGTGCAGAGTTTGTGGGAAAAAGCAGACTGGAAGGTGTTTGCATAGTTTATAGTGGTGTGCTGAAGATGCTGCCTGTGTGATTGGCTGACTTTGAGACATTCTACCTGCCAGCTATTTTACTTGTATTTGAGTGACTGTATTTTGCTATTTCCCTTTTATTTTTTCACCCTTCCCATCTCCGCCCCTTTTAAGCCCAGAGGCATGGTGTGCAAACCCGCTACCTAAATGTAAACAGTACTGCTATTTCCATTTATTTCCTTAAGTCCCAGTGTGCTCTGCGCACACCTGTTTAGCTAAGGTAAACACATTTTAGCAGAAATGGCCCTCCCTGGATGCAAACATGCTCTTCATTTCATGGTGTAAGATATTACAGCCTCAGACACACACCCTTGCTTAGCTGTCTTTAGCTAAGCATAAACCCAGGCAATGGAGCTCCAATATGCTTACAGGAAGCATTACACAACACCCCTGTTCATATTAGCTGCTCCTCCTGCCTACACTCTCTTGTTGTAGCACCTACACGGTTAGGTGCAGTGTGTGGAATATTTTGTGATTCAGTAAATTTCCCCTCATTTGCATACACCACTGCCTTAGTCCATAGTTCCTGCTCTGCAGGGAGCCTTTTCCCTTGACAACCAGTGTTCCCTGATAATGTTTTGATTCTGCATGCCATTGACTATAATGGCAAAATGCAGATTTCCCCAAAAATTGAGTTTTTACATTTTTTTTTTCCAACATGGTCCCATTTGCATGCTGCTACCCTACGCTTAAATGGATGAGATCGGCCCAAAAAAAAAACTTTGAATTTTTATTAAATTAAACACTTTCTCATGCCAATGGCCATATATTTGGCCATTGGCATGCCTCCATTTTTCTATTTGCAGAAATGTGTTTGTTTAGTAACCGAACACATTTCTGCAACTAGTACTGTTCCTGCACGGATGCCTGCCTGCTTCCTGAATCGCTAATTTACATCATTTGTATGGTTTTCACCAACAAATGAGGTAATTAGCATTCTGAATGGCTTTCCCTGCAGGAACAGTGTCGGCAAGCTTGTGCACATCAGATCAGCTGTTTGCTGAATCACTCGGCTGCCATATTCCATGCAGGAGCAGCTACACTGTTCCTGCATGGAAAAAAACAGTTTAATGAATCCTGGGGTTCAACTTTTCATTTTATGATCTCAACAATAAATACTCCACATGTATTGCAAGCAAACATGCGATAGACATTAACTGATGTATGTAAGAAAACTCCTTTTCATTTATTTATCTGTCAGATTAATAATAATAGAAAGCTTTCTAAGAAATTAAGTAGAAAAATATATTGTAGACAAGGTTTTATCTTTCATTTATATATTACCATTTTTATTTGGATATATATTTGCTTTGCTTTTCAGCTGTGTAATGAGTTTTGAATTTATGCATGGTGTTTCTTTATGGATTCTAATATTTTGCAATAAACTTTTCTGTTTTAAAAAAACTATACTGCAAACAAATATGATCATATATTATTATTATTATTATTATTATTATTGTTATTATTGTTATTATTATTAATATTGTTTTTATTATGTGGGTAGAAATGACCTGAGGCATGCCTCCCTGAACTATATGATATAGCTTTTGGATTACGCATCCCAGGGAGGTATGAGTCTAGCACTGAGCAGCATTCTACCTTCTCCAAGGATGATGCCACAGTACCAACAGAAGAGAATTGGCTTTAATAATTGGGTTAATGTCTGCTGTCATGGCAAAAGGGTATAGTTTTTGTCTGCCTGGGAAGATGTGGTAGACAGATTGTGCCACTTTGCCAGGGATAGTCTGCACCTATCCCTCCTAGGTTTTTGAATATTGGATAAACCTTGTCCACCCCCATACTGGCTTTTTTGAGCAGTGACAACCTGATAAACTACCAACATAGCTAAACCATCTTAAATAATCCAAAGGTGTTACTGCTCATTGCTCAGAGTTACAAGAAACTCCACTCCCTGCAAGTTCTATTCATCCTGGACAATATAGACATCTGTTCAGTTACTGTAACTTGGTTTAAAGATGCAGAGAGCACCCCAACAATGCAAGAATATAATGCCTTCCCCACAATTATAGCTACTGCACAAGTAGGATCTAAAGGTGAAGTTTCAATTTACATCAAACACGAAAATTCTTCAAGGCTGATCAAATAATATGACACACTTGAGCTTCTCCATGTCCAGCTTATCATAAGCATAGCCCCATACCATATCCTTGCATGTTATAGGAGCCCTCCATGTTTGGTTACACTAATTCTATTAGGTGACATCAGAGGGTTAACATTTCTCAAACTGTTTCCCAAAAGAGAAATATACTTGGTAGCCCATCCATCCAAGATTTTTCTCTTTACTGTTATGGTTAATGTTTGGGTTAACCTCTTTCAAGGAAATTTTGTTTGGTGTAGTATAGCTTATCTATTAGGTCCTCATATTCAGAGGTCATGTGGCCTAAATGGACCATCTGTCCTTTTACTATACTCCTTTTCCAGGCTCTACTAAACCCTGGGAACATACCTGCCTATGCAGAAACAATGTAAATCATGATACGTAGCTGCATAGAGACAATGGTTCCTACCCAAAATAAACATAGGACAAACTCCAAAAACAAGCCACCCTGGTGAAAGCCTATATTTATAGGTTGTATTAAAAAAATGAAAATCATGTGCAAAATTAGCAAGAGTTTTACTTATAGGTTCATAGGTTCATAGGTTGGCACTAGGCTATCGGCCCTAGGGCCTATACAAGCCTAGCCATAACAATTCTCTGGCTATTTCTTCCCACAATATTTACTTCCCTGGACCCCTGACTTAGCAAAGTAAATACCTGCCTCATCAATTGAAATAAGCAACTCAGGAGACGAAGGAAATCCACCAAAGTCAAGTTAGAGATAAAAATTGCCTCCCAAGCTAAGGACAACCATAAGGCTTTTTTCAGTTATTTTCCTAACCTTAAGAGCAACACCCAACAATGTGCTGAACTAATGGGAAAGTAAACACCTTTACGGAGCATGTGGATATAGCAAATCCACTGGCCAATACATTTAGCTCAAACCCCCGCATTACTACTAGTCCCCCCCAGGAAGTACCCTGTACCATTCCTGCACCAAATATCATTAGGTAGCAGATCTTCATTGCACTCTCGAAGGCCAAAAACACTGCTTTGATGGGTCCTGGTAATATCCCAGAATTCTAAATAGCATGAAACATGAACTGTCAGGCCTGCTAGAATTTCTACTTACCCATAGCCTACAGACAGGCTTCTTGCCAAGTAAATGGAAGGCTGTAATAGTTATCCCTTTACAAAAGGGAGGGGGTCTTTCATGGACCCAGGGAACTACAGACCCGTAAATCTGACTAATCTCATATGCAAGACCATGGAAAGAATTGTCATGGATCTAATAAACAATGACATAAGAAACCTACAGATACTGGACCCTACTCCAGTTCAGGTTAAAACAATGAACACTGCTTACTTCCACCTGGTCAAGACATTTGACATAATGCCTCACTTGGGCACTAAAATTTCAAAATTAGGCATAAACTCATATAACACCTAATGGATAGCCAGCTGGCTCCTGGATAGGACACAAGAAGTTGGGATAGGGGAATCCACCTCCACAAAGAGGTCAGTAACTAGGGTAGTTCCATAGAGACCAGTGCTGGTCTCTCTCTTTTTTGTCATATATTTCTCTGAAGTCAAAGCAAATCTCAAGGGTCTCTGGCTGACCAAGTTTTCAAATGACTGCAAATGAGGCATGGTCATTGAATCTTCTAAAGACACAGTCACTCTTCAGAAGGGTTTGGAAAAGACAAACAACTGGTGCCTGAGCCTGGGACTACATCTCAATGTGTAACAAATGCATACTATTACCCTTTGGAAAGACACCCCTAGATTTTAACACATTGATAATGCACCCCTAAAACTTAGAAACAGTGGTCACGGATTTGGGAATGAAGATTGACAGCAACCTGACCTTTGACTCCCACGTCTACTTTGGTAAGAAAATCATTCTACATTGTATAACTTATGAGTAATGCCATGGAATCCAGGTCCAAGGAGGACATTGTTCTGCTGTACTCAGCTCTCATTAGACCAATTATTGAGCACAATGTACCCAAATCTGGCACTTGCAACAGCTTAAAAAGAATACAGCACGTAAACATCAAATGTCTATCTGGACCATCTCAAAGTCCTATCCCTGTACGCAGTCTCCATCAGACTGCCGCACAGTGATTTATACTTAGCATACAAGGAATCCTCCGATCCCAGACTGATGGATTTATTGCACATCTACAAAACAAACAGCATCAGCAATACAGATTCTAAGGGCCTAAACCTCATTGTGATATGAATAGGATATGTTATTGCGACAGGTATGTGTCTCAAAGATTACCCCTTCTCTACAACAGGCCTTTCATACAAGTGAAGCAAAGCTCAGCCCTAACCCTATTCAAATGTAACTTGGACCAATGGATGGTAAATCACAAATCTGCCCCTCGTTTGATACCTATATCCCTAACAGACAACCTGTGAATGCTTGATGTGCACAAGCCTATATTATAACTATGAAATCCCTTGGGGTATCGACACATTAGCAATACTTTGGTAAATTTTGATTAAGTTTGTTTAGTTTTAAAATAGCTCTAGGGCCAATTGCTAGTAACTACCAAAGGTGTGGCCTTAATACTTCATTCACCATAGGTTCATAGGTTCATAGGTTCATACTAGGCTATCTGCCCTAGGGCATTTATAAGCCTAGCCAGAGTGTGTTTGGCTTTCGCCACCCATTTTAAATTAATTTTGCTATGCCCTTTTTCGAGGTTAGTATACTGTGCCTCTGTCTAACAGTGACACAGAAGTGATACCCGGGGTAAACCTACGATCTCCCATCCACTCATCAAGATTCCTCTTGAAGAGAGTCAATGTGGGACTCTGCCTAACCTGGACTGGGATTTAATTCCAGAGTGAAGGGAGCCTCTGGGTTATGAATCTGTCCCTCCAGCATGTCCTATTTATTTCAGTGCTGATGTTCAAGTCTCTCGAGTGCGTAGAGAGCTCAAAAATAAAACTGGTCATAAAAATGTCATTGAGTAAAACAGCTATTATTGAGCAACAATGTTATCATATATTTATGGCTGTTAAGTCATAAGAACATTTTCCTCTATATTTCTTCACATTTCATATTTGAGCTCCCTCTTACTATATAGGCATCATTAATCAAGAATTCCAGCTATTTAGGTCTTTTTTGTTCTTGGTTGCCTCTTTTATTACCTTACAAATAATGTTCTTTATTAACACATTTGTATGTGGCAATGTTTGCAAGTGTGCCTATATATTCAGATGTGTATGTTTTTGCCCTTGTCAACTGCCACAGTAAACATAGTTCACTTATTTTAAGTGTGACTAATTGTATCCCATCAAGGATTAGTTCTCTGTCTTGAACAAAGTGAGTACTGAAATAGGATTCAGCTCACCTGTGACCCTATGTTGTATTAACCAGGTAACAGGAGAATGAATTGTCACCTAGAGCATTTTGAAATGCAGCTTATTAACAAGTAATAAGAACACACAGCACCAGTTTTTTTTTAAGATGAGGAATGTATAAAAGCATATGGAGAAATATAATAAGAAAACTAACTATAAAACAAAGTACTTGATTTCAGTAAAGGCAGAGTACACTGAAACTGTAACTCAAATTAGAAAAAAAGGATAAGGGATGACAAGTGTGAACAACATATACATAAAACTTGGACATAGTTCAGCTCTCTAAAGAAAATGAAGAGGTAAAATAAAAGTATGAGTTGAAAACCTGTACAATGAGAGTTACTTATAATTTGGTATTGAATGTGAAAATGAGAAGTTGTTGGGACATTATATTGTATAGGACTATCAAAATTTTCATTGAAAATAGACTAGCAAAACTGTCAGTACATGTATTCATATTCAACCAAGTAAGTGGGTAAAAGTAACACATCAGTTTGGTAAGGAGACAGCACTCTAGAGCATGTGTGTGATATACCTTTAAGAAGGTTTCCAGTGAGTCAGCACATGCATATAAGTACTGAGCACGTGCAAACAATAGTGCCATTTTGAGTGAGCCGCCAGAGTGAGAACAAGAAAGTATGTAGTCAGTCAGTTAGTTAGTCCGTTTAAGTTCAATGTTCCTGCCATCTATCCTGATGTGTTTGTATACAATAAACTACTTAAATGAACACCCAAGCCTCAATGTCTTCTTAATGCACATAAGAAGAGCGACAGCCACCACCTTATATTATACTTTGTGTGAAGCTGTGAATAGACAGAATTAATTAAAGCTGCTTCTACAGGTATTTTGGGACAATCAGTAATGGTCTGGATTCCAAAAGGACTTTGGTATGGAGAAGCTTGCTACAGCAAGCAGTTCATAGCTGTGTTCCAAAGCTGCGGCAATTACATTCCTCATTCAGCATAGGCTAATAGAGACTGCAAGAGCCCTATACCAAGTTACAAAAAAGGAATCAAGTTTGTAAAGCTTGTGCATTAATGATGTTACCCAATATATAAGTCACAATTAGTGGGGAAGGCTATTGAAGTCAATAAGCATTTTTAACAAAGTAGAAGCTGCACCTGTATGTGAGACTAGGTACTACAGACCATACCTTGGAGAACAGCTGGAGCAGTACTACAAATCTGGGAGACAGAGGCTGAGCTTGGGACTGTGTGCAAAAGTGTGGATGATTTGTACTGTCAGCTTAGTTAAAAATAGATATAATCCATGTTGACTATTACGCCTGTATTCAGTAGTCCACCCTACAGGGGGAGCTCCTACAATGAACAGCCGTATGACTGTGCAGCTCAATCTGTATGGCAGACCTGGCACTGCAAGCAGACATCCTTCCTGCAATATCGGGACTGACGTACAGATGGAGCTGTGAAGCAGTATAGCTTTGGCTCAACTTGTTAAAATAATCATGCTGTCTGGTAAGATCTCGATATACTGGGAATAAATAATAAGACTGAATAACAAAACATGTAATAGAGTCTCATTATTTGCTCTTGGCATTTTGAGACTTCCAGACATTCACTAACTCTGCCTTGTGAACTACTAAATTAGGAGTGGGGAATGGAGAGATAATAAAATCAGCAAGCAAAGGAGAATAGCGTTGCTGGAATTGAACTCATCCTCATGTCTTGGTGACCACCTTCATGAGATGGAACCTGTTTTTACAAAATCTCACCAAGACAACGCTGATGTATAGACTGCATTTTATATAGCATATATCATGGGCAGAATTAGGTTAAAAATAAAAAACATGATAGCTGGGTGAACAAGACCCAGGATAACAAGGTGTCCAGTCCTGGTAGGTACACTGGTACCAGGAATGGAAAAAAATGACAGTCTACAATCCTCAAGACACAGAAACAATCCTACAGTGGAGTTAGGCCAGGCTCAGGAGGACAATGGTTACCCTGTTGTGGAAGGAAGTAGTAATCCACAAAAATCACAAAAACTGATAAGCTAAAAGAAATGATGTAGTGTTAATATTATGCAAGAAGCTCACATTTTTCAAACAGAAAATATTCAAAAAGATTAAGAGTGAAATTAGAGAAATTTGTGTTCATTAATACAACAGATTTGTGAAAAACACTATATAGAACAAGAAACCTTGAGCCACTTGGAAAAAGAAGTGATTGAGGAAGTGCAAAAATATAAAGAATAAAGCCTGGAGATTTTTAAAAGGTACAAAAAAGAAACATGGACATGGGAAAGAATAGAGATCTTAACAAATCAATACAATTAAGCAATTCCAAAGATATTTCACAAGAAATACAAGCAACAACATCCAGATATGGAAACTTTCATAATAGGTTTATAGGTTCATAGGTTGGTACTAGGCTATCGGCCCTAGGGCCTATGCAAGCCTAGCCATAACAATTCCCTGGATATTTCTTCCTACAATATTTACTTCTTCGGACCCCTGTCTAGCAGGGCAACTGACATGATCCCCAGAGTGAATTTCCTATCTCCCATCCAATCATCAAGGTTCCTTTTGAAGAGGGCCAATGAGGCGCTCTGTTTGACATGTATGGGCAGTCTATTCCAGAGTATGGGGAGTCTCTGGGTCAGAAACCTATCCCTCCAGCATGTTTTGTTCATTGTGATGACAAGGTTTAGATCCCTGGAGCGTGTGGCTCTGAGGCATTGGGATTTCTTTAAGTGGAGCATGTCCAACAGCTCAGGGTTTGACATGGCCTTGTATGTTAAGCAGAGATTGCCTCTGAGTAAACAATATGCCACAGAGTATAGCTGGAGTTTTTTTAGACATTTTAGATTTTTTAATACAAAAATGAAACCACAAAGGAGGAATGTAGAACACTAAATTATTAAAGTAGAACTTAAACAAATAGAAGAAGAAGATAATCTTCCTCAGCAAGTCTTCTTATTTATTTAACATTTGTTTACCAGGAATCTCCAACTTGGAACAAAGCTAATTTTCAGCAGAAGCCTGGGGAGAAATGCTGCAGATGCATGCCTTTGTAATGTGGGTGGAAACCGGAGCACCCAGAGCAAACCCACATGAACGCAGAAAGAACATGCAGACTCCACACACTCCAGCTGAGAATCAAAGCAAAGAACTTCTTGCTGTGAGGTGACAATGTTACTGGTGCACCACTGTGCAATCTTACATAATCCAAACCTGTCCACATTTAAAACTACTCTGAAAGATTATTTAAATGCTAACTGGCTTTGCCCCTGTATTACTCCTGGCTGTTTTTTTTTCTTTCTATTACTACTCTT
This sequence comes from Protopterus annectens, assembly GCF_019279795.1. Taxonomy (NCBI): domain Eukaryota; kingdom Metazoa; phylum Chordata; order Ceratodontiformes; family Protopteridae; genus Protopterus; species Protopterus annectens. The sequence continues at coordinate 793,212,215 of NC_056729.1, forward strand.
CTCTTACATGAGATACCTATAACTGCTCATCTCTTGCATTACTTGCATATTATCTCTTTTCTTTTGGCTATTGTATACCTTTATCTAACTTTATAATTTGTACCTAAGCTATTTTGCATACTATGTAAAAGTTTGCTATTCCTTGTAATTCTTCTCTGATCTTGTAACATGTATTAACTTTAACTAGTTGTACTGTTCTGGAGCTTTTCTCCCCGAGTCTCCACTGAAAATGGGTTTCTAAACCAGTCGGAAACTACCTGGTTAACAAATGTAAATAAATAAATAAACAAGTTATGGAATAAGTGCAAAGTGAAGGATGTAGTGTAGAAAGTCTAATACAGGATATGTCACAGCATGATGAAACAATGAGTTCCCAAAGTAAGGAGAAACAGGAGGAGCAGGGGACATCTAAAGAAGAATTATGAACATGGGAAAGAAAATGTTTATAAAGTAAATCACATAACACCCAATGACATGCCAGTAAGGAGAAGTGCATGGCTAAAATGATGTGTAACATGAAAATCCATCAAAAGCCAGCACTCAGAGTCCATTAGTTTAAATAAATGTAAATTTATTTAAACCAACCAGAAACAGACCCATTTCAGTATCAAGCCTTCGTCAGTGTTATTCAAAAAACAAAATATCCCACCTTAAAAAGCAATGAAACTATAATGATTGGTTAGCTACAGATTTTTATTAAGTCCAGGAGAGAACAGCCTCCCTCGCTTGATAACCCACATTTTCTATTTTCTATTTAATAAATTGTGCCATACACTTTTGTCCCTTCTATCCATAATTATGCTGTGAATAATTACAAAATTTGAATTTGGTTGACTGATGTAAAATGGAATGTTTGAATATAGCGGTTGAACCATGTGTGCATATTAAATTACTGAGATGTTCAGAAATTCAAATTTTAAAGGGATGGGAAGTTTTTCCAATATAAAATGCCGAGCAGCTGAGTCAGTTCTGGGCACACTGTGGGTGCTGCAAAGAGCTAAGGCTAACATCAAAGATTGAAGCAATACTAATTTTACAAACTTTAGTCATACAGTGACTTAGGAATGGGGTCTATTCTCATCATGGTATTAGAAACTCAAAAGACTTGGAGAAATTAAACTGAGGTTTAGCTGTGAAGCAGGACTCAGCTCGACTTGGCAAGATAATAATATCCTCTCGTAAGTTCTCGATATACTGGAAATAAATAATAAGACTGAATAACAAAAACACGTTATAGAATCTCATTACTTACTCATGGTATTTTGGGACTTCCAGATATTCAGTACCTCTGCATGGTGAGGTACTAAATTAGGTAGACTTTACCAAATGGAATGATTTCATCCCTATGCTTGGGTAAGAAAGTCAATTTGGAGTAGTGAGCCCAAGATGGAGGAGGCCTTCTGTTCCACAACACAAAGGCTTTTTAATTCTGGCCTAGTGAGTACTATAATGGAACCAAGAACCTATTTAATAACACAACATGATGTACAGTTTTTATATTTGAAGATCAGACCTGTAACTGGGTTGGGGTGAATAGTTTGACTGTCCCGGGTGAAAGTTATGAAGGAACATGATCAGGATGTGGGAGCACAGTACTGTCATTAATTTCCAAAGCTACAGGGATATCACAGCTTCACAAGTGAATATCTGATCTGATACTGCATTTGAAGCCATGTCTGAAGTGCTTAGTATGTGATGCGAGTGTGTAGCATCTGTAGCAATGTGCTTTGAATTGAATAGATGTCAGTTTGCAGATCTGCACAAGATGCAAGATGAGATAGCTACAGTTCTGGTGAAGTTTTGTTGTTTGCCACATACTACTAAACATCTGTTACTTTTAATATGTTCAGTGATCAGGTGATTTCTAGTATGGTATCTAGATGTCTAAAATATGTATAACACTGCATGGAAATGTATGAAGTATTGTGATAATTATACTATTAGTAATAGTGAACAGGATGTTCCTCACACTATAGTTCTATAAGATTAATTTAGTCTGCTCATAGCTAAAGAAGACAACTTTATTCCAGAACTAAATGTTTGTTTTTGTTAATAATGTCTTGGAGCAATGTCTGCTAGACAACTGTGTGGGCTTATGGCTCCATTATATGCTCAGGTGTGCACAAGTAACATATGCAGACAAATGTTACTAGGCTCATGCCTGTGAGATTTGGAAGGAGAGGGGTATGTAAGGGGATCCAGTGCAGGTGTTCAAGAGACTGAATTTCCTAAAGGCATGAGTTTAGTGTGTTAGGTCACACATTAGGGATCACTGTTGCCTAGAATACAGAGGACTCCAAGAACAGGAATATCTTAAAATTAGACGAATTAGGTTTTAACACATTAACTAGAAAAACTGATATTGTTTGTGTGATGATTATGCCTTTGGTGCATTATTTTCAGAGTACCCCTGTTATGGACCCAAGTTATCCCTGGCTTATTGAACTAGGAAAGATCATAGAGAGCTATGTCTCCAATAATGCAAGACAAAGGATCCTAAACACATTTTGTTTGTTCCCAGAAGATGGGGAGGTTGGAGGCTTCCTCAAATACCTAGTTAGGCTTTAACTTTTAATATGAACAAGTGTAGTAGGTTGAGATAGGAGGAGGGAATGGATTGTTGTCAATTAGAGTTGTAGAAAGATAAAAAGTGTTGTTTAAGTTCTCATGAAATATTGCATTGGGAATAAGAATTAGTATTATAGGAGAGTTTAGGCAGACAGCATATGTTCCTAAAAATGTGGGACAACCAGATTTATACCACTTGACTATGGAGGGAAGTCCATGGAATTTGTCACTGGGCTCAGTTACTGGATAGAGTGGGAAATTTGTTGCAGAGCAGTTTTCCCAATAAATCATTCAAGGGATTGCAGGACAAGTACAATTTACTTGAAGGTCAGTTGTTTGCTTTTTTACAATTGAGTTTGCATTATTGAGATATTAGAGACTCCACCCATAGAAAGTGAATATGTATACTGCCTTGGATTAGTATAAGGTATCAGAAGACCAGATGTATCTATTGATATGTGTGAACTAAATGGAGGGGGCTATAGCCTATGAGTGCAGTAGAGCAAGGTTGAACAGTTTGAATTGATGCTTGCGCAATGAAATAAGACATTGCATAAAAGTGAACTGCTAAAGAAGTGGATAAAGTTGTGGGGTAAACACATGATTGCCTTACATTTATGGTACATAACACCAGATCAGCTCCATGTACTAGCGAAAAAGGATAATGCAAATGGCTGGAGACGTGGAAGATTAGGAGTGGGAACTATACATATGTTTTGGGAATGTGAAAGACCATAGGCCATATGGAACATGGAAAAGATGTTTTGTCTGTCTTTTCTAAGCATACAGAATGGGCATGGAAGTTCTGAGGAATGTAATTACAGAACACTCAGGTTATATGGAAAATGGAATAATTACAGGTGTTGCCGGTGATCTTGGCACTGGTCAAAAAAATTTAAGCTATACAATGGAAAACCTCTCAATTTTCACCGGTGACTAATCTTTAACTGGAAATGTATATTCTGCTTAAACAAATAATAAGATACTTTAAGCTAAATCAGGAGCAAAAGATTGCAGCTTTGGAAAAGATTTCTCAACTTTTTTTTGATAGATATTTAAAGAAGTTACCTTTTAAATGTTTTAACTAAACATAGAAGCTGGTTAATGTGGTTGCCTACACAATGCTGAGAAGATGTTGCCTTTAGGAGTTTAGGATGCTTTGGAGTTTTTCTTGTTACAATTGATTGGCTCACATCTTGTTTTGTTTTTATAATGTTGTAATGCTTGTAAATGTGTGCACTATAATATGTTGGGAATGATTGTTTTTTTACTTTATATTTAATAAAAAATATTACTAAGCTCTAATAACTGACACAGAGATTCTCTCTTCTAACTTTTCATCAGAGTACTTTGAGGAACATTTTTGATACATCCTGCAAATCTATATTATTGCAGTTTGTGAATGTGTTGTTTTATATGAAAGTCATAAGTTCTGTTATGTGATATTTGAAATTCTGTTGAAATTTTGACAAACTGTCTAAAAAATCACAACCTTTTTGTTTTTTGTAGTTGCTCAGACGTTTGATGCCTATGTACATATGTTGTGTGTAATTTGGAAAGGAAATTCCATTGTTATCTATGAGAATTATAGGGGTCAGGAAGTAATTTTTTATGTGCAGCAAAAAGCATTACATTAATTTTGATAACATTCAGTGGGTTTCTTATTATGTAGGCAGGAGGTTAGACTGGAGAATTTTGTCAGAATTTTATGTTGTAGCGACTGATATGTTGTACTAGATTTTACCATTAAATGTCACCTGCCTGCATAACTAGATTGAGGTAGTGAATTATCTGTATACATTTTAAATATTCTTTATTAAGTAGTTTTGCAACCAGTTGATTGTATTTTTCTAAATTTAGTTTGTGTAATTAGTGTAGGAGGAGGTTGTGGTTTACTCGGGTCATGTCAATAAATACTCCTGTTTAGCAATTGGACCTAGGTTAGATATCAGGCTAAAGTCCTTTAATTTATTGGTTTAGAAAGTTTGGGTGGAGGAATGATGATAGAATATTGAATGCTGAAGAGACCTTCACTGTATTGAAGGAGAGATTAAATACATGTCTGAAGGGCTTGGCAATGTTATTGGCTGCAAATTTGAGGTAGGAGGGGAACTAAAGTTTGAGCATTTTGTTTTAGTAGGTCTTTCTTAGGGGCTGCATATTCTAAAGAGGGTATACTTGTGGCTGATTCTTGTTATTATCTGAGTGGTTAGTGGAAGAGTGGAATGAGCTGAGATTGTAATTTATTGCATGGAGGAGAGAAGAAAGTTCTTGAACTAGTTTAGGAGGTCAGTACTGTGTAAGTTATTCAATGCAAGGAGCTTTAAGGAGTCAGTGATATGACCTATCAAGTGATTTATTTCTTTCTAAAACAGTTTTGATTGTGAAGAGAAGGCTTGCTGTCTTTTTCTTAAGTGGAGGGCCTTTGCACTGTCTGTGACTATTCTAATATTTTTTCTAAGATCAAGGTGTTCATGATGCGACTGGTCATTGTTGAGATTTCTGAGCTTGCCATGCAGCGTCCTTTTGCATAATTTTCTACTTAATGGTTTCTGTTAGCCAAGGGCATATTTTGCCCTAAATTGTCTATGAGTGTTGGTATAAAGAAGGTCAGGAATGTAGGATAAAGTGGCAAGAAAGTAAGGCTATGCATTATTTGGGTCAATGTCCCATTAAAGTGGCGATCAATTTATGGTAATAAGGAGATTATTGAGGGTAGATTATTTGTTTTGAAGGAAAGAAATAACAACAGATATTTCTGGAGGAACTTTCTTAGTCTTGAAGGGCCAATAGGCTAACACAGGTCAGTGAAAGAATTAGCATGGATAGCGATGTTGATTTTCCATGTTTTATATTTGAAATTATAAGGTTGACAGTAGAATAATTATTGTTTTAATATCAGGCCTAGTGTGTCATTGTACTAGTTCTTCAATATTATAGTACTGTAACATTTCTTTTAAAGGAGTTTTATCTGACCTGGATACATTAAGGTTACAGTCACGTAATAACATATTGTTTCTGTAAAAGACTTTAGGGAGATATAAATGGAACCAGTGTGTGTGAGGGTCAGTTCTCCGAGTGTGATATAGACTGTTACTACAGAAGACAGAGGGCTGGATTCACGAAACCTCTGTGTAAGACTTAATATGTCTTAATCGTAGGCTGCAGTTGAACGATATGACGTCAGCATGCCATGCATATTCATGAAGGCATGCTGAATCATACCCTAGGCTAACACGGTCCATGTAGGAAAGTAGGGGGCATGTCCGAATGCCGAGTACTGCAAAGGGACACATCCCCAGAAGAGTCAGAGGCCTGAAAGTAAACATCCACGAGCGAGTCCTTAGAAATGTCATGGAACACAACACCACACATCCCCACAGACTAAACCCTACTGAAAATGTGTAAAACGTAAAAATAGCAGTTTCATTTTTTTTTTTTATAATTTCAAAAATGTTTGCCCGCATTTGCGCTCATTTGCGCAGGTATGCCCTTCGCTCAGTGACAGTTAGCAGACACTGAAAAGCATATAAGATCTACATATGCAAATTAAGCCAAGTAGCAATAGCGTAGCGGTAGAGACGTTGGCCAAAGAGGAGGTAGTCACGGTTCGAGCCCCCACAACATCATTCACCATTTTTATTTAAATAAGTATGAAACAATCCCCTGACATATATATATATATATATATATATATATATATATATATATATATATATATATATATATATAATTGCCCATAGCTGAGCAACGCTTTAGCAAGCTGAATATGAGTGCCCGTAGGTGAGCAGTGCTTTAACAAGTGTAATATGAGTGTCCGGAGGTGAGCAGCGCTTTAACAAGCGTAATTTGAGAGCCCGGAGGTAAGCAGCACTTTAACAAGCTTAATATGAGTGCCTGTAGCTCAGCAGTGCTGCACCCAGTGTAATATGAGTGCTCATAGCAAAATAATGCGTTACCCAGTGTAAGCCGTTTGCGCGGAGCTTCACAGCGCGCCAACCAGCTTACCGGCAGGCAACATTGGGCAAGCTGTATCAAAGCTGCCTTTACACAGACACACCTCCTAGCCTGTCTAGACAGTAGTAAAATAAAAAAGCAATGCCAAGGGTCAAACCCGGGATACTGTGCACCATAGTTAAAGTACTGAACCACTAAGCCATGACAGTTGTACTGCGAAATACAGTATTAGCATGTATATAGGAATGAATGAAAATAGAACCATGACAAAGCAGGTTTGCTTTAAGCTGATAAATATCCAAAATGGCCAATCACAGATAAGTGCGGGAAAACCGGCATATATAAGACCCATAGGCAGGAATACACACCATAACTGATTGTGGTACCCATTTGCAGTAAGGATGGCAGGTGCAGGAGAGGGAAATCGCTTTAGAGCACAAAGGTGGGGTGTTGAGGAGTCAAAATATATGGTTTGGCTCCTAGTCCATGATCATGAAGCACAACTCATGCAGGGCCAGGTTCAATGGGGTGCGTATAAGGCAGAGGCATGGAACCGGTTGGCACATGATCTCACCAGTGCCACAGGCATTCCGAGGACTGGTGAACAGGTCCGTCACCACCATGCGGACCTGAAGCGACGTAAGGAGGACCAACTGAACTGTTGGATCCAGGAGGCCCACCAAATGCCCAATGCCCCACTACTGAGTAAGTATCCATGTAATTACGTATGTAAGAAATGATATCCTAGCCTATAGTATGGAGAGGTATGTTCCAATATTCCTTCATTTATATTACAGCTGCAGGTGTTCGTTCCACGAATCGGCGAGCCTATGCTGATAGGCTGCTGAGGTTGCGTCACCAGGCAGGTTAGTAATTATTTAGCTGGTATTGTTATAGAATATAAGTGAGACAGATTGTAAAAGAGTCCAGTGTTGTAACCCAGTAATAAAGGTGAAATAAGCCTAGAATAAAGATTCTGCTAGTATTGTAAGATTAGATAAGTGATGCAGCCTGGAAAAGAGTGTATTGCAATCCAGTAATAAAGATTAAACAAGTCTCAAATAGAGTTTCCACCTGTGTTATAATATCAGATAACTGCTTCAGCCTGAAAATGAGTGGTAATCAATCAAGAAAGGATAGACAAATGTCGAATACATCCTTGTAAATTCTGCCATATGAAATAAGTGAGTCAGCTGGAAAGGATTGTTGTAACCCAGTAATAAATGTTAATAAAGCCTAGAATTAAGTACCATTCTAAAATGTAAATATAAAATAAGTGAGAGAGTGTGAGAAAGACAGTTTGAAGCTACCAAGAAAGCTGTAATAAGTCTGGAATAAAGGTATACTGCAGTCATTACATAATGAAATGAATGAGACAGCCACAACCAAAGAGTGTAATGTCTTAAATAAAGTATAGAACCTGGACTGTGTCCGTCCCACAATTTGGATATGTTGCTGTACCCTTGCATTATGGAGATAGTATGGTTGTATGAAATGCTGAACATCCACAGTTGTCTAGACCCATATAAATCAAATGTAGCAGGATGCTGTACCTGAACACAGCCAGATATGAGCATATATGAATAAAAATGGAATGTATATTAATGTAGCAGTAACATCCCCATCACCAACATTCCTAAGGTTACATACAGGAAACTGTACTAATACATGTAGGGGATATATATCTGCATCTACTAGGAATGTACAGTATATGTATAGGTAGTGTAAGTTGTTAATGTAATATTTCTCCACCCTACCCTATTTTCACAAATTATGCCATTCCCCACCAAACTGGGTATGTGTATTCACAATTAATTCCCATGGACATTTGTCCTGTTGGTTCATACATATCCACATATACGTTGATACATGTGCCCTGTTCACATATCCAAACCTGATGGCCTTTTGCCACCAATCAACCCTGCATGCTGTTGGAATGTGCACTGTTGTTCTAAATATGCATGTGTTATGCTTGCTGCTCAATGTTCGGAATTCATGGGTGTTTGGTTAATGGGAATACTGATGCATGCTGTTACAACTAATTTTGAATGGTGTTGTTTGTTACTAACCCAAAATGCCATAAAATACTGCTAAACATAGGACAACAGGGAAGGCGGGTTCCAGCGGACCCACCTCTCCCACCTCAGCTGGCGAGTGCACCTGGCACCAGTGCCCAGGCCGGGACCTCCTCCTCCGGTGGCCCTGTGCCACCTTCGGGTGGAAGCGCTGCAGGGGATGGGGCTCGTCCCCCCTCTGCAAGCGTGGCCAGAGGAGAGCCTTTATAGGGTCCGGTCTGTGGTGCGTAGTGATATCAGGCATTCTGTGACTGATCCCCTATGCCAGCTCCAGGCGAGAGTGGCGCAACTCACGGGTGTGCCTGCCTGTCCTATCCAGCCCCCAACACAGCCCCAGCCTGGGCTGTGAAGGCGCAGTGGTAACTGCCCATGAGTGGGGATCTCAGTTCCACTGTTGCCATCTGTGGGCTCATGGGCTCGCGATATCCAAACATCTGTCCCTGTCAATTGTGTTTACCCCCCACATGTATCATACTCCACCCCTGTATGTGTCTTGTTTGTCTTGTCTGTTAACCTCCCCAACCTACCTCCCAAAATATACCTACTTCCTGTACCTCACATTCCACTCTCACCTGAAAAAAAAATAAAAAAGGGCACTCTGTTCCCACAAAAAAATTACGCCCCATACATAGCTGCCCAATTCGCACACATGTCCGCTGGACATGTAAACTGATAATTCTAATTGGCAGTACAACATATTTTGTTGTCCTCACCCCTCTCTCAGGGGTGGAAGGTTTCAAATTTCACACCAAATTTCAAACATATGCACAGCTGTTGCTGATAAAGAAATGGGCAGCTATGGACCTTCCCTACACCCATCCTGCACATCCCGAGCTGGTTTCCCTACTGTCTTTCCCTCTTTGTGCCCCCTCTTTCACCACTTTCCAATTTCCCCATTTTCTTTTCTTTAAAAAAAATTAGCGCGGGTGTTAGCGGAGTAAGCACTTTTAAGCAGTAGTCAGCGGGTGTGCACTTGTGTGCTCTTAGCTAAGCGTAGATAAGTGTAGCTAAGCATCGTGCAAACTCATGCAAACCCACTTACAACTGCTTAAAAGTACCTTAGTCACTCTGTATGACAAGGCCTGAAGTCTGCTCATCAGCAAAATAAAATATCCCTGTCAGTCTCAAACCCCGGACCTTGAAAACACTAATCTGTATGAATTACCACTGAGCCACAGCAGATATACAAGAACTTGGTGCTGAAAGTAATATATCATGAAATACAAGGAGTGAATGTAAAGGAAAATAGGAAGGCCATTACACAAAACTTGTTCTGTGTATCTTTACTGGCAATTTTTGTGGAATTGCATTGCATTAGTGTGAGAAGAGAAACAGTCATGCTAGTAGGTAATAATGTTACAGTAGCACCTTACAAACCCCACACAGTATCAGAGCAGGATAAACACTGCCATATTTGAATAGGTAAGAGGCCAGTCCTCCCAACTATGACTGATTTACAGGGATGTCCCTGATTTGCAAACAACTGTTACCTGTGCCCCACTGACTCCCTGTGAAATGTACTAACAGTAGGCAGAAAGGTGGGGAATCCCACGTAATGGTAACTGTCAATAAGTTAAAGTAGACACTACTTGCATGTCAGAAATGGTGTAGTAATACATATGCTCAAAATACCCCACAGTCACAACTGCAGAATATCTGAAATATATCACGGGTGTATCCCACTGATATGTACCTTTCCCTGAGGCTGGTCAAATATATACCTGAGAGTATCTGAGGCCTGCAAGTGTCAGAAACACACAGGCATATCAGCCTGTCTGCTGTTACATACTCTGCGAATTGCTGTAGAATTACTTCCACAAGCATGCCCTTATATAGGAGTACAACACAGAAATATCAAAGGATGTAGCCATCTAACATACTAATGACAGTATAGCAGTTCACAAGCACTGCATGTGCCTGATATTCATAATTGTTAGTACAATATACTTAGTTGTCCTCACCCTTCTCTCAGGGGTAGAATGTTTCAAATGTCACAGCAAATGTCAAACATATGTACAGCTATTACAGTTAAAGAAATGTGCAGCTATGGACCTTCCCTACACCCAGCCTGCACATCCCTAGTTGGTGTCCCCACTGACTTCCTGCTTCCTGCTTACAACTGTTTAAAAGTGCCTTATTCACTCTGTATGACAAGGCCCTAGTACTGCTCAGCAGCAAAATAAAATACCCGTGTAAATGTCAAACCCCAGACCTTGGGCTCACCAGACTGCATGAAGTGCCACCAAGCCACAGCAAACATATAAGAACTTAGTGCTGAAAGAAATATATCATGCATTACAAGGAGTGAATGGAAACGGAAAATAGGAAAGCCATACCAACACATTCCAGTAAAGACAAATATCAGGCATTCAAGGAGTGAATGTAAAGGGAAAATACAAAAGCCATAGCAACACATTGCAAGAACTACTGTGGTATGCCAGTTAATCCTCAAATCCCACAGGTAAGTACATACTCCCATGTAAACAGTGTTAGCATTAGCAGGTGTGAGTTAACATACACACTGAGAAGAGTGAACTGGAAGAAGCAACAGTCAGGTTTCAGTACAACATGCATTTCAGTGACTACAACACAGCGTTAGATATGAGAGATAAATACCAACCTTCTGACTCACACAACAATGTCCACAGCAAACCAGCATGGTCCCTACCTTGCAAAACTGAAAGGCCTACGCCTACCTAACCTATCATTTTATAGCAGTGTCCTGAAATCACAGTGAGAACTGCAATTACCACACAGCAGGCTGCATGCAATTACTAAATGCTGGCCACCAATTGGTGCAGAGGCCATCACATGCACATGTGCAGATACCTACAAAAGCAGCCTGTACTGCCAGTCCACACATGCAATGAGAGAGAGAGAGAGAGAGAGAGAGAGAGAGAGAGAGAGAGAGAGAGAGAGAGAGAGAGAGAGAGAGTAATGTAAACTCCATAATCTAATAATCTACATACTGTGAACCCTCCATATGTGTTAGCAGTCTGTATCTATATGTATATGCAGATGTGCATAGGGCAAGGGACATACTGCAACTGTTAGTGAAGGCTGGACATACATATGTAGTTGAAGGTTGCTATGTGCACATATCAATGTAGGCTGTAGTGTGTGGCATTGAAAACAGCATGCAGTGCAGGTATATGTCATGTGGTGGTGAACTTCTGTGGGACTGAGCCAGTGAGGCCTGCTACAGCTATACGGCCTGAGGACAGCATAATGCATTATGCACAACACTGTGCAATATCATTACAGAATGGTATGTCTCACAACTGTTTCAGAAGTGATATTCCCAATATGAAATGTGGGCAGTCTATGTGCCTACATGTGCATGTATATGTACAGCAATGGATGTTTAGAAGTGTGTGTGTACATATATATATCTATCTATCTATATATATATATATATATATATATATATATATATATATATATATATATATATATATATATATATATATATATATATATATATATATATATATATATATATATATATATATATATATATATATATATATATATATATATATATATATATATATATATATATATATATATATATATGTATATATATACATATATCTATATATCAATATATATATATCTATATATCTACATATCTATATATATATATATATATATATATATATATATATATATATATATATATATATATGTACATAGATAGAGAGGTATGTACAGATAGATAGAGATATATAGATAGATAGAATATGTATATACATATAGATATAATAGATACATACATATATAGATATATATATGTAGATACATACATATATACAGATAGATATGAATGTCTATTGATATTTATATATATATATATATATATATATATATATATATATATATATACACACATATATGTAGATATGTATATATATTTACACATATATATATATATATATATATATATATATATGTATATATTGATATATATATTTATAAGTAAATGTATATATATATATATATATATATATATATATGTATAGATATATATAAAGAGAGAGTGGGAGAGGGGGACATGGGGGCAGATGTACTGCAACAGGTGCCTGGTGACCAAGGCATGGACTGAACACCAGTGTTAATACTGCAGTACCATACCCCATTCCAAAACATGTTACCCACTAACTACCACATAGGTGGTTGCCCGCCTACCACTGCAGGTGTCAGAAGGGAACATGGGACACAAGTGAACAATAGCCTCCCCTTTGATATCTACAGTGGCACACTAGTCTTGTAATCCCTGTACATGGTATGTGTCATCACAAAAGGTGTGTCAGCTAGGGAAATGTATGTCAGTGTACCCCTCTACACCTCACAATGTCCTATGCAGTATGTACCTCCCATGAGAACTACAGCAAGTGGAAAGGCCACAGACATACCTAACAAAGACTGATAATGCCCTCAAACACATTCCCTATGCAGACTGACTCTCAAAACCACAGCTAGAGTGCCTTGCATACTTCCTACACAGAGGTTAGTAGATGTCATACATACCCCTGATGAATGTTATGGAGATAGGTAATATGCCCTGTGAGTCACCTCTGTGTAACCGTTTCACAGGAGCAAGTAAAATCACATTACATGTGTCCCAAAAGGCAGGGTAGCATATGGCTAGGCTGCCCTAGGCCCAGGGCCTATAGCATAGTACCTACCTATGACACAATGCACACACACATGTACTCAGTGCAATACCAGCTATGTGATGTTGAATGAGTGTGACACTGATTGTGTGCATGGTCTGTAAAGGTGTGACAGCTTAGTGTGAGTTTGTGTCTGTCATGGCAGTTGGTGTCCTTGGTGTGAGGCCAGAGAAAGATGTGTCAGTTATCGGGATGCAAACATAGTAGATTGGCATATGTTGTGCTGTACTTCCCTGTGTACGACTGCAGTGTCCCATCGTAGGCCGAAGCAATACATGTATGCTCAGTAAGTGGTACTGCTGTTGAATCCAGCTCACATATGAACTGTTGTACTACCTGATGTTGTAGGCCTAAACACTATGGTATGGTGTATGTTCACATTCCCTGGTAACACTGTCTGGTGTGTTTCCTGTAGTCTGCACAGATTACATACCTCATGCATAGGTATCTGTAAGTAGGGGCACACAGTACTATAAAGTACACAGTTAATGCTCATCTGTGTTGTCATACATTTGTGTGTTGTATGTATGTGTAATGTGTGTGTAATGATGCCTGTACCATGGCCACAATCACATGTGTGTTACAGGGTATGTGTGTGTACCTGGCAGCATGTATACTCTGTGACAGCAGTATGCTGGCTATAGTAACAACTGTGCACATATGTCAGGTAGGGGTATGGCATCAAAGACTAGGGTGGATTACCGTTGAAACTGTAAATGTGCATTGCATTCATTGCATGGGATGACAATATTCTTCATCCATTAGCTTGATACATACCCCCAGTGTGAGGTTGTGCATTGTATCCCACACAGTGTGCCAAGTGCTTGTGTATACTACTTTGTTGTATGGAGTGTGGCAGGCACTGTCAGACAGTTGTGGGCTGAGCACTGATATGTGGTATCGAACATGTGTATCCCCTGATAGACAGATGTTATATATGGCAGTTAAGTGATATCAGTACATTAGAATATTAAGTGTGCCACATGACTTGCTCACATATTTTTCTTTTCCTTCCAGGGTGATGGTGCATCAGCGAAACCCACCTTATACAGCAGCAGAGGATCAGGAGATCCACCAGAGCCTGGTGCAGAATTACTGTGTGCTGTTTTCCAGGACCAGCCAGAACTAGCATGAGATGGCTGCACTGTGGCAAGATCTTGTCCGTCGGGTAAATGACATAGGCATGCATAACCGGACATATGAGCAGGTACGCCATCACTGCAGTGATTTAATTAGACATGTCCGGCAGCGTGCATCTGATATCCACAGACAACAGCTTGCCACAGGCAGTGGGCTACCTATCCACCCCCCCCCACCAGTGTGGAGAAGCACCTCCTAAGTGTTGTGGCTCCAGGCCAACAACAGCAACATCCACAAACATGTGTCATCATGGAGGCCGGAGCCACCCAGCATGTTGAAATGGAGCGTGCAGGTAACATGCCATATCTGTAGTTGACTGTTCTCTGTGCTGGTAGTTTATGCATGTGTGAGATGTGTACTGTTTGTGTAGCTGTTAACCTGCCTATTCTTCTGCAAGATTGATATTCTGAGCATAATCTGTACACCTGTGAAAGCCACCTGTTGTACTACTGTACTTTATCATACTCACAGTATCAATGGCACAGTTGTGGCCACTGGCAATCACTGTCTTATTCTTGCAGGCCCCTGTGGAGTGACAGCAAGGCAGACAATCCATGCTGGTGAGTGTGTAATAACAATACTATTGCTAATGACATGTGCATGTCATATGGAGGTGTAGTCTGTGCAGATGTAACACACCTATGCATAATGCATGCTGCGCATGTTTGCTGAGACACTATGCATATCCCATTATTCTCAATAGCTGCCTCACTCACATGCAATACACAGACCATGACACACATGTGTGGCAACACAGTACTGGACATTGTATAGGCATACCTGATACACATGTACACAACACACACATGTTTGGCATACACACTATACCTTAGCCTGCTACACATGTCCAATTCTGACACCTGCTGTATGGCCACCCTTCAGTATCCCACTTATCATCTACGCAGCACACATAATATACCTGAAGGGTAGAGGCCTATTATGTCTTTGTGCAACAGACTTGAACAAATAATACATTCATGTTAGGCAATGCTCACTATTGGCCACCTTACAAACTCATGTAACAAGTGGCTGTGTAATTGTGGATGTAGTCATGTTACTGCACGTCAGGTACAGCATGCTAGCTGCCTGTCTGGAACACATTATTATTGTTGACTGACCACAAGAAGCATGTTGATCATGGCTCACGTTACTACACCACATCCAGTTCTGCCGACCACAAAAGTACACATAGCAGTCATTGCGTAGCACCGTCATGTGTTTTGTGTGTGTGTGTGTGTGTGTGTGTGTGTGTGTGTGTGTGTGTGTGTGTGTGTGTGTGTGTGTGTGTGTGTGTGTGTGCAAATATATGCACCCACAGCTTGTAACACTCGCACAACATTGTTATGTCCTTGTACACATTGTGTCCCAGGGTGGAGACAATCACTGAACAACTACACACAAGCATCAAGTACACGTATACTGTTATTAACAAGGGCTGTCTACACTTGCACTGCATGTTCCTGTGCAACACATAATCTGCATGCTGACACGTGTGCAGTAATGTTTTTCCTTGTGATACTGTCACCCACCCTAAAACAGTATTGTGTATGTGTTGGATTGCAGGTGTGTCTGTGTTTGTATCTGCTGTACTGAGGAGTGTGCTTGTGTGCCTGTGTGCTTGTGCACCTGTGTGCATGTCTGCATGTGTGCCTGTGTGCATGTGTGCATGTGCGCCTGTGTGCTTGTGTGCATGTGCGCCTGTGTGCATGTGCGCCTGTGTACATGTGTGCATGTGCACCTGTGTGCATGTGTGCATCTGTGCATGTGTGCATGTGTGCCTGTGTGCATGTGTGCCTGTGTGCATGTGTGCATGTGTGCATGTGCGCCTGTGTGCTAATATCGTGTACCCATTGGTAAACTGTGTTTCCTATCTTCCTCTCACAGGTTCTGATCTTGCTCTGGTGGAGTGCAGCAGGGAACCTGAAGCCACTGCTGGGGATAGTGATTATGATGATACATGTGTAATGGCACAGGGAGGTGTGACAGGGTCTGTCATTGGTCAACCAATTGACACTACACAGCAGTCAACCCCATCAATGCATACAGTCATCCTGCCGATACATCCATTGTCACCAATGTCCTTAGCTGAGGGACAACATACAGTGGGCATTGACCAGAGTAGTGTGATATCATTGGCACATGCATCCCCTCACAGCAGCCATGGCCAGATTCCTGATATGGTACCACACAGGCAGATGTCCAGGGGATTTCTCGTGGGAGCATCCGTGGTCGTACTGTCCCTGTCAGACGTGCTCACAGAGGTCTTTCAACCTCAGCTATGTTCCGGGCTGTAATGCAGGCACAGGCACGTATGGAACGGTACACCAGACAGGGTCTGAGGGAGCTTAGAGCACATCACACTGCTATGAATGACACTATGCATGACGTTGCATCTGCCATCCGTAACATCAGCGAGGTCATTGATAGACGTTGGGGGGACACATTAGATCTCTTCCAGAACTACATGTCCAGGAGCCAGGACAGTGCAGGATGGTTGAGGCGTCGACGTGGACGTATGCCAGCAACATTATCAGCTGGCAGTTGTCACGGATGACAACAAACCCGCAGCCGCTCCCATAGTGCCAGTACCAGCCCCAGCAATACTGGGTCTGTGCTGTCATTAGACCGTCCGAGAAGACAACATGCACGTGGCTCTGGACAGTCCCAGCAGGGACATGAGTCCAGTCAACAACCCACTGCTTCTGATGACAGTACCCAGTCTGGCTTAGTACCAGATACTGTCCATAGCACCCCTGCCAGGCACAGGTACCGTGTCCGTGGCCAGATACAGTGATCTGTATGACCTGGCAGGTACAGTCTGTGGCTGTCCACAAACACCCATATATGGCAGCCACGTGGTGGAACTGTGTGCATGCATACACACACACATAATGCTATCACCTAGGGCTAACACATACACACACACATTGTAGCAACATTGCTCCATGTTGTACTGTTGTCCCTCACTAACACACACACACACACACATACATGTCAATTGGATGTGTCAATGGCGGACCCTGGCAAACCAAGTTCACACCCTGTGCATATGATGAAACTGTGCCACCTTCTGCCATCTGTAACATTGATGCAGGAACAGGGTAGCATGGTGCTGATGCACAGGGTGACTACATAGCCCTGTAGTAATATTATCATGTTGTTAACAGTACAGTGTAATGATATTGTTGTGGGTATATTCAAGCATGCGTGATGCATTACCTATGTTTGTCATTGCAGTTTTGTATACACCAGTGTTAATTCCCAAAGTGTACTGTCTGCACATGTGCCACATGGCTGTTGTGTGTACCTGTGCCTGCATATGTTGGGGTGTGGACAGTACATGTGTGATGTTTGCAGCACTGAGTTGCAGGTGTACATTTGTGAACATGGTTAGCATGGAACATGACATGGTTTGACAGTATGCTGTGGGTGATACGGTTTCCAAATGTCAATGGTCTGCATTCTGGTAGTATATACAGCTTACATAGCCTGACATTCAGTGGTCATTACATGGTGTCTCCTCAACTGATACACAGATGTAGGAACCAGGTGTCAGTGATATCCCTGCAGTACTACACTATACCAGTAGCCATTCTTACTGAGCCCCACACATCCCTGGGAACAATACTCTTTGGCATATAGCAGTCTCACGTACATGCCAACACACTACGGATATGTCCATCCACTACTGCAAATACATACAGTGGCCTACAATGCATTCTACACATGACACACCTAACCACCACAAGGGTATCATACGGACAGATACATGTTGTCCAAGCCATGCTGTATTGCTGTAACACAACTGTGGCATTGGCATCGGCATGTAGTTAACATAGTATTCCAACAGTACCATGTAGGTGGTCGCACCCATCATGTAGAACGGGTAATGGTGTGTACATGTGGACAAGTGTTATCTTGTCTTTCCTGTGATATTCACATTTCCAAAGGTATTCTGCAGTTCCTCGGCGTATCACCTAAGCAAGAAGGTGTCTGTATGCATATCGGCAACAGTTGCCATACATCTACACTGGGTGTCCATCACTCACAGACTTTGCTGTGTTTTAACATGTCTGACATATACTCCAGACATGAACCCTCACCCACATTAATCTATAAAAGCTTTCATGGGTGTGTGTCACATAGTTGGCCTAGGACACAGATCACTGCAGTAGCCTGCATTGTCACCAACATGCATGTATGGCCTAAGGTCTGGTAAGCTGCGGCACATGCTGGCAAAGGTAACAACTGTATTCATATGGGGCAGGCTTCACGCATAGGAACTATTAAAGGTCACAGGTACATATCTGTATGTGGCACACACATACCTGATGTGTGCATTGAAATTACTGTTATAATAATATGTCATACAATAATAAAAGCAAAACAAATGCACACATGGCATTTGTAGGATTCAAACCCATACCTAGCTATGTTACGGTACTTGAGAGAGATGCATTAGTACAGCGCGCTATTCGCATCACTGGATGATTGCTCTTCTCCTGCTGTATTTATAGGGTGCTGACATCATCAGTCTTTCCAAAGAGGAATGTACATCTTTTAGTGTTATCCCAGTCTTCAAAAATGCCATTTCCTGCACAGAGAATTGCATACATACACACCCCCACATACACAGTGTTTGCAGGATTCAAACCCCTACCTAACTACGTTATGATATTTGAGAAAGACGCATTAGCGCAGCACACTATTTGTATTACTGGATGACTTTTCTTCTCCTGCTGTATTTAAAGGGTGTTGACATCATCAGTATTTCCAAATAGGAATGTACATCTTTTAGTGTGTTATCCCAGTCTTCAAAAAGGCCACTCCTTTTACAGAGAATTGCATACATACACTTCCTTGTCTCACACACAGCGTTTGCAGGATTCAAACCCCTACTTAACTATGTTATGATACTTGAGAGAGAGGCATTAGCACAGCGTGCTATTCACATTACTGGATGACTTCTTTTCTACTGCTGTATTTATAGGGTGCTGACATCATCAGTCTTTCCAAAGAAGAATGTACATCTTTAACTATCCCTCAGTATGGGGGATAACAATATCTGTGCATTAACAGACGCCTAGTTCAGGGTCACATATACACACTGGCACTGCCAGGTTATGTTCTATAGCATGCTTTGTGACCACAGGACTTGTAACACACAACACAAGTAGGGGGTGTATCCATATACATCACAGAAACACACACCTCTGGGTTGGTACCACTGCACTAAGCGTGACAGGCCATACATATACAACTACCATTGTGCAAAACTGCCTTTTGGTTTAGTGTGTAGTTCAGACCCCCCCCCCCATACCCAGTAACCACACTTGGCTTTCCTGGGAACAGTGTAGGATATGCAGGTCTTCACACACACCATTACAGTGGTTGACTTCAGGTACACAAATATTGACTGGGGATACTACTCAGGCCCACAACAACATCCCCCTACAGCCACTACAATTTGTGAATCCATGTGCTATGGCACAACCAGTCACCACACCCACAAGGGGGAATACATATTGGACTTGATCATCACCAACATGGGGACTCTGTGTTCCACACCAGAGGTAGAACCATCATTGTTAAGATCAGACCATAAACAACTTTCCCTGGACATCCATATCCCGTCCCCACCCCCAGGCAAGGAAATCACTGTAAAGAATTTCTCAAAAGCAGACTTTGCACTTGTGAAGACTGGGGTGGAATACTTCAAAGGCCCCGTGCTGGAGGATAATACAGCCCAATCTGCAGAATCCTTTACAAATGCATTGTATGAGCACCTGCAGGTATGCATTGATCATGCTATCACAAATAAAACCATGACTCCTCCAAAACAGGAGACCCATCTGGTTGACTCCAGCCATATATAAGCTGTAAAACAGAAGGAGGAAGCCACTACATAACAGAGCAATATCCCACAGACCCACATAGATCATAACCTCTCCTTTGCTGATCACATTGACAGAGTCATTGCAAAGACCTTTATATAGCCCTCGTTATCACATGGGTGTTTGCATGTAGATCATGGGAGGTCATTTTGGCCCTCTACTAGTCACTCATCAGGCCCATGTTTGACTACAATGCCCCTTTTGGGGTGTACCTTACCCAGCACCTGCGGCAACTACAGTGAACACAACAGTACCTCCCCAAGAGGACCATGGGCTACACACAGATGTCCTATGCAGCTCAACTAAAGGATCTCCAGCTCTACTCAGTTGCTTAATGCCTACTCAGAGGTGATCTATGCCTGACATATGCAGCCATTTCAAACCCAGAAGTAATGGACATGCTCCACCTCATAACATACAAGACCCTTAGAGCTACATACTCCAGGGACTTAAACCTCAGCACAAAAATAAATAGGACATGCTGCAGGGACAGATTCATTACCCAGAGGCTCCCCTCACTCTGGATTTGAATCCCAATTAAAGTTAGACATAGCCCCTCGCCAACCCTCTTCCAGCGAAATACAGCCGCATGGATGGGAAATTGCAAATTCACCCCTGGGATCTCCACTGCATCCCTGCTTGACAGACGCACAGCAAACTAACCTTAAAGGGTGCCTTCTGTGACCTACTTTACAAAGGCACAGTAGGCTACTCTACTGGGGAGGTGGACGCCAAATACACTCTGCCTAGACTTATGAATTCCCTAGGGCAGACAGATTAGTATTGACCTCTGCACCTATGTTTATGTTCGGGATGCACAATATTTGTTGCTGCTACTGTTTGCAGGTCTTTATTGTTATTTATTTATTTATTTATTTATTTAAATTTGTTGACTGGGAGTGTCTGACTGGACGTGGGTCCATTTTCAGCGGAGGCCCGGGGAGAAAAGCTCCACAGTAAAATAAACAGACAGTAGTTACATTGGATTACATAGCGATTAACAATTTAACATAGAAATTACTTACAACATATATACAGATGAAGAACATAGTGCATCAGTAGACAACTAGAATCTTTATCTGTGAAGTACATAGCAGGCATTAACAAATGTAACAATGAGAAGTTCCTGCTGTATAATAAGTACTAGGCTTATGAGCATCTGAGCTTGCTATCATCAAGGTAGTTAGTGGAGGTGAAAGAAAGGTAGTAGTTGGATGGGGTGGATGATATTAGAGTGGGAGTTGCAAGGTTATAGCCAGCATGTTTTTAGGTGCACTTTTAATAAAGTTTTGAAGTTGGTGCATGATGGTATGGAGGTAATTGTGGGTGGGAGTGAGTTCCATAATTTGGCTATGGCGCAAGAGAATAGTGCTTCACCAGCAGAGTTATTGGCTTTAGTGATCTGCAAGTGATTTGGATCTTAGTGGTCTGGTGGTGCGATAGGGTTGGAGTAGATTCTGGAGGGATGGGACATTTAGTGGATGGTTTACTAGTTTGTGGGCGAGTGAGAGTTGATACCACTGAAGGAGGTGAGGGAGTTCAAGCCAGCCCAGTTCAGCAAGTGAGAGACAGTGGTGACTACGGTAGGATGCCCCTGTGGCGAATTTGGCGATTTTGTTGTAGCAGGTCTCTAGCTTGTTTAGATCACATTGCCTTAGGTTGGTATATACTGGAGAGCCATAAAGTAGGGTGGAGATCAGGTGGGAATTTGCTATTGAAATCTTTGCTGCTTTGGTGAGAAATTGTTTATTTCTGTATAATGCTCCTAGTTTTTTGTGGACTTTTTATGGTCATGGATATGTGAATGTCAAATTTTAGTTTATTGTCTATTTCCACTCCTAGCAATTTGGTGTGTTCAGTTGGGTATATAGTGGTGTTGTCTTTTGCTGTGATAAAGTGAGAGTTGTTTTGAGTATGTTTGGTGGGTTGGAAGATGAGTAGTTTAGTTTTGTTTGGGTTGAGTATTAATTGGGCATCGGATAACCATGTTTCAACAGAGGAAAAGGCTTCCTGTGTGACTTTTTGCAGTTTGGGTAGGGATTGGGCTGAGCAGATGATGGCTGAGTCATCTGCGTATTGGATGAGTGTGCCATGTTTGGTGGCAGAGGCTAGATTATTGGTGTAAACAGAGAAAAGTAGGGGTCCAAGGATGGATCCTTGGGGAACCCCTATGGAGACAGGTAGTTGGGGAGATATGTCATTCTGCCATACAACAGATTGTTGGCGGTCAGACAGGTAACTCTGAAACCAGTTGGTGACTGATTGTGAGAAGGATAGGTTATTGAGGACAGAGATAAGTTGTTTGTGTGGGACCATGTCAAATGCTTTAGATAGGTCTAGGAAAGTAGCAGAGGAGAGATAGCCATTGTTTTTATGCTGAAGGATAGTGTTAGTAAAGGAGAGTAAGGCAGTGGTGGTGCTATGGTTTGGTCGGAAACCATGCCGAGTACTGGAAAGGAGGTTGTTAGTAAGGAGGTAGTGTGAGACCTGAGAGTGTATGCATCTCTCTAGTATTTTGGAGAGTGGAGAGAGAATAGCTATGGGGCGGTAATTAGTTCTGCAGAGGGTCCGCCTTTATGGAGGGGAATTATATGTGAGACTTTCCACAATGTGGGAACGTAACTTTCTGACAGAGATCGGTTAATCAAGATGGATACTGGGTAGGCCAGAGCATCAGCTGCGATTTGTAGGTATTCATTTGGGAGGTTGTCTGCTGCTAATTTGGTGGGTTTAAGTTTAGTTAAGAGTTTTTTTATGTTGGAGGTAGGTACAGGAGAAAAAGAGAAGGCAGTGGCGAGATTACTAGTTGAAGGTGTGGGTTGGAGGGGAGGGGGTTGTGTTGTTTAGCTAGTGATAGTATGGTTTGGATGAAGTGTGTGTTGAATAAGGTAGCAATATTTTCTGAGGAGTGAGGGATGTTAGGAGGAGGGGTACTGACTTTACCTGGGTGGAGGATGGAGTTTATGGAGGACAAGAATTGTTTGGGGCTGTGTTGTGAGGTGTCTAGGGCAGACTGGTAGTATTGCAATTTGTCCCATTTTATTAGCGTTTTGACTCTATTCGTAGTTCTAGGAATTTCTGTCTAGCTCTTGGGGTTTTGGTTTAGCCAGTGCTCCCAGGCTTTATCCCTGTTTTCATTTCTGACTTAGTGGTTTCTGTAGCCATGGGGAGGGTTGTGCTTTGGTTCTGGAAAATCTTATGGGGCATGGTAATTAAGGATGTTCAGGAAGGTAGTATTAAAAATTCAACTGCGTCATCTAGACTGAGGTACTTTAGAGCATGCCAGTTACATTCTTTGAGGGATGAGATGAATGTGAGTGGGTTAAAGTTTGTTTTTTTATGTATTTGACGATAGATGACAGGTTTAGCTTGGTACAGGTATTTTTTGAGTAGGAATGTTGGGGAGTGATCACTGAGGCTATCTGATAAGCAGCCTGTTATATATGACTGGGGGTTCTTACTGACTAGTATCCAATCCAGGATAGTGTGCTTGCTGGAGTTTTTATTTATCCTTGTTGGTGACTGGACTAGTTGGGTGAAGCCATGAAGGTGTACATGATGGGTTGGATTGTTGCCAGAACAGGATTGCCAGTCAATATTGAAATTACCTAAGATGATAGTTTCTTGGGGGAGATGGTGGGTAGACCAGCTGAGGAGGTTTTCTAGTGGAGGGATGTTTTGGCCAGGTGGGAAGTAGCATCCAATTATGTTGATGGTTTTGTTTTGGTTAATTTTGAGGTTGGTATATATTATTTCTTCATTGCTTATTTGTGGAGCTGATGATTTTAAGATCTGGATGTTTAGATGCTGTTTAAATATTATAGCTACACCACCTCCTTTTTTGTTTAGCCGGTCTACTCTTAGCATGCCGTAACCTGTAGGGAGTATTTGCTCACTGGTAATGTGAGGTTTTAGCCAGGTTTCTGTCAGGATGACTATATTGCCATAGCTTTCCCAATTTCTATGAACAACTTGTGTATCTGCGTAACATGTTTGATCATGACAGGGTTCCAGTATATTAATATATGTCTGTTGTCATTTAACTGTGTGCACAGGGCGGATTGCTGGATCGTGGGAGATTCCTGGCTTAACACATACAACTGCCAGATATGTGTGACTGACTGCTATACTCAGACATGGCCTAAGTGTGTGAGCATACCCAGTTCAGGCTTTCCATGGTTTGTTGCCTGACATATGTCTCATTTATCCAAGCGTGTGAGCATGCCCAGTGTGACCTTTCCATATGTTCTGATCTGGAGTCCACTACATTTCTGGTTGTGTGTGAACATGACCAATATTGACATTTATACTGTGTGTGTTGGAAGTCATGTTGTGTTCTTACTGCCAGACTCCTTTGTGTCATAACTCAACAGGGATTATGCTGTGCCTGCAGGGTTTCCATGTGATAGTTTGCAAAGACTTGGCAACATTCTCTCATACTAGCTCAACATTGCAATACTGTCATGGTGTAGTGGTTCAGTGTTTTCACTATGGTACACAATATCATGGGTTTGAATCCCATTACTGCTTTAAATGTTCATACTGATTAAGGACGAGTTGGGCAAGTATGAGCATTTTGTTCAGCTATGGCCTACTTAAACCAGGCTTGTCTGACATTGCTGTGTATTCACCAACTTCGGTGGACATTGCCAAACATTACTCCACATTGACCACAGTTGTACTAGTTGGTGTGTGTGATTCTGTTCATAGGTTCATACTAGGCTATCTGCCCTAGGCCATTTATAATCCTAGCCAGAATGTGTTTGGCTTTCAACACACATTTTAAGTGGAGTTTGCCATGACATTTTTCAAGGTTAGTATACTGTGCCTCTGTCTAACAGTGACATAGAAGTGATACCCAGGGTAAACCTACAATCTCCCATCCACTCATCAAGATTCCTCTTGAAGAGAGTCAATGAGGGACTCTGGATAACCTGGAGTGGTGGTTTACTCAAGAGGGGGGGGGGGCCTCTGGGTTATGAATCTGTCACTCCAGCATGTCCTATTTATTTCAGTCCTGAGGTTCAGGTCTCTTGAGCGCATAGCTTGATGGGATTCTGATTTTCCGAGGTGCAGCATGTCCATTGATTCCAGGTTGGACATGGCTTTATACATCAGACACAGATTGCCTCTGGGCAGGCGGTATGCCACTGAGTGGAGCTGCAGTTTCTTTAACCTGGCAGTGAATGGCATGTGTTTGAGCCCTTTGATCCTCCTGGTGAGGTATTTTTGTGGTATTTCCAGCTGCTGCAGGTGTCTGATAAGGTACATCCCACAAGGGGCATTGTACTCAATTGTGGGCCTGATGAGGGATGAGTTAAGAGGCATGATGACCTCCCCTGATGTAGATGTGAATACCTTCATGATTAGGTGGGCTATATGAAATGTTTTTCTAAACACTTTGGCCACGTGGTCATCGAATGAGAGGTTGCTATCAGCTTGGGTCCCCAGGTCCCTTATCACTTCTTCCATACTTAATGGGTTACCACCTATGTGGTAATTTGTGGGGAGGACTATACACTGTTTTGCGTTTAGCTTGAGGACATGGCTCTGGCACCAGTTGTCTGTTTCTATGAGGCCCTTTTGTAGGATGCTTGTGTCAGCTGGAGGGTCGATTATGGCACGCAGTTTGCAGTCATCTGCAAACTTGTTCACCAACAGTCCTTCTGTGTTGGCCTGTACCTCTGAGAATTATATACCAAACAAGGGAGGTCCCAGGACTGAGCCTTGTGGGATGCCACTTGTAGCTGGTTTGGGGTCTGACATGGCTCCAGCATTTTTGACCATGTGGGTTCTGTCCTTGAGCCAGTTTGCAACCCATCTAGTGACATAGGGGTTTATATTGAAGCTGGTGATCTTATCTATGATGACCAAGTGGGGGTACTGTATGGAAGGCTTTTGCAAGGTCCAGGTAGGCTGTGTGGACCACCTTTCCCTCGTCAATGGCCTTGGTGACTGTTTCAAATAACTCAACCAGGTTTAAGAGGCAGGATCTGCCCTTAACAAAGCCAAACTGGGTAGGATCCAGTGTCTGTAGGTCCCCAATATGTTTATTTCTGAGGTCCATGATGATCCTTTCCATAGCTTTGCAGACCAAGCTAGTCAGGCTTCTGGGGCGATAGTTTGCAGTATCCATTGAGGCACCACTTTTGTGGAGAGGGACCACTGTTGCTGTACACTGCTTTTTGGGTACATATCCTGTGGTAAGGCTGAGATTGAACAGTGGTTTTATGTTTGCATTCAATTCTTCTTGGGGTTCATGTTGGACATAGCCCAGGACACCGTCTGGTCACATTGATGCTGTGTGTTTTGCTTTGGAGAGGCTGGCTGTTACCTGAGCATCTGCGATGTCAGGGGGCCAGCAGTCTGCTGGGATAGATATTTGCCCTTTTGGTGGGGAGGGGGGGGGAGTTTGCACAGAAACTGTCAGCTCAGATGTTGGCAATGTCTGTGGGTTTGGTGTATTGTTTGTCATTTTGGACTACTTCTGAGCATATCTGGGGATTCCCACACAGGTTCCTACCATACGTAAAGAATGCCTTGTGATTATCCTTGGTGTCCTGTACAATTTTTATCTCAAAGATGGCCTTAGATGATCTTATGTGTGGCTGTAGTTTTTCAATAATACTGATCAAAGATGCCTTCCCTTTTTGGGATTTTGATCTGTCATATAGTAGCTTCCTCCTTGTATTGTATGGTTTGTTTATGGCTGGGGTCCACCGGACAGGATGCCTGGCTTTGGAGGATTGGGTCTTGGTTTTATTTAGGATTGCATGATCCATGTATTCCTGAAGGTGTTCATAGAATATGTTTATAAAGGGTTATGAGGTCTGGGCCATATTTTCCACAGGCACAGGGGCTGTGAAGGATTCCACCTCAGTTTTCAGGAGTGTGACATTTGCTTTAGTGAATAATTTTCACTGTGTTTTTCTTGCCATGGACTGGGATCAGGATGTGAATATCCAGTGAGATTACTCTCTGGTCTGATCTTACCAGTGAGGGATACACTTCTGGTCTTGGGCATAAAGTCCCCATGTTGGTGATGATCTGGTCCAGTATGTTTTCCCCTGTTGTGGGAGTGGTAGCAAGTTGTTCCATAGCATTTTGGTTTATAATTTCTGGGAACCTTTGGGCTAGGGTGTTGAGGCTAGGGTAATGCTCCTAGTCTATGTTTGGGTAGTTGAAGTCGCCCAATATAATGGTGTTTGGGGAGACCTTCATATTTTCATGTGTTCTCCAGTCGGCCAAGTATGGTTCCTGGGTTTAGGATGGTGGTCTGTAGCAGGCTATGAACTGGAAGGCAGTTTTAGCCACTGTTAGTTGCACATGGATAGTCTCCGATGCTTCATGCTGTGCCACCAACCTTGGGGTGTGGGTATCTTTGAAAAATATTGATACTCACCCTCCTTTTGTAGTTTGTTTCATGTTTTGCAGCTGTAAAGCATGGTATGAGGTGTAACCTGTTAATGCTAGGGTGCTCTTGGGAGCCTTGAACCAGGTTTCTGTTACTGCACAGATATCAACATTCTCCATGCTGAGGAGAGTTTGGAGTGCATGCATCTTGCAGTTTAGACTTCTGGCATTGAGTAGCATTACTTATATTCTTATCCCTTGTGATACCTATGGAGGTGTGTTTTGAGCCTTACCTAAAAAAGGCACTATGGGGGTGACAAGAGCCTTTGGCAATATCCAAAAGGCCACAGGTGATAGGTGAAATCCATCCCTAGCGAAGCATCATGTCTTGTCGAGCATGTCATCCCAGGCTGACAGGCATTGTATCCCCTTTCACTGACACCAATACTTAATCCAATTGTTGTAATTGATCATCTTGTCTTCATATTGTGGCCTCATGTTTGGTGAGGGTAGGATGATACTCAAGGTCATCAAGTTTGCATATACTACATGGTGGTAAATGCTGTTTAGCACTACCTTACATTGCTTAACACATGGCAATCATGCCTCAGGTGGTGCTGCAGGGCTGCCTATGTCAGATGCACATACTGCACTCCCTATACATGTTTGGAAACAGGTAGTATCAAGTTAGGCATCCATTTTACTATATGTGCGAGTCAGAGGTATAATTTCCAGGGTTTCTACTGAGCCAGTGTATGTGCTATGCGTTGCCTCTTTGCCAAGGCCAAGGCATACTGGGCATGCCTCCTTCTGCCTACTGGGGCAGGCTCAGGTTGTTCCTCCTCCGAGTCATGCTCTGCCTGTGATGGCCTTGGCACTGGTGGGGGCTGTTTGGCCCAGGCCTATGCTGGTCCTGCTGCAGCTGTTTTCGCAGAATCATATTATGTAGCATAACACATACCATGACAATTTGGGTACATGTAGTTGGTGAGTATTGCAAGGCTCCACCAGATGTGTCCAGGCACTGGAACCGTGACTTGAGCAACCCAAACACATGCTCGATTACATTTCGTGTTTGTGCGTGTGCCTCATTATGGCATTCCTGTTCAGGTGTGTGTGCATTTCTGATGGGTGTCATCAGCCACGGCTCCAGTGCATAGCCAGCATCCCCCACTAAGTGACCATGTGGGATGTCCCCATTGGCAAATGTCTGGTACAGCTGCATCAGATGCCAGATATGGGAATCATGGTAGCTTCCAGGGCAGCCAGCACACACATTCATTATTATGCCCTGGGCATCACACACGACCTGGCAGTTGATGGAGGGGAAGCCCTTGCGGTTTATGTAGGCCCTACCCCGCTCACCAGCTGGTGCTTTGATGCATATATGCGTGCAGTCTATTGCACCCACTACCTCAGGGTATTCTGCTATTTGCTGGAAGAGACGCATATTGCTGGCCAATACCTCATGGGAATTGGGGAAATATACTTGATCACCGAAATGTGCTGACATGGCATCCAGGAACTGGTGCAGTACCTTGGATGCTGATGCCTGTGATATCCCCATCATATCACCAGTTGGTCTCTGAAAGATACCTGTTGCTAGTATTCTTAGGCCAACACATACCTTGGTTTCAACTGGGATGGGTTCCCCTCTGTTGGTTCTGTGTGTGAGGCGTGCCCTGCACAGCTCAACAATTTGCTGAAGGAGGTCTCTGTCCACTCTATAGCGCTCCACTATCTCCAGCTCATGTAACCCCTGGTAGGTGATCCTGGGCCTGTACACTCTTCTCCATCTCCTCACTGTGGGTTGTCCGGCAGCATTTGCAATGTCACCACCCTCAGCATGTTGCATATGTCGCTTTATAACAGCAATGGCAGCCCCTAGCATTTTTTGTCTGAGTGTAGCTTTTTCAGTTTTCACTTCTAGTAGCTTACTCCAGTGTTGCAGTGTCTCATGAGAGAAACAAACTGCACTGTTGTTTGCAGAGTTTTAAGTCCTGGGCTGGGCTAGTGTTCTGCCTGTGTAATTGCCTGATTCTGTTTGTTTGCACCTGCTAGCTCTACTAGTATTCTCTGGTAGCTTCCTACTATTTGTTGTGCTTCCTTTTTCCTTTCTGTTTCCTCGGTGGGAGCGACGCACATACAAACGGAAACACACTCACAGCAGCTCACATGAGCACACACATGCTTAGACGGACTAAAACTTGCTTATTCAGGTTAAAATGCTCGCACACCAGCGCAAACACGCTTACAGGTCCTCCAACAGCCTTATACATGCTTACTCCAGCTTAAACGCGTGCACTCATGCTTCCACGCACGCACTATATCTTACTCGAGTTTACAGGTGCGCACACACGCGCATTCCCACTCAGCAAGAAACTTTGGTGTTATCCACAGTATACACCTTCCATTTATTGGCTTTCCCTGGCCTACCTGTTGACACACCTCTTTCCATGATGTCTAACTGACAGCTAACACATGCCACTGTGCTCCAATGAGCTTCACTACTTTCATACATACCCCCCTTGTGATGTCACCTATCTCCTACTCTGTTCCTCCCCATATCCTACTCCTACACTCCACTGACTGTGCTCATTTGCTATGTAAAAGTGCGATTCACTATCCTAACACTCATTTACATAGGATTGCCTACTAATGCTTGGTTACGTGTCTTAAACTGGGCTTCTCCCCTTAGCAACCCCTACTCGGTGGCCATGTTGTCTTCAGCCTGCTATTCCCTCACATTGTCATTTAACAATTTTCATAAATTCCACGTTTGTGGCTTTTATTGTCTTATTTTATGATTTTTATAGCGCACCCCATTTGCGTGGCACTGCGCTACTCTTAAACATCGGAAATCGCCGAAAAAAAAAATCTTTTTATTTTAAATTTGCATCTGGGAAACTTTCCAATGGCCGTATATTTGGCCATTGGCATGCTTCCTCAACCATATGCAACCTTTATTTGGAGCTGACAAGGCTCCATTGTGCTATTTGCAGAACGGTACTCAGTTGTCAACTGAGTACATTTCTGCAGCTAACACGTCTCCTACTCGGACAGGTTTGTGCTTCCTGAATCGCAAATTTACCTCATTTGTATGCCTTTTGGCTGCAAGTGAGGTAATTTGCATATCCCAGCCCTGTCCGTGTAGGAGACGTTTTAGGAGCTCACTTACATGCCCCTACAGGCTGTTCCTGGATCGCTCGTCGGACATGATGGCTGCATGGAGTCTTACTCTACTCGTAGACTCCATGCAAGCCATCGTGAATCCGGCCCAGAATTTTTTTAAGATATCAGAACAAAACAGTTAAACACTCAGACTGACAAAAGAACAAAAACAAACACAAGCAAACTAATAACAAATAATAAATCTTTGCTCTGAAAATGAACTTTCACTCATTGTCACTTTGTTAAGGACTGAAGAAGTAAATGTTAAGAAAAATAATGCTTTTGGATAGACATTATCACCAGCTGATTCCTTTTTTTCACTGAGACTGCCAGTTAGTATTGTCTGCTTCAAAAAAATAAAATTTATCTCCAAATATCCTGCTTCAAGAAATAATTTCTTTGTATTTTGCCAGAGTTTATTACTGGCCCACTGGTTGACCTGTTGATGTTTTATTTGAGGGACTTTAGGACACTTAATGGAAAAGGGAGCACAAAGTGGTCAGCATACTGGATGAGCTTGCAGTGTTTCATGATATACCATGTAAAATCAAGGGATGTGGAAAAAAGTAGTAGCCTGGCAATTGATCCCCTGGTGACAACCTTGACTAGATTGCCATTTGAGGGAGAAACTTCCTATTTGTTACATTCTGACTCTTTTTAAACATCTGAAAAATGAGGTCAAATAAGCTGTGGAGTGGCCTAACTTAGCCAGTTGGTAGATCAAGAGTGGATGAGTGGCGGTACTGCTTCTATGTATTTATTGTTAATGGGAGTAGTGGACTGCTCAAAAAGAATGCCATTTCAGCCACTGACCAGGCCTTACCTGCTAAGATCAAGCAACTGTGTATTCACGGGTTCACCTCTATCTATACTCCTCAGGAATGATGAATTTTAAAATAAATTAGCATGCTCTGACCTTAATTTGGGAGCATTAATATATGTGCACAAGAAGGAAGTCCAAATGTTTTAGTTGTATAGTTGTTAATGGATTTTTCAAATATATTGCAAAGTAAATGCTAAATGCCTGTGATATTCTATACACATCTGTAAAGTCCAGGTTTCTGCATCTCCACTCAGATGTCATTATGGACATATTCCACTACAAGGCTATATTTATTTATTTATTTATGTATTTATTTATTTATTTTATTTTATTTTATTATTTTTTTATTTGCACATCCATGGAGATTACATGGAATAGGCTGACTTTTGTGGATCTGTGCCTCCACTAAGCCATCCCCACACGATAAGGCAGTTATTTATTTTCATTCAGGAAATGAATCTGTCTGTGCTGGAGTTACCAGCTGTGCACAGGGGAAGGTGAGTCTGGAAGCCATCACTGGCACTCACATAAGATAGCTTGAAACACTCCTCAGAGGTCCTACCCCTAGCTACTTGCATCATTCAGAAGGGGATTGTGAGCTATTAGGCATGGACCCTTCATTAGGTGTGTTCTCACCCCCTCTCCTAAAGCGACCATTCTTCTTGTTCTGCCTAATTCAGCAACTTATAGATCTCATCTTGACCAAGACCCACCATCACAAGGCGCATCTAGCTCACTGCAACACATTCTCAGCACCTTCCCCTTAATAAGAGGTGTGCAAATATAGCCCCATAGGTCATCTCCCCAAATAGTGACTATAGATGCTTGGGCTGTGTAAATGAGCTGAGAACTGGGACTCTGTTAGAGCTTTATCTCTATATCAATGTAACTTCTTGTTCTGCAAGAGTAGCAGACTTTAGCATATACTGTTGGATCAGACAGTGTTTGTGAATATTGGCACTCTGTGTTATTGGGTCTATATTACATAATCGAAATGTAATTTAATTGAATGGCACTTACATCGAACATGACGTATATTGAATTCACTCTTGAGAGGGGCTGCACCCCACACCCCCCTCTAAGTATATATACCAACTCCAAGATTGCACTGCAGTGAGGAAAGGGCAATTTTTCTGATTTTCACTGCACCGTGATCTCACTATAAAAGCTTGATGAATGGCATTTCGATGTAAAATCCCGTTCGATTAAATTACTTTTCAATAATGTAATATAGTGTTATCAGTCCTTCGCAAGTAATGTATTTTGCAAAGAATAAGAGTCTGAAACAATGTATGCTAATGAGATCCATTAGTGATGTGTGGCATAACAGAGCTAATTATAATGGCTAATGTGTCATGTAAGTCTGTACTATTCTGAGAGATGCACATACAAGAGACTATTACCTCTGCATGGGGGCATAGTTTAGTTGTCTGATTCCATGGTATATCCAGTAATCTGTTATATTACATCCACTGGTCTGTATGACTTTTCAAGTCTGTGTTGTATATGTACATAACTATAGTGCTGCTGCTATGTGTTCTAGATGAGAAGTACTTTTGTGTAGAAGGTACATCCTCTATGTTGTGATACTGACTATACCTGGAAACTGTTTAATGTAGATGGCAATACTTCAACTGTAATGCTTATTGGGGGGGGGCATATTTTGTGGATAATGATGCATATTTTCCATGTATGTCTGTTGTTCATTGCAATATCATACTCTCCACATAAAAAGTTATTTGCTGTCTGCAACTGTCTGTGACAGTATGGTGCATGCCAGTACCACATGCAAGTAGTTACATATCCAAGTACATGGATGTTGCTGTGTAGGAAAGTGAATCACTGTGATAGTTAGATAGACTATATTTTTTTCTCTCTAACACACATGTGTGTGCACACGGGGACACACACACACACACACACACACACACACACACACACACACACACACACACACACATTTATATAGGCACGGGTTTGCATGTTTTTTTGTGTGTGTGCATACATATACCTGCAATAAAACTAAAGCCAACATTTATTGCATTAGTGGATTCAATGAAAGTCTGTCTTGTCAGTGTTGCAACTCATGTACATATCAGGCATAAAAAACATTCACTATATTACTCAAAAATGTTGGAGCACAGTAGTGTAAGAATTGTTTGAATTCCCATTTGTGCATGTGTACATACAACCACAGTGTAAGTAAAACAACCCTACACTACACTGCACTATTCCATGAATAAAATCAGTGACAGAAACCTGGTTCAAGGCTCCAGAGAGCACCCCAGCACTACCAGGTTATACCTCATATCATGCTTTTCGGCCCCAAAACCCGGACTGAACCACAAAAGGAGGGGGAGTTTCCATATTTATCAAGGATATCCACACCTCCAGGTTAGTGGCAGTGCACGAAGTATCGGAGACCATCCATGTGCAACTGACAGTGGGCAAGACCCTCTCAAAGTCAGGAATCTCACTCGGCTTTCCTGAAAACATTGGAGAACACTAGGATCTCTCCGAACACCATTATATTGGGCGACTTCAACTACCCAAACATAGACTGGGAGCATTACTCAAGCTCCAGCACCTTAGCCCAAAGGTTCCTGGAATTTAAAAACTCAAATGCTATGGAACAACTAGTCACCACTCCCACAAGAGGGGAAAACATACTAGACCTGATCATTACCAACATGGGGACTCTATGCTCCATACCAGAAGTATATCCCTCATTGGTAAGATCAGACCATAAATTAATTTCACTGGATATCCACATCCTGACCCCACCCCAGCCCAGAAAACCAAAGTGAAAAACTTCTCTAAAGGGAACTTCACACTTCTCAAAACTGAAGTGGAATCCTTCAAGGCCCCAGGGCCAGTGGAAACTACGGCCCAAACTGCGGAATCCTATATAAACGCATTCTACGGACATCTCCAGGAATGCATGGATCATACTATCCCAAACAAAATCAAGACCCAATCATCCAAAGGCAGGCATCCAGTCTGGTGGACCCCAGCCATAAATAAACTGTACAACAGAAGGAGGAAGCTACTACATGATAGAGCAAAATCCCTAAAAGGGAAGGCATCTCTGATTAGTACTAGCAAAAAATGATGATCCCTCATAAAATCCTCCAAGGCCAGCTTTGAGAGAAAAATTGCACAGGACACTAAAGACAATCATAAGGCTTTTTTCAGTTATGTTAGGAACCTGGGATGCAACTCCCAGAGTTGTTCTGAGTTGATTCTAAATGACAAAAAATTCACTGAACCCACAGACATCGCCAATATCCTGGCAGACAGGTTCAGTGCAAACTTCTCCACCCCCTCCCCCCCAAAAGAGCAAGTATCTATCCCGGCAGACTGCAGCCTCCCAAACATCTCTGATGCTCAGGTGAAGGCTGCCCTCTCCAAAGCAAAAAACACTGCTTCCATGGGACCAGATGGCATCCCAGGTTGCATCCTACATGAACTCCAAGAAGAACTAATCCCTCAAGTAAAACTGCTGTACAATCTCAGCCTCACTACAGGATATATGCCCAAAGAATGGCGTACAGCAACAGTGGTCCCACTCCACAAAGGTGGCGCCTCTGCGGACCCTGGAAACTATCGTCCCATAAGCCTGACTAGCCTAATATGCAAGGCTATGGAGAGGATCATCATGGAACTCATAAACAAAGACATTGGGGACCTACAGACACTAGAACCTACCCAATTTGGCTTCGTCAAGGGCAGATCCTGCCTTTTGAACCTGGTTGACTTCTTCGAAACAGTCACCAAGGCCATAGATGAAGGGAAGGTAGTCCACACAGCCTATCTGGACCTCGCAAAGGCATTTGACACAATACCCCACTCGGGTATCATAGATAAGCTATCCAGCCTAAATATAAACTCCTATGTCATAAGATGGGTCGCAAACTGGCTCAAAGACAGAACCCACAGAGTCAGAGTTGCTGGAGCCATGTCAGACTCGAAACCTGTCACAAGTGGCGTCCCACAAGGTTCTGTCCTGGGACCTCTCTTGTTCGGTATTTACTTTTCTGAGGTACAGGCCAACGTGGGAGGACTATGGCTCACTAAGTTTGCAGATGACTGCAAACTGGGCGCCATAATCAACTCTCCAGCTGACACAAAAATCCTTCAAAAAGGTCTCGCAGAGATGGATAACTGGTGCCAGAGCCATGGTCTAAAGCTAAATGCCAAAAAGTGTATAGTCATACCCTTTGGCAAAAACAATGTGCCCACAAATTACCACATAGGTGGTAACGCATTAAGTACAGAGAAAGTAATTAGGGATCTGGGGACCCAAGTTGATAGCAATCTCTCCTTTGACAACCACATTGCCAAAGTGGTTAGAAAGACCTTCTACATAGCCCACCTCATCATGAAAGGATTCACATCTAGATCAAGAGAGGTAATCGTGCCCCTTTATTCATCCCTCATCAGGCCCATCATAGAATGCAATGCCCCCTTTGGGATGTACCTTACCCAACACCTGCAGCAATTAGAAAGACCCCAAAAGTACCTCACCAGGAGGATCAAGGGACTCAAACAGATGCCATATGCTGCTCGGTTAAAAAAACTCCAGCTCTACTCAGTTGCATACCACCTACTTTGAGGCAATCTATGCCTGACATATAAAGCTATGTCCAACCCAGAATTAATGGACATGCTCCACCTCAGTAAATCTAAATCCCTTAGAGCCACGTGCTCGAGGGACTTGAACCTCAGCACAGAAATAAATAGAACATGCTGGAGGGACAGATTCATAACCCAGAGGCTCCTTTCGCTCTGGAATAGAATTCCAATTCATGTTAGGCAGAGCACCTCACTGACTCTCTTCAAGAAGAATCTTGATGAGTGGATGGGGGATCATAAGTTTGTCCCGGGGATTACTTCCGTGTCACTATTAGACAGAGGCACAGTAAACTAAACTTTAAAAAGGGCACAGTATACTCAAATCAAGGGGTGGCGTAAGCCAAACACAATCAGGCTAGGCTTATAAATGCCTCAGGGCAGATAGCCTAGTATGAACCTATGAACCTATGAACTATTGTGAATACTGCCATTCCATTGCATACGGCACAGACATGGGTACTGCTTGTATTTCTCTTTTAATTAATCAGAAACTTTGGCATAGTATAGTGTAAGACTTTTAGAGTCCCACCCATTGTAATGCTAGCTATTATCCTATATATTTATTTGTGTTTGTGTGTGCATGTGTGTGTGTGTGTGTGTGTGTGTGTGTGTGTGTGTGTGTGTGTGTGTGTGTGTGTGTGTGTGTGTGTGTGTGTCCGTGTGTGTTTGTGTGTTTACATTTCTCTATACATATGTCACATATGTCACATTTTCCTTTAAGAATTCATATGGCAGAAAAAAGGTGCAGTGAGATGTTTCACAATAAAGGACACTTAACTGTCACTCAAAAAGATGAAGCTACATATACTGCACATAAATATAAGCAGTTCATGCTTGAGGATTATTTATTTATTTAACATTTGTTTACCAGACAAGTCAGACTGGCACAGTGCCCATTTTCAGCAGGGGCCTGGGGAGAAATGCTCCAGATGCATGTCTTTGGAATGTGGGAGGAAACTACAGTGTCCGGAGGAAACCCAAGTGAACACAGGGAGGACATGCAGACTCTGCACAGAAGGCATCCCAGCCAAGAAACAAACCGGAGAACCTCTTGCAGTGAGGTGACAAAACTAACCAGAGTACCACTGTGCTACCCATTGCATTCCCTCTGACACACTCATGTGCATTCATGCACACGCAAACATACATACACACACACCAGATATCCAGAAAGGGTGAATATAAAAGCTGCAGCTGTGAGATATTGGCATGCTCATCTATTTTACTTAAGGAATGAATCAACTATGGCCCTATGAATATTTTTTCAACATTTACAATTCTTGCTGTTTATACTGGCAGTGCCATTTAAAGTTCTAATATTTTAAAATACTAAACATTTCTATATTTTTTGTTTAATGCAGCAGTTTTCATTCTCTGATTTCCCACTTCTTCAAGACTGATCGACAATGCTTAACAATGCCAAGCTGTATTTCTAATAGTCTCTTTCCATTATGTGCTTGCAATAAGTAGTAGGTAACATCATAATTCCTATGTATCACATGTGCTACTGTAAAAAGAACTGATGATATATAAAATAAAAATTCTATAAAATAAAACATTTTGTAAAGTGCTTTTTCCACTCAGTGCAGAGGAACCATTTCCAGGAATCATAGCATTTAGAATCAACTATATTTTTGTTTACTGCATGACACACAATGTAGTAACTAAATATCTTAGCCGAACAAACATCTTCCTTATTACTTTTCAGGCAAGAAAGTAGTATCTTATCACCTATTTTTAATAAATATGATTGTATATAAAGATGGATGCCAAGAGCAGAAAATAACATATGCAGTCTTATTATATTAGATGATGTATAAGCTGACCCTCTTTGTTAATGCTACAGTTGGGTTTATCCTCTTTTCCATTCTTCTTCAGCATTTTTAGAGGCAGGATGTGCCTTTAACAATCCCAAACTGGTTTAGCTAAAGGATATAAAGACTGCATAATGATTTCCTACATTGCCTTAGAGATAGCTCTGGTGAGGCTTTCGGGTCTATTGTTGCCTGAATCAGTAGTGGGTCCTCTTTTATGGAGTGGGATGGCTACAGTAGTTCTCTATACCTCTGGAATGAATCCAATAGAGAGACTGAGATTAAATAAACATAGTAATTGGTCTACCTGATATGTTAGGTGCTGACAAAGAGGCAGTCTGGCACATTTTCCAGATCCATGGAGCTACTGTTCTTAGCCTTGGAGAGAGCACTCTGGGCACACTAATAGATTAGGGGGAGGGATGTAAGCATTGTAATCTGCTGTGCTAAAGTTTGGGGAGATGATGGAATAAAGTCTCAGTTGAATTTGTCTGCCTCTGTGTTTGCAATGTCTTCAGGAGATGAGTATATGATGTTTTGTATTAACTCAGAGTATTGCTTAGTATTACATCTAAAGTTTCTGGCATAACTGTAGAATGGTTCGTGGTTGTCCTTATTGTGGGTGGCATTTCTCAATTCATGCCTGCACTTGAAGGATTTTATTTTTGTTTTGTAAGTTCTTTGTTGATTGTTTTGACTTCCTCATTATCTTTTGAGGTGTTATGTCTGCTCTTACAGGGTAGAGCTTCTTCCACATTTTATATATTTAATGTATTCTGTGTTTCCACCAATTGTTTTTGTTCTTGAATTTAACTCTGTATTTGCACCATATGGGAACTGAAGTCAGTTCAAGCTACTTATACATATAAGTAGTTTATTAACTCATAGTAGTTGGAAGAGGTACACTTTCATAAGTACAGTGCACTACACACTATGAAACTACAACTACCATATATTTGTGCTCAGTGCAACTCTGTGCTATAAGCATACCACTCAACTGTCTAGATTTTTGCAGAATGTCCATATTTTTGCCTCAGATTTTTGGTCGGTTCTTCACATAATTTTTGGTTTTCAGGCAAATCATAGAGAACTGAAGTTATTCAAGTCACTAAATAATGACAGACATTTGAGTTTCAGAATTCATATCCTTCAGAAAATTACATAATAACACAAAACGTGTTAGTCTCGCAACTTTCTATGTTTATAATAGGGATATTTAAAATCTGTTCTTATGTTTGGGCCTTTGTACCCCCATTATTTTTGTCTTTGTCCAGATTTCTTGCACTAAGAGATTAAAAGCTCTGGCTGTAAGTATTTAACAAATAAGCACAAGAGCCCATGAAAGACAAACAAAATCTGAAGCACATGAGCTCTAAGCTTCCCAGGACCTGCAGCAATTAGTCTAACTCACACTTAGATCAACCAATTCTTAAATCCAACAAAACCTTTATACTAGGCCAAACAGATTTGCTTAAAGTAGAAACAAAAATGCAGAGACAGTATCAGACAGTGAAACAAGCCGCTCTAAATTTCAGGAACAGTTAGATAAATTATCTGCATACGCAAAAAAGTACTTGTATGGCTTTCTCTGATTTGAAGAACCAGCAATTAGTCAAAGACTTAGCATTTCTGATGCAGGCTTTTACATTCTTATTAGAAAGACCAGGCTGAGCTTCAGTCTGTGCAGTAAGTATGAAACAGAAAAAGAAAGATACCAATGAAAAGTAAGTGCAATCTCATTATCACCAAAATCAATCACTATTAAAGCAACGATGATCCTTTTACCAAGCCAAACAGATGTATTCAAATCCAAAAATAAAATGCAGAAACAGTATTTCACAATGCAGAAAACATCTCTAAATGGATAGTGTGCTATTTTGTATTCGGTAAAAAACTCTGCAGTTGGTGCAGAGCCTCAAAACAAGGGTAAGTGGCAGAATATGATAATGAAAGTATAAGTAGCCAAACTATATGCTAATTAACAAATCCAACATAGCAGAGCTATTCAGGAAGGTATAACGTAATTGCACACACTCTGTGCACCCTTTGTCCTGAAAACCAAAAATCTTTGGAATACAGCCACTAAGACACTTAGAAAAAAAATGTTAGGGGTTGCTGCTGCCATCATTATTTTTTATGTACAACAGCCTTTAACTCAAGGTGCTGCTAATGCTGCCAGACCTTGGAAAATAAGGAGAATGGGTGTTTAGACCCTGTCTGACCTATTATGGACTGCATGACACAGAAACTGTAGAGTGATACTGGGTGGACAGAGAAACACTGGAGGAAAAATGCAACCTCTGCTTTCCTCACCTGAGGCTTTGGGGAAATCATGGAGACCCATCCCAGTAAAAGCAAAGGTATGTGTAGCATCAAGTATACTAATTACAGGTAATTTTCTGTGACCCACAGGGGGATATATTAGGGGCATCATAAGCCTCAGCTTCTAAAATATTCCCTCACTTTCTAAGTGGAATGCTACAACATGCAAGGGAGCCTATCTGTTTCCCATGCACCACAAAAGAGAGAGAGCAAAAAGCATGCAGGAATTTTATGCCATAGCACACTTCACTGAAGGTTTGGAAACCATATCTTACACACACACACACACACACACACACACACACACACACACACACACACACACACACACACACACACACACACACACAAATAAAAATCCCACCA
Organism: Protopterus annectens; assembly: GCF_019279795.1. NCBI lineage: Eukaryota > Metazoa > Chordata > Ceratodontiformes > Protopteridae > Protopterus > Protopterus annectens. The sequence continues at coordinate 793,253,009 of NC_056729.1, forward strand.
AGTGAACAGGGAATGAGGTACAGTAGTACAGTAATAATTAAATTAATCTACAACACATGTACTGGTAACCCAGGCAATTTTCATAGCTCACACATCTGACACACCTGTGAGCTGTACTCATGGTTTGCTAGGATTGAGTTTCCACAAGACCATCTAGTGGGGATCCACGTTGTGCACTGGAACCTTGCCTCATAACACCCATGATAATCTCACACAAGCCCACTGAGCAAGGAAACAAAGATGCCCATGCTCAGACTAGGAATATGATTGAACATATATTTGACTTGCTCAAATCAAGGTACCAGTGTCTAGACCCATCAGGATGTGCTCTGTATGACCACCTCTGCCCCAATACAGTCTGTGCCATATTGCACAACATACGTCTCAAGAAACTGCTTCAACAAGGACAACAAGGGACAGGACCATTGTCAGGGCCTGCAGCTCCAGCAGAAAAAGATGAAGAGTCTAAGGGAAAACCACCAGCAGCAGAAAATGCTGGCAGGCATAGGTTGGCACAATATGGTATGTCTCTGGCTAAAAAAATGAAGGATAGGGCACACATTTACTACCTAGGTGGAAATCTAAGATCCTAAACACATCCAAATATTAAAACTGATGCTTGTAAAATCCACAGCCTTCACTTAACCATGTAATAGTTGTGCTCTGTTAGCATCAGCAGAGACAATCCACATGGAAACATCTTGTAGCTGCAGAATTAACAAAGTAAATGTGGAAACTGTATGAAAAAAGAGGTATATAACTTAGTCTCATACGCAGATAGCTATTCGTCCTTAAGCTGAAATCTATGTCAGGTGTGCAGTAATATTAGTAATAGCTTATGACTGATGCTTTCAATATACAGCTATGGATTTTGCCCAGTAATGTGCATAAAGCAATTCAGATGGCCACTGTATATAAACCGGTGAGCAGGTCAATGGTAGCATCATTTGCACAAGTATAGCAATAAGAAATAGTTAAATATATACTTTGACTGCATTATTAAGGATATGAACAGAAATGCAATGAGGGTCATCCATTACATAATCAGTCATGTACAACTGAGTGGGAACAATTCATACTTCTGCAATACATTTACAGTAACACAATCTGCTGAGTAGGCAAGAATTAGCTATCCACTCTGGGCATCAAACATATATGCAACCCCAAGTCACAAAGAAATGTGCAAAAGCAGAACTCACTCATCATCTCTGGCACAGGATGGGGGTGGAGATACAGGAGACAAAGCCTGGCATCAAAGAAGTGAGTCATAATTATTTAATCATATTGCATAACTGGAAGTTCTGCAGTAGACACATAGGTTGCCATCCATGTTACCACCAACATCAGTGTCTCTGGCACCCTCTGTTGTGCTGTTTGGATCTCTGACAATGGATAGGAACTATTCAATCTCAGTCAATGGTGGTTTCGGTAGCAGGACCAACCCTCTTAGCCATACATTCCAAGGCAGTTGTAGATGCCCTACATTTCACATGCATTATCATGTCACTGACTATATATTTGATTTTCTGATAGTTACAGCCATGGCCTTCGCAACAGTTACATCACTGACCACTTTTTCCCAGATGCAGTCACACAGGATTTGCCACCTCTGCCTCTGTCGAACAGGAATGAGCCATGTCGACATAGTGCCTAGATGATAACGTCATTCTCTGCATCACTATGGGGTGTAGATGTTTTGGGTGCCATAACCCTGTATGAGAAGAAATATAAAAGAAAATTAAACTGCAACTGATTGTTAACAAAACAAATATATATTAATGTATGCATCCCTTATGCACAAAATAATTTAAAAAGTAAAGCTCCCTATAAGTACACACAGTTAATGCAACCCCTACCCCCCCTCCAAAAAAATAAAGGAAATAAAAAATAATGATAAAAGCATATCAGGAGGACAACAGTTGTGTAACTTTGAAGTATAGTGCAGCATTAACAAAAATAGCTTACATTTTTCAAGTGAAACTGGATAAAACATTCGCTGGATATCCATAGGTTCATAGGTATTTACTAGGCTAATGACCACAAGGCCCTTTTTAAGCCTAGCCATGCGTCCCAAATCTCTGACAGGTTCTGATACCCTTGATAAGTGTAAGCATGGGCCTGGGAGATGAACCATTTACAGGTTACCTGTTTGGAGAGAAGGCAGGTATATATCACAGGCTTAACACATGTGGTGGCCTATAAATGTAAAACCCCTGACCTTGGTAATAAGTGATACAACACTCTTCTGCAATAACTCATCAGATTCCCAGGAAAAAAAAAGGCTTCCATCCATATTGTCAGATAACAATCTTTCCAAGCATTTGTAATGGAAAGAAATAACCGATATACATGGCTATGCTAATAGCAAGGGATAAACAATGTAAACAGTAGACCGATGTATTTATTGTGAAATGCAATCCATCAGTAATGTTAAAATAAAGCATTCTGTAAAAAACATACCTTTCAGCAAGTCATTTGTCAAACTACAAACACATTTTAAAAGTAAATATGGATCCAAACAGTCTCCCCTACTATGATGTACGTTCCTTAACATAAGTTAGAACAGGTTAGTTAAGGTTAATCATCTGTGAACTGAAGGAGTGGAACTAGGAACTAAACCTTCTATTTAAGGAGTAAAATAAAACATTTCAGAGCTTTACTGGAAAGGCTCACCCAGACTCTGCCACAGCTTGATGTGAGGGAAAGGTTAGATTGAGTTTTATTTCTTGTATTTTTGTATTACTTTATTGCCTTTTTCTATTTTGTATACTGTGATTTGTTTTCTTTACACTGTGTTTTACTTGTATTCTGCTTTTAACTGCATATTAAAACTTGAAAAGAGACCACAACTCTGTCTCTTGTGAGTCAGACAGAAATTACAACAGGTCATTTAAGGAGTCACACATATGTAAGAACAGGTCACTTAAGGTTAATAATCTGTGAACTGAGGGGGTGGAGCTAGACACTAAACCTTCTATTTAAGGGGTAAAATAATACATTTCAGAGTGTTACTGGAAAGGCTCACCCAGACTCTGCCAAAGCTTAATGTGAGAGAAAGGTTATTTTGCTTTTTATTTCTTGCATTTTGTATTACTTTATTGCCTTTTTGTATTTTGTATACTGTGATTTATTTTCTTTACACTGTGTTTTACTTGTAGTCAGCTTTTAACTGCATATTAAAACTTGAAAAGAGACCACAGCTCTGTGTCTTGTGAGTTAGACAGAATGTTTTACCACCATCTCACCATGTTACTCTTGTGTTCTTAAACACCACTGTCTTTCTAGTTGCTAGCCTCTTATGATAATTTGACCATATACCTTGTTTCCTCTCTCCTTTTACTGGCTGGTGAGAGTAAGCACAAAATTATCATTTTGTGAAATTACTCCCCTTCAACTATTTAAATTTATTGGCCATCCTGCTGTATTCCATAGTACCAGAATACAGAAGTGCCCACCCCCTTTCAATCTATCTTGCTCTTTTAAAATAGCGACTCTACACTAAAACTTAACTTTTTAGACAGCTAAAACATAAGTTATTTACTTTCATATCTAACTGCTTAGTCCAAACTGCAGTGGTTAGGATAAACCATTTTTTTCATCTTACCTTTAAGCATCTATTGCAAGACCATCAGTTATTCGGGACCCCACATTCTGCCTCTCAGTAGTCATCTTGGGATTAGTACTTCTGTTTTCTCCTAGTGAGAAAAGGAGTAAAGTGACATTATTTCCTGGAGAATGCTGATCACCAGAAAGCCTAGTAACTGCTTTATAGGTGGCAGCTTGGAATCTGTGATTACATTCTGATCCTGGTGAGAGTAGGGGCAGAGACATTGATTCTTGACTATTTCTGGTGGGAGAGTGAGTGTCTGTGCTTAACTTACCTGATTGGACTGGTTGCTATTCGAGGCATCTACCAGAAAAAGGCTACAAACCTACAGACGCTTACATATTCTGGGCAAAACTGTGGATCACCAAACAGGCGGTGGCCTACTTTTCTTCTTGGGATTGCTGCTAACATTTTGCTTCTGGTGAGAGAAGAAGCAAAGAAGCATTGTATCCCAACAGAGTGAAACTGTGGTGAGTCCAGCATTAGTAGCAGCCAGGCAGTAGTCATACATGCAAATCCCCTCTTTTTATCATTCTTGACAAGTTAATTCTGTTTTCAGTAAGTACTGCTTGATTTGTTCCTAACTTCAGAATATCTGCCTAAATACTTCATCCTTAAATTTCCGGGTCTATATTAGAACATCAAAGTGTTAAAACATCGAATGTTCTAATATCGTCCCCTATTCAGCGAATTCTTGAAATAGCGAAGCTGCAGAACACCGAATATTTTCCTAGGGAAAGTATTTGGTGAGCCGTTTCTGCAGCTTCACTATTTCCTCGACTATGGTGCAAAGGTGAAGGACTGGGTTAAGGTAAGTGTGCAAACGGACTGAGGTAAGGTGAGTGTGTGATAGTTAGGGACCTTAAGGATAGGGAGCGGGTAAGGTCAGTGTGCGATAGTTAGGGACCTTAGGGTTAGAGAGCGAGTAAGGTGAGTGTGTGTTAGTTAGGGACCTTAGGGTTAGGGAGCGGGTAAGGTGAGTGTGCATTAGTTAGGGACCTTAGGGTTAGGGTTTGGTTAAGGTAAATGGATAGCTAGTAGTGTATGTATGGTTTAGTGTAGGGTTTGTGAAGTGTGTATGTGTGTATTTTGTATTTTGGTGTGTGTGTGTTTTCTCAGAACAGCAAATTTTTTCTCTTGGAAATAATTTTCTGTTCTTAGCATTCGAGTATATCACATTTCGAGATTCCAAGGTCGAGCCTATGGTGTTTGATATTTTAGAATTTCGATAATGTGACATAGACCCAAATTTTCAGGGTCTATGTATTAGTTTCCCCTCAAGTGTTTGGCGGTGCTTGTACAGACTCAGACATCTTGAGTGACATTTTTCATGTAAAAGCACAATTGAAATTTCTCCAATATCTAGTTGCAAACAGGACAAGTAGTTTCCAGTGACAAGCACTGTGTACGTGGTTGCAAACTGGATACTTCTGACAGTGATTGATATTCTCACTCTAACAGTCTAATCAATAAAAAAGGGTCTGTTGCCATATATATGAATTCTGTTACCAGCTTTGTGGATATGGGCATCCTGAGCCAATGTAGAAAATGCCTCATTTTTACTGACAACCAGTTAATTCTCAAACATACTGATGTGGTATGTGAGAGATGTATTTACACAATGTCACTAGAGGCAAATATCTCATATAAAAGTATTCCTAATGTTAATAAGATTGTCAGTAGTACACATGCTGCACCCATCATGCACAATTCAAAGCAGACATATTGGCCCGCATTCACTGAGGCACTTACATGTAACCTTCCTAAACCACAAAGACTTCCTAGACAAAGTCCACATAAGATAGACCCTCAGCACCCCCAAATGTGCTCTTTCAAAACAACACCCACATCAACACATAGAGTTACATCTTATGGAGCCTCTATCCCTAAGACCATAAGACAAGCCACCACACAATCCAACATTCTAGTCATTGGAGACTCCATAGTGAGACACAATGATGTCCCTCTCACCAAGCTGAGTAAGGAGAAAGTTACAGTCAGTTGCTTATCAGGAGCTAGGATCCATCACATTAGGCATGCACTCAGGTCATTGGACCACAATTACCATTATGACTCAGTCATAGTCCGTGTGGGAGTAAATAACCTGAGATATACCTCCCTAGACTATATGAAGAGAGACATCATAGAGCTCACAGAATATGTGTCTCAAGCTGGTATGAGCCTAGCATTGAGCAGCATTTTACCTTCTCCAAGGATGATGCCACCATACAAACAAAAGATGATTGACTTTAATAATTGACTTAGTTTCTGGTGTCATTCTAAGGGGATGCAATATTTGTCAGCATGGAAGGAGATGGTCAACAGACCATGCTGCTTTGCCAGGGATGGTCTGCACCTCTCCCCTCTAGGCTTTTGAATATTAGCTAAAACATTGTCTTCCCCCATAGTGCCTTTTTTAGGCAATGCCAAACTGAAAGTACTTCTGACATAGCAATTCAAAATCAAGAAAATCTAAAGATATTACTGCTCAATGCTAGGAGTATAAACAAAAAAACTCCACTCCCTAGAAGCTCTCTTTACCTTAGAGAATGCTGACGTCTGTGCTGTCACTGAGATGTATTTTAAAGCCACAGAGAGCACACCAACAGTGCAAGGTTATAAAGCCTTCCACACATCTAGACCAGCTACTTCACAGGCAGGGACTAAAGGTGGAGGTGACTCTATTTACATAAAAAATAAATATACTTCAAGGCTGATCAAACAGGACAATGCACTTGAGTTACTCCATGTTCAAATCACCATAGGTAAAATCCCAAGAAACCCATACCATATATTTAAACATATTAGATACACTAACCATCCAACCCAATACCATATATAATTACTCCACTATTAACTTGGAATCCTATATAACACCAAACACATATGCACAGAGATTCCTGGATTTTGTAAACATAAATTCCCTGGAACAGACAATCAATGCACCAACCAGGGGTGCAACCATACTGGATCTGGTCCTCACTAATATGGGAGACTGCTGCATACCCCCTACTGTAATGCCCTCCTGGACCCCCAGCTAAACCAGGAATATTCAGGAACTATTCTAAGGCTAACCTCCTGCTATTAAGTGAGAGCCTCACGAAATTTCAAGCCCCCATAAACCCTGAGAACATTTCTGCCTATGCAGAACTGTTCAGAGAAACCCTGTACAAGCATGTTAATAGCTGCATAGAGGCAGCTGTACCCACCAGGAAGAAGTACAGAGCTAACTCAAAAAACAAGCCACCCTGGTGGAATCACAAAATCAATCAGATGTATAACAGGAGGAAGAAAATCATGGCAAAAATTAGTAGGTGCAGCACCCAGCAGGATAAATACACTCTCATTAAACTAAACAAACAACTCAGAGGACAAATAAAGTCTACCAAAATCAAAGTTGAGTGTGTGTGTGTGTGTGTGTGTGTGTGTGTGTGTGTGTGTGTGTGTGTGTGTGTGTGTGTGTGTGTGCGTGTATGCCATGATATACCCACTTGAGGGGCTTATAGAACTTCCCTAGTATAATGGTATGGATGCCTTAAAGTGTGGCCCTCTAACTGTACCATAAATACTTTCTTTGCATAAGCTACTCCTGTGTGATACAGTTACCTGACAGACAGATGTTACCAGATTCAAACCCCTACCAATCATGCTGCACACTCTACAGAGTCCTGCATTAACAGTGTTAGACACAGAACATAGCAATGGGGCTTGTCGTAAATAACTGAAAGTAATGTGTGAAGTAAGAAAGGGAGGTAATTATGTCAAGGTTCACACAACTGTGAGCAGTGCAATATCAGTTTTCCTTGACCAGGGAAGCTGTTTCTGTTGTTTTATATACACACTCTGCCCCAGAATTGAACCACACTCTCTCTGTGGGTAGATATGTTATTCAAAGAATTACCAGATGCATGTGTTGCAGGAGCACTTACAGCACAACATTTGCAGAACAACTGTTTCACTGCCAGGAAATTACAAACTGAGTTTATGTTTTGTCTCAAATGTAAAACTGAGAATGATAACTTTGGAGATTGTTGTTTGTGTAATGTCAGTACTTTCATATACTGCTGTCTTGAACTGGAACTGAAAAACAAACTATGTAAGTCTACTGATTAATGACTGACATGTTTGTAAATTACATGCACCACAGAGGAAGTCTTAACACAGCTGTTTTCCACCTGTATGAAGTTATTAGACCATATGATTGGACTGTACACAATATGTTTTACTTAAAAGGGATGATGGAGTCTTCTCTACTGTAGATGCATGAATTATAACAGTAGTGGATGTCATTCATGCATAACAACATAAGAACACACAGTGCTTACAGTCATTCAATATGGGTTTCGAACACCTGACTATATGAGAAAAGAAGCCAGATAATATTGTGAAGATGAACCTGCCACTATCCAAGTTTTGTTAAAATTTTGAGATATTTGGATATGTGAAGCCATGGCATCATGTTACTGGTGCAAGGAATATGTGTGCCTGTAATTTATTTAAAAGGTTATTGTTATATGTGTATTTCTCATGAAACATTGCCTGCTGGTAAGTATACACGAACACACATGATGCATAAATCAGTCATTACTGTGACCGGAGAATGACGATCCTGCATGTGTGCATAATCACAAATTCTAATACATGCCTTTCTAACACAACAGCATACAGAACATTCTCTCATTTCCTCAAGCCACAGGAAAAGGCTTCATACTAACATTTGCACAACTGAAAGTACAGCAATGGCTTAGCAGACACAATGACACTGATTACATCAAAAAGCACAAAAGCTGTAAAACTGGTAGTGAGATTTGGCCATGAGTGATGCTCAAACTATTGACAGATGTTCCAATGTTAAAAACTGAAATGCTTTATGGTGTTTGTTATAATCATGAATGGTTGGAGGACAAATGGTATGACTTGTGACATATTAGGCTGTTGGGACATTAATGCTAGTAAGATGGACTAGTAACACATGAGAATCAAATCTGTGAGGAAAAAAAAGGATAATATGTTAAACTTTACTTATTAACTGTCAGTGTTACAGCAGAACTTAACTTTTTGGTACGGTAGTTAGAGGTGTACTAATTTAACAATGGAGATATACTTCAGAGATGTCTGCATGACTGTGATTTTACTTAGATATCGGACTGCATTTCTATGTAAAGGCCAGTATTTGAGTTTGTAAATACATTTCAGATGGATGCAGTTACATAACCTAAATAATACGGGGCAGGTTAGATTACATATGTACTTCACAAAACATACTGACATGAACTCATACTTCTTTTATGTGATATCTCAAAATAATTATTGTCCTGGTCCCCTTCAATAAACACATCACACCAAATGACATTTGATGACCTTTATTAAAACTTCCATAACTTAACTTTGATCAACAAAATTACTAATTACAACTAGCCACAATATAATTGGTTCTAAACACAGCATAAACATCCTTGTAATGTTAATAAGAGCAGTGTACCTACTCACCCTGTCCCAGTAAGCAGTGTCGATACCTTTGCCTGCTTACTTTACTTATGCAGTAGCGTCCCAGACTCACTTCATATCCCATTTACCAAGTAAGCAGAATCCATACCTCTGCTCGCTTACTTTACTTATGAAGCACCATCCTTGTAATGTTAATCAGGCAACGTACCTACTCACCCTGCCCAGTAAGCAGTGTCCATACCTCTGCTCGCTTACTTTACTTATGAAGCAGCGTCGAAGACTCACTTCATATCCCATTTATTGAATTACCCATCCAACCAAATAATAAAGGATGACATGACCTTACTCATCCTGCCCAACAAGCAGGGTCCATACCTCTGCTCGCTTACCTTACTTATGAAGCGGCGTCCAAGACTCACTTCATATCCCATTTATTGAAATACCCATCCAACCAAATAATAAAGGATGACATGACCTTACTCATCCTGCCCAACAAGCAGGGTCCATATCTCAGCTTGCTTACTTTACGTATGAAGCAGCATCCAAGATTCACTTCATATCCCATTTATTGAATTACCCATCCAACCAAATAATAAAGGATGGCATGACCTTACTCACCCTGCCCAGTAAGCAGGGTCCATACCTCTGCTCGCTTACTTTACTTATGAAGTGCCATCCTTGTAATGGTAATCAGGGCAGCGTACCTACTCACCCTGCCCAGTGAGCAGGGTCCATACCTCTGCTTGCTTACTTTACTTATGAAACAACGTCATTGAATTACCTTCCAACCAAATAAGCAGCATCCTTACCTCAGCTTGCTTATGTATTCAGCAAGCTTCCTCCAGCTGCTCATTTTCTTTTCCCCAAATCCTTGAAATAAACCCAGACACCAAAGGGGAACAGAAGAGGGCAAGCCTGTCCCTCTTCTCCAGCAACCAACCTGTCCAGGTTGTTCTCCCTTACCCAAAATTTTCAACCAACTATCTCCCATAATGGAAGGATTAAGCCAAACATCATTCGGTGTATCCATCATCTGTAAAGTACATGAGGACTCAGAGTAATCACCAAATTGGTTTTCTTTACTTAGTGAATCAGCCACCTAGTAATACCATTGTCATACCTACTATTCCAAAGAAAACATTTGTAATCCCAAAATCCACCCAGCTACTAACTTCAAAACGTCCATGAAAAGGCAATCACACAATTTGTAGCCCACTGTCCCACAATTTAACAAACCTTTACAATCAGCTTACTTTGACAATAGTAATGTCCTAATTTCCCACTAATGAAACCTACCCTACCCCTCCAGCATGTAAACCACTATACAAGATTTAGCAGTTAGCATAATCCTAACACCCACACACTGCATTAGTAGCCACCCACTCTTCCTTGTTCCACTGAAGTACCCCACCTTGTTGACAAGCCTGCACCATATCAATCAACAATCCATCCCACCACTAGCTATAATACAATGTGACCCAGCTAGTAATGACCCTACCATATATATTACTTATAGAGCTACCCCAAGTTCCTGCCACACTCATGTAATCTTCTAATTAACCCGAGATGCCACAGCTAACGGCGCCAGTGACCCATATCACTGGCATAATATCCCTGTGAAACTGGACCCTACTTTAAAAGTCAGACATATACCACCCACCTCCTATCTGCACGTCATCTGGTGCCAAGACTACTAACCCCAAGACTTCAACCTTGTATGTAACATTAGAGACCTGCTTAAAAGACTACCTGTATAAACCCTTGAACACAAATCTGCACCTAGCCAAAGGAAAAAAAAAACGTGAATTAGTCTGGAACCCTGGATCCTGTCAACTGTAACATATCCCATTACCTATACAGCTCTGAATGTGCAACCAAGTACCACAACTTGTCCACCAGTCTCCTATACCCTGAAGGCCGCAGTACAAATTGACCCAGCTAACACCCCTACCATATACTTGAATTATAAAGCTGCCCCCAGAGTCCTGCAGCAAGCGTCTGGTCCTGCTACCTTAGCCTGACAACCAGCAACCATACTACAGTCATATTAACCCAGAAAATTAGCCTTGTTCCCTCAGACTTCCCCAACTGAAAACATGATGCCTGCTAAGTTGAGAAATGCACCAAAATCCCATATCCCTTGTATTTCCCCTTTAAAGCTTCCTTTCAATGTGACCTCTGTCATCCAATCACCTCCAAGGTTCCATCCATCCGAAAGCACGGCTGAGCTTGGTTGGCTTGTAAAAGCCCTGGATCCAGTAGCCTATCATCTCATATGGTGTTATGACTATTGTGACTCCAACACCTTTGTGTAAATCCCACCCTCCCCATAAGCAATCTCCAACACCGTTTTACCCTTCCACAAGTAACTCTGCATGTGCCCCCATACTACCCCCAACTACAGCAAATCTGACATGACTTACTGTAGTTGAAGTAGCATTACCTCCAACTACAATGCGCTCCATACAGCCTGCCTTACCATAACTGAAACCATCCCCCTTGTGGTACCTTATGCTATCTGACATATGCCCATGACCCCCCTATTCCTCTGCCCCAAAGTCTATGGGGAACAAAAACCAAAACCTGAGCATATTCCAACACCTCCACCACAAACCCAAAGGGATGCAAGCCCAACAAAATCCCTCCATACCCATTTGCATGATTCTACGTCTGAAAAACTCAATGTCATTTTGTGCCTTGCATCCTCCTATCCCAGCAATCCACCCCTCCTATCACTGCAAATCCCAGCCCCTACATGGGACTTAATCTAACAAAATTCCACACACCTAAGTCTGTTCACATATCCACACAGTACCCTCCATATCAGCACAGTCAAAGCTAGGAAGGAGGAGGTTAGCATCCCAACACAAACCCCCAAATGGTATCACTACCTGTGGATGTTCAACCAGTCACCAACTTTCCTGCAACCTCGATCACCTGATAAGTCAACCTCCTGCGAACCAACAGTCGATCCGAAGACTGCGTTGGCACCATCTTTGACCTCCTTGCCTACCAAGTCACCAGCCAAAACCATCATAGAAGTACCATCTGCAAAGACAAACAAGTGTAAATCATCTGAAATTTTCAATACATTAACCATAACCTGCCAACTCAAAACACTAATTATCGTCTTCCCAAACTCAGGATAATAAAATTACCAGTTTAACATTACCTTTCCTAAAGGGTATGAATAATGACGCTCACATATCTGTCATTTTCTGACATCGCCCCTTTCCCCTGCCACAGTAACTCCTTCCATCCCAACATAATTCTGTGATTTAGTGACTTCAGTCTTTAGCTCATCCCATCGACCTGACATGTGACCAACTGCCAAACAGACGAGCAGCTGCATCATTCTCAACCCTCCCTTCCCCCAGAGCAAGAAATCCAACCAAATCGCAAAAATCTCCCCATTTAATTATGCATGAATAGAAAACTGGTTGTATCTGCCTCAGAACTGTGCACTAAACTTACACAAACGAAGACATTGCCCAATGAATCCTATATTAACCCAACAATAATTTTAATACAATTGACTTGAAGATAATATTGTGTAATCAGATTGAAAATAAGAGCCTCTTCTTGATTTTTTCTTTTTTTTTCCCGTTTACATTTAAGTGAAATGCAATTTTATACAATGCACCTTGCTACATAGAAACATATTTTTAATGTCATATGTCAGTTACATACAGTTCCCTGAGTAGTTGAAAGCAGTCTGTGTGGCATATTTTTGTGTAATAGCAACTATATTATTCCTGTTTCTTTATTTTCCTGTCGTAACTCTAGTGAGATTACCAAAAATTAACAGAAATTACCAAAAATGTCTAAAATAAACTCTTCCCAATAATGGTGTGTACTTTTAAATTTTCTTTCTGCTGTATGTTAAATTAAGATCTCCAGCACTCCTCCCAAGATTCAGCACATTCTCAAGCTGTTAAGACACCATGGCACTGCAGCAATGAAATGGAAGCAGAGCATGCAGTCATCCAACACCCTTTATTCACCTGTGCAAAATTAAGTTAAACACAGGTTTTATCCAGAGCTTTGTATTCTCACAGGGAGTGTTGAAATAGAAGTTCAATGGCCACACACCAGTGACAGGTTGTATGCTCTACAGAAGAGTGCTCAAATTAAATTTTTCATTTTTTTCCTAAGTAACTGAACCATGTTTGTGTGCTGCCAAGCAGAGTGCAAATACAAAAGGCATTATAAAAAATTTGAAACAGAAATAAGTTGAAAGGAAAATTAAATCAATCTAATGGTATCTCTAGAAATGACCAGAGCAAGAAATGCATTACAGTGACACATTCACCCTTCTCACATCTCCTTACCATACCAGTACTTCAATGTCTGGCACACATTATCAAGACTTTAGGTAATGCAAAATTGTATTTATTTTTATTTATTTTATTTTACATTTGTTGACCGGGATAGTCCGATTGGATGCATGTCCATTTTCAGAGGAGGACCGAGGAGAAAAGCTCCAAGGTAAACAGATCCAACATAACATATTACAAATATAACATTTACAGTGATTACATAAGCAAACAAGATAAACAAGTTCCATGGGTTTGAGTTAATCCCGAGTGAACGTCTGGATTAAATTACATAGTAAACTGCTTAACAGACTTTACACATTCTAGAGGAGAGTTAAACAGGCTTGATACAATGAGATAGCCAGTTTAGGGCCAGGTGTTGCTTGAGTCTAGTTTTAAATTGACCTAGGGAGAAAAGTAAAGTAATATCAGCTGGAAGACAGTTCCATGATCTACCTGCAGAGTTTGCAAAGAGAGAGTTACCGGATGTGTTAATTTTGCACATCTGAATTAGACTTTTATTTGAGGATTGAAGCAGTCTAGGATTATTATAGAGGGTGATAAGGTTTTTAAGTGCATGAAACATGAAAGGGGGCAGAAAACAGCTTATCTGTTGTTAGTAATACTGCAAATAGCTGAGTTTTAAACAACAACACAATACCATAACAAAATCTGCGTCATGCCTTAACACCCTGCTCTATGAAATTATCTGTAAACTGGATTTGAATGCTGCATCAGCTCTTCTCTTTGTCTAAACTCACTACACTTACATCTCATGTCTCAGAGAAAGTTACCTGCCAGTTAAGTATACATGAGGTCTGAATGCTAGAAATAAGAGTATTTTCAGTTTATCCCTGTATATCATATTAAGCAGGCATAGCTAAACTTTTACATAAAGCATACATGCCTGCTCAATAGCTCTTGCTGACTTAGTTAGACAGTGAGTAAACCAGCTTAATCTGTGTGGGTTTAATACTCAAAAACAAACATTCAAGTAAATTGTACATTTGGGTACAGCCATAATAGTTACACTTGTAAAGCCAAACAACAACTAATAACTACTACTACTAGCACTTATCACTTTATACGCTATTTACAAGAAGTTTTACTAAGACAGGTGAGAGAGAAAAGTACAAAAAAGGTTTGTATTGGACAATTGACACATTATACATGAGAAAGTATCTAGACATAGTTGAGAGATGAAATATTAATTGTTAGAAGGTAACTTAGGCCTTACTAAGTATAAATTTTTGGGTCAGATGTTTTGCTATTTCTAACTATTGATCTGGAGTAGGGACTTCATTTGTCAGCAACCTTTGGGTCTTGGATCCGACATCGGATCCGAGCCGGCAACTTATTATACAGCTATGGATCCGAGCTCCTAGCTCCTCCCCTCACCCGTAATCCCCTGCCAACCCCAAATGACCTCAGATCTAGTTTGCCGCTCTTAAGTCTGTCAGCTGGATTTTGAGCTCCTGGCAATATTTTCAGATAAGTGACTCTTTTTGTCTAATCAGCCTACTTTTTCAGTAGTTTAATCAGTGTGTGTGTGTTAGGTTTCCCTTTAGTCGGTTAATTTTTAATTTTTAGTGTTTACCCTCCCCTTGCTGGTCATTAGTGTGTGCTTGTGTGCCCTTGCGTTTGGGGCCTAGTGTGTTTGTGTAGCTTTTATTTAGTTTTGAGTATGTCAGAGGCCCCAAAACCTATTTTTTCTAAGTGCACCGAGTGTGGCCATAAGCTCTCTCCGGCAGATGGCCACACTCGGTGTGTTCGGTGCCTTGGGGTTGAACATCTGTCCTCGGGCTGTACCATTTGTGCAGCGTTCAACCCCAGGGCACTGAAAGAGCGGAGGTCGAAGCTGATCCTGGTGGGACTTCTGCCCCCGGATTCGGCTTCAGCCTCCGCTACTCCCGTGGCACCTCCTCAGCCTGTGGTGGTGGCCACTCCTGCCCCCCTTCCGCCGGCTTGGATTCAAACTCCTACTAAAGCGCCGGAGGACAAGGAGGCCAGGAGGGAGAGATGGAGGGAGAAGCACCACAAGCGGCCGGCCGAGGCCTCTGCATCGGCCCCCCCAGCTAAGCAGGCTTCTCCCTCCACGGCTTCCAGGTCTCCTCCTCCTCGGCTCCGATCCCCTTGCTTCTCCCCGGGACCTGAGGAGGAGGAGACCCGATCTCCGTCGAGATCATCAAGGCGGCATTCCAGGCCTGCCTCAGTGGCCTCTTTGAGATCCATCTACAGCCTGTCTGATGCAGACTTGGACCGGATGATGAGAAGTTTCATCCAGGCCCAGCTGCAGATGGGAATGCTCTTGCCTCCCCCCACTTCGGGTGGGAGCTCGACACCTTTCTTTGTTCCGATAGCTCTTTCTCCGACCCGCTTCCTGTGTTCGGAGCGCTCAGAGCCGGGCAGCATCGGAGCCAGGGGTGGGTTGACGCCGGCAGTACTGGGTACTTCGGATCAGACCCTGCCCTCAAGTCTGTTGGTTCCATCGTCGGATCCGACCTCTCGGAGCCGTGGGGTGAGCTTCAGATCTGAGGGATTCAGTGTACCTTCGGCTCCATCCAGGTCGGAGCACACTGGTCCTTCGGATCCGACGGTCTCGGCGACGGTTCCGATCCCTTCATCGGATCCGAGTGGGAGTTGGCTTTCGGAGCCCAGGGAGAGCAGCTCACCCTCAGCATTCGATGCAGTGGAGAGGGCTCTGTCGAGAGCATCCGGACCCCCGGCCCTTGTCTCGGCTCCACCCTGCACTCCCTCTCTGCTGGGTCAGGCTTCCATCACCAAGCCACAGGGACAGCCTGCTTCGATGTCCCAGGTTGTTCCATTGGAACAGGATATTGCTGGTGAGACCTCCTCGGACAGCCCCCCCGAGGAAGTGCCTTGCAAGCACAAGTGTAAGAGGAGGCACGTGGACTCCCGCGAGTCCTTAACAGAGGACATGGACTTGGATGAAGGGGAAGGCTCCCCAAGGTCACCCCCTGAGGATGTCTCCTTTGAAGACATCATGGAAATGCTCAGGATCAGGGAGGGTGGTCTGCCCCCAAGACTTCCTCCAACGAGTCCATGTTCCTGGAGGCATTCGAAGCAGGCCCGTCTACCTCTTGGGTGTCCCCTCCGGCCGACCCCCTGGTGGACCTTATCACCACCAGGGAGTGGAAGGAGCCAGACACTGTGGAGCCAGTCCCTAAATGCCCGGATAGGATTTTGAGCCCCCCCGCAGACTGGTCCCACTGGAGCAAGGGTCCACCCGTAGATGCCATGTTGATGGCGGCAGCCACTAAGAGGGAACTAGCTCAGGAGAGCCCCTCGGTCCATCCACCGAGCAAGGAGTCCCGCTCGATGGATCGCCTTGGGAAGCGGGTATTTAGTTCAGTGACCTTCTCAGTAAGGTCTCTGAACTACATGGCACATGTCATCAGGATGCAGCGGGATCTTATTAAAGAATACGCTGCTCCCCCCCAGAGTCTATGTCGACGGAGGACAAGCAGTTGTACTCCACTCGTATGGCCACTCTAAGATCTATTTCCAATACCTCTATGCGGCTGTTGTCCCACGCCACTGAGGGAGCCACTAGAGCTAGCAGAGCGGGCCTAGTTATGAGACGTCAGGCCTGGCTCCGACATTGTGACTTCGCGGAGCCCTTTAAGGCATCCTTTGCGAACGCCCCCTTTGATGGTTTTGCCTTGTTCGGCAAGACCGTTCGCGAGACACTTGTCCAGAGCGAGAAGGACGGGAAGACGTTGTCTGCCACCGGAGTCGGCTTCTCTGCTCCCCAGAGGACCTTCTTGAAGAACCAAAAGGGACAGAAGAAGATGTGGTTCCAGAAATCGCAACATTCCCAACCTGCTCCGGACAACCAGTCCTTCCGTGGCAGAGGAGGACAGGGAGGACGCCACCCTAGAGGCAGAGGGGCCCCGAAAAACTTTGGGTCCAGAGAATCTTTCTCTGATCGGCCCACGCAACAGCCCTGAAGGGTTGCCAGACTGCTCCACTCTGGAGGCAGTTGGGGGTGCTTCTCGAAGCATCTGGCGGCATGGGAGTCCATCACGTCAGACCGCTGGGTGCTTCAGATCATATCCAGAGGTTACAAAATCCCAATGCAACATGTCCCCAGACTCAGGAACCTCCCCGATGTACCACCCGATCAGAGGGAGGCTGCAGAAATCCAGCAATTGCTAAAAAAAGAGCCATCCAGCCCGTCCCCCCAGACTAGCTCGGATTAGGGTTTTACTCCAGGTTCTTTCTGGTGCCAAAAAAGACGGGGGACTTGAGACCAATCCTAGACCTTTCCCTCTTGAACCTGTCGGTAACCAAGGAAAAATTCCGAATGGTCACTCTTTAATCCATTCTCCCCTTCTTGCGGGAGAATGACTGGATGTGCTCAATAGACCTCAAGGATGCGTACTACCACATTCTAATTGACAGATGATCCAGGAGGTTTCTCCGCTTCTGGCTGGGAGCCAGCCACTATCAGTTCAGGGTCCTTCCCTTTGGCCTCACCGCAGCCCCCAGGGTGTTCACCAAAGTTTTAGCAGTGATAGTGGCCCACCTGAGACTCCAGGGAATGCAGGTCTTCCCGTACCTGGACGACTGGCTCCTGACTGCCCCAACAAGGCATCTTCTCTGCTCAGCCAGAGAATATTTTCTCCGCCTAGCCCCCCAGTTAGGCATCACAATCAATACGGACAAATCCTCCCTTGCTCCGACACAAGTAATAGAGTTCATAGGGGCCAGATTGGATACCAGAAGTCTGCGAGCCTACCTGACTTCGGAGCGACTACAGAATCTGAGTCTTCATGTGTGGGCCATCCTCCAATCAAAAGCTCCACCGGCGGAATTGGTCCTGAGGGTGCTGGGCTCCATGGCGGCAGCAATAACGCTTCTTCCATGTGCTCGCCTAAATATGAGGGCACTTCAGTGGACCTTCCAAGTGCAATGGTCCTTCCAATTTCTTCCTCTCTGCCACCCTATCTCAATCAGCAAGGCTTGCAGGAGGGCCCTGTTATGGTGGATCCAGTCTCCAGACCTCCATATAGGCCGGCCTTTCTGCACTCCTCCCCCTCTCTCCACGGTGACCACGGACGCCTCTCGCCTCAGGTAGGGGGGGGCATTGCTCAGGCAGAACAGTCCATGGCACGTGGAATGACACAAAGACCTCCCTGCATATCAATGTTCTGGAGATGAGGGTGATGCTGTTAGCGTTGAAAGCACTTCAGAACCTTCTCCCCGTAGGAACTATTGTGATACAGACGGACAACATGTCAGTTGTTTGGTACATCAACAAACAGGGGGGAACCAGGTCCTACCCTCTCTGCCGAGATGCCATGAGGGTGTGTGAATGGGCGATCTCCACCAACCGCTTTCTGATCGCAACGCACATTCAGGGACGGACCAACATTCTGGTGGACAAACTCAGCCGCACCATTCTTTCCCCTTACAAGTGGTCTCTCAACTTCCAAGTAGCGAAGCGGATATTTGAAAAATGGGGTCAACCCTGCTGCGATCTCTTTGCCTCTCCCTCAAATACAAAATGCAACAGGTTCTTCACTCTTATTCCCCCACCAGGGGAAGCCCCGAGAGATGCTCTGGTGCATGCTTGGCAGCCCGGTCTACTTTATGCCTATCATCCTCTACCCCTGATGCTAAAGCTCTTACAGAAAGCCTCATGGTTGGGGAGCAGAATGATCCTCATTGCCCCATTCTGGCCTCAGCAAACTTGGTTCCCTTACCTGTGGTCTCACTTGGTGAATCCTCCCTGGATTCTGGATCCCAGCCCGGATCTAATATCCCATCCATCAGGCTTACCGACCCCGAATCTGGACAACCTGAAGCTGGCAGCTTGGCTGCTCCAGTTCCACTCTTAATCAGGACTCCCGGTATCTCTTCACCAGTCAAAGCCATCTTGGTGGCAGCGCACAAACCTTCCACCAGGAAAGTTTACCACAATAAATGGAAGCGCTTTTCCATCTGGGCTGAACATCATAATTTGGACCCCTTCACTGCCCCTTTAACGTCCGTGTTGGACTTCCTCACCAGACTCTTTCAGCAAGGAGCCAGTTGTTCGACAGTCAAGGTACAATTGGCAGCCATCTCCCATTACCATGTGGGACATGAGACAGGTCCTTTGATGTCAGCTAAACTATGCAAAACCTTCCTCAAGGATACTTTTCTGCTCAGGCCCCCTATCAAAGAAGCTGTACCCCCTTGGGACCTATCACTAGTCCTTCAAGCCTTGACTGCTTTCCCCTTTGAACCAGCTGCCTCAGCCGAACTTAAATATCTGTCCTGGAAAAAAGCATTCCTGGTAGCCATCACTTCAGCGAAGAGAGTTTCGGAACTTCAAGCCCTTTCCGTGAAACCCCCTTACTTGGTTTTTCATCAGGATAGAGTGTACCTCAGGACCAATCCCTCCTTCCTACCCAAGGTGGCCTCAGAAACCAATATCAATCAGTCCATCAACCTACCAGTTTTCTTCCTTAAATATCAAAATAAAGGTGAGTACAAGCTGCATTCTTTAGACGTGCACAGGCAGCTGCGTTTTTATATTCATAGGACTGCTGGTCACAGACAATCCGATCAGCTGTTCATCTCCTTTGCCAAATTCAGTTTGGGTAAAGCAGTCTCGAAGGTCACTTTGTCATGCTGGATTTCCCAATGTATTCTTCTAGCTTATGAAGTTTCTGGGAGGCCCGCACCTCAGGGAGTCCGTGCACATTCCACTCGCTCCATCTCTACTTCTGCTGCCTTTAAATCTAGAGTTCCCTTGGATGATATTTGCTTGGCAGCCACTTGGGCCTCATCTCACACCTTTATCAACCACTACAAACTGGATGTCATTTCCAGAGAGAGAGCATCCTTTGGCTCCGCAGTGCTCCAGAACATCCTTCCATGATGGCCACCCAAGATTCAGGTAGCTGGGGACTCTGTCCCAAAGGTTGCTGACAAATGAAGTCCCTACTCCAGATTAAGAAGTTATGTACTCCCCATAATGTTCCATCTGAGTAGGTGGCTTCATTTGTCTGCAACCATCCCCCCCTCCTTCCCCCTGGCCTTCAGAAGAGTTAGTACTTTTTGTATTATCCTGCCTTTTCCTGTTAGGACACCTTTCCAGGTATCTGTAGGAGGGCAAACTTGATCTGAGGTCATTTGGGGTTGGCAGGGGATTATGGGTGAGGGGAGGAGCTAGGAGCTCGGATCCATAGCTGTATAATAAGTTGCCGGCTCGGATCCGATGTCGGATCCAAGACCCAAAGGTTGCAGACAAATGAAGCCACCTACTCAGATGGAACGTTATGGTGAGTACATAACTTCTTATTTATTCCCCTTGAATGTGGTCAAAGAGAAGTTTTCAGAATCTCTGATAGTAAACATGTTTATTTATGTTCCAGTCTAATTAGTTTCTGAGAAGATACATATTTAGTTGCCATATTTCTGAGTCCCTTCTATGAGAGCTTAGTGCGATCTAGCCGGATTTTAGTTATATATAGCTTGATTAATGAGCAAAGGGTGATTAGAACATGATATTTCAGTTTAAGAAACCTAAGATTTGAAATATGGAGGACAGCAAGTTCCCATGATAGGGTTGATTTTTGATAACCCATTTTGTCTAAACGTACTTTTAGTGAGCACCAAAGATTGTGGGAATATTTACAGAACCATAGGACATGCAGAAGTTCAACTTGGGGAAACAAACAGCATGGGCAGGAAGGAGAGATTTTGGGATCAAATTTGTTCAGAATAGAAGGAGTATAGTAAGTAATATTATTAATCATAAGTTGTGTATAGACAAGCTTTTTGAATGGAGATAGCTTAATAGTGGATTCAATAGCTTTGAGCTTCTGCTCTTCTGCGAATTCACTATCCTGTTGATCCCAGTATTTAGAGTATAGAAGTAAGTATTCGTATTTCTTAAGAGTTGATCAGCTTGTATGTATTAGATAGCATTCTTTTTTGCTAGATAGGCTTTTGAAGACTTCAACTAGTCCGGCTATATCTTTTTCATTGGTTGGCATGTCTTTGATTAGTGTTGGGATAATCTCTCTAATCTAACGCAGAATATTTATTATTAACTTTTAGTGCATTTCGTAATTCTTGCAACATTTTCTCTCTATGTTTGTGTATATCCCATACCATACAGTCTTTAATTAATGGATAATCAATGAGATTTAACCACTTATTGTTGATTTTGATGTTAGGGTTCAGATGGATGGGTTGAAGAAAAGGAAAGGCATTATCCAATTTTATAGATTTTATTAAGTCCTGAAAGGTTTTTCTCTTCTGTTTTAGGATATTGTCAAGCTTGATACTCCTAAGATTCATTAGGGCTATGAAGGGGAGAGCTTTAGGATTTATGTTGAGACTGACTACCTGTTGGTGCCAACTTTTAACCCAAGATGGAGACCAAGACTCCTTATCAATGCACATATTCAAGATAAGAGTAATTCTGTTAGCACAGATGATCTTGTAGTAGAGCTGTAAGTCTCGTAAGCTTAGTCCTCCTTTTTCTTTGGGATAGATTAATTTTGGGTAACTTATTAACTTAATTAAGAGACATTCAAGTTTTTTACAGAATAGCGTTTAAAAACATTAACTGTAGTACTGCTTGACATAAACAATTCAATTTTTACAAATGCAATTATCTCTGAAAACATGTATCTGATATAACATAAAATAAATGTTTTTATTTATCATATCATACAGCTGCGATTGCTTTTTATGACACATTAATGCCTTCTCATCATATCTGGATGTGACAAAGATGTACATATTTATTTTCCATATTTGTTTATATATTGCTATAATAAAATAATGTGAGATGCCATTGATTTAATTCTCTCTTTTTGTCTCTCTTCACTCTAGCTCTCTGTTTTTTAACATATATTACTTTTTTAAATACATTGCTGCTGAAAACAAAATGACCATCAGCCTTGCCTCTCAGCTGTCCAGGTTTTTGCTTCATATTTTTGGTCTGTTCCTCATAACATTTGTGGTTTTCTGGCAAATCATTGGGGTGATTTAAGGATCAAAGTCACCAAATAATGACATACATTTGTGATTCAGACTTCAAATCCTTCAGGAAATGTATACCAACACAAACCCTGTTACTTTAGCAACTTTCTAAGTTTATAAGAGCAATATTTAAAATATGTCCTTGTTTTTGGGCTTTGTCCCCCATTTTGTCAGGCTTTGTCCAGATTTCTTACACTAACAGGTTGAGAGGAATGCCATCAGTACAGAAAGCTGGACTGACTGATGTTGTTTGGGCCACCATAATTCCACAGGTGGCTGTGGCAGAACCACCAAAGCAAAGCAGCACAGGCACCCAGCACATCTGGTTCATGACTTGTCAGTGATCTTTTCATGCCTCCTGCCCTACCTGTTCCACCTGCATCAAGTAGCTGTGCCTTGGCTGCTGGTGCAGTGGTACCATATGGGATCGATGCTAGTGGAGCTGATGATTTTTGTCACCTGACAGGAGCTGACAGAGCTGGTGGAGGACATGATATAGATGGCCATTGTTGCTTGAATTGGCAAGGTTGAAAAAGTTTTGCATCATTTTCCAGATCAAAGCCATGTCTAACATTGACACAGGAGACAGTGGTGTCAGTACTCAGGGTGAAGAGTAGATTCTCACAGTTCTCAAACTAGGCATAGGTGTGCCTCTGATGTCCTCTACCTATCCCCCAGTTATAGCGTCATCCAACATTTTGCGTCCATCACCATCCCTGTCTGTTGTGTATGTGCTGTATGTCTGAATCTGATATCTAAACTACCCTACCTATCTGACCCTGACATTTCTAAGCACCTTCCCTAACCTTCTACTCTTTCCAAAAAAAAAAAAAAAAAATGCACCTGTCCCCTTGACATACTTGATTTAGTCCCATTGGCTATACAACATTATTCTGTTGCTGTCACCCATCCCTGGTGTGGTGAGTCTCCAAAGTCATGAAATTCTGTGTATAATTCAACATTTATTTTGTGAAGATGTGGATAGCTATGGTGCTCTCCCACCACCACCCTGCAAATTCCTGTACTCTGTACCCTGTGTCCTACCCTCTATTTGACCTCCATTTTCACCATTGTCATATTGACCCCTTTTTTACATGTTTAATCTGGTCAAAAATTAGAATCACTCACAACTTACATAGCCAGAAAAGGCCCATCAAAAAGACTTCACTTTTTATCCTCAGCATTTGTGCAGATTTTGGCATCATACACCATTGCTGAGTGACTTTCAATGACATTTCATGTCCTAGTCAGCTTTTGCTTTTTCATCACCTGAACTAATCTGGTCACCTCTGTCCAAAAGTGTTTAAATCCAATATGCTATAGGAGTACAGAGTAAAGGCACTACTTTGAAACAGTTTTATAAGTTATTAGGCTAGATGATCCTATGTGATGTGTTGCAGGGGTGTAAACAGAGGTTTATGTTTTGTACTCAGACCTTATGCTGTTGGCCCCACCACCCACCTATCTTAAAAATGCACTCAACTTTCAAAATTCTGTCCCTGTGCACTTTGAAAAGGGATACTATATTTTCAAATGTTGATACTTGCAACCATAAAATGGCTGCATTATAGGTGCATTCTTTTCAGGAAAGCATACTTTGTATAGCATTGTATAGTATAGATTCAGACAGTTCTAAACATATGGTGTGTTTGAACTATAAAGTTTGTGAGAGATGCTCAGAAAAAAAATGTGCTCATTTGAGTATAATGAGAATGCCTAGCTACACCCTTGGTGTGTTGAGATAATTCTGCTATCTGAAAACTGATGCTTTTGCATATTGTTAAGGATTCAATTACAGCTATATGTCAAATTATTATTTCATGCCATTTTATCTTCCTAACATATGTTTAACTGCAAACATCTGTATTTATCTTCAATTACAAGATGTCATGATCATGGCATATGAATAGTGCAACAAGAATGCATTTTGCAAAAACATTCCGCCCTCAACAGGGAGATTTACTAAATAACCCTTATCCTGTTTATGTCTTAATCTTATTTTTACTCCCCTACCCCATCTTGTTCCCTATAGCAAACACTTTATTGTACAGAGCATGACAGACTAATAATGAGATGAAAGGTATGGGAAACACACCATAAAGATGGTCCTAAGTGTAAACTAAACAAAACTTTTGGAATTTCTATCCCCGTGTGTCTCTGTCTCTTTCTGTTTTACCCCTTCTGTTTCTGCTGTTAATGTTTCTTCAGACTAAGTGAATTGGGTGTTCCTTTGTAGTGTGCTGAGATAATGTTCAGATTTGTAGTTTGATTTTTGCATACTTTCAAGGATTCTAATCCAGAAATATGTCAAACTGTTGCTGACTGTTTTTAATTAGACTTTGGTATGTGTAGCTGTTGCCTACATATTGTCTTTTGCCACCATTATCTTGTTTCTGTCATAATCAGCTTGGACACTGTCTCTATCTCCCCCATCTATGTCTCTTCCACCTTCTCTGTGAACAGTCTGTCTCCTCAGCATTTGCACAATGCCTGGCACTGAGCATCACATGTAACTTATGGGATATGGCAATGCACAGTTTATGGCAAAATCTTGTGAGTTTTTGCCTTTAACCACATTACGCTGGTGCCTTTCATACTACTGTGCTTAGCCTTGCTGTACTGACAGGCTAATCTTTTGAATAGGCTGCAGAGTTGAATGTACACCATATTGATTTACATTTGAAAATATTGTTAGAAAGCATGTTACCTATGAGAAATGTGTAAATCATGACACATAAAACCTTAAGATAACATCTCCGTTCTGCACTGGATCATTTATTATGCTGAATGTGTTGCATACCTTATATAATATTAAAATTGTCATTACTATGATGAAGCCTGATGCCTGCATTCTCCCTTGTTTTATTGTTTTGTGTCTGCCCCTTCAAGTCAAGTCCATAAAACGGAAGTTGTGAAGTAACATTTCCTGTGTGGTATGTTGACATAATTCACATGTTTAAAATGATTCTTGGCATAGTGTCATGGGTTTGAATCCAGAAATATGTGAAAGTCATAGTTAATGTTTTATTTATATTACTATTATGTCAGTATGTGTTGTCTGCATATCTTAGTAACCTACCATTATCAGAATATGTCTTAATCATGTCTGTACTTTTTGACCTGCACTTGTTCTGTTTGGAAACACTTCATTGTACAAAAAAAGTCAGATTACTTAACAGGAAAAAACATAAAAGTAACATACCACAAAGATGTAAAATAATTGCCCACAAAAATACAACATTATACCATGACACCCCATTAATATTCCAAAACGTGCACACTGATTGGCCAGCGTGCACGTTGTAAATCGACTTATACTAATGGAAAAAGGTCCGGTTGCCCGGACTTTTTCCATTAGTATAAGTCTCTTTTAAAACAGTGGGCAGGATTCACAAAGCCTCCGTGTAAGAGTTACAAGGCTTACACGGAGGCTGCAGTTAAACGGTGTGATGTCAGCATGTCAGGCATATGCATGAGGGCATGCTGAATCACACCTAAGGCTTACATGGTCCGTGGAAGACAGTAGGGGGCGTGTCCGTAGGCCGAGCCCTGCAAACAGACACGCCCCCAGAAGAGTAAAAGTCCCGAAAGTAAACCCCCACGGCAGAGTGCATGGAAATGTGAATAAACACAACACAACACATGCCCCCACAGATTATGAACATAAAATATATAAATGAACATGTTATAATTTTTTTTTAAATTGTAAAGATGTTTGCCCGTGAGTGCGCTCATTTGCGCGGGCATGCCCGTAGCTTAGCCACAGTTAGCAGTCAGTGGAAAAGCATATAAGAACTACATATGTAAAGTAAGCCAAGAAGCAATAGTGTAGCGGTAGAGACGTCGGCTGAAGAGCAGACAGTCATGGTTCGAGCCCCCCCAACATCAATTTTTATTTTTTAGTGAAATAAGCACGAAACAAGTCCCTGACATATATGTACACATATACAATTATATTTTATTTAAAATGCAATGAAATGGGCCATTTATTTTGAAGAAATGTGAGATAACAAAATAATAAAAAATGCCAGATGTGCCTATAGCTGAGCTACAGTTTAACAAGTTGAGTGCATCTGCCCGTAGGTGAGCAGTGATTTAACAGGTGTAAAATGAGTGCCCATAGGTGAGTAGCGGTTTAACATGCTGAAACTGTGCGCCCCTAGCTGAGCTGAGTGTAATATGCGTGCTGACAGCCAAATGAAGCGTAAACCAGCGTAACCCGTTTGCGCGGAGCTGCACACCGCGCCAACAAGCTAACCGACGGGCAACGTTGAGCAAGCTGTAGCAAAACTGCCTTTACACAGACACACCTCCTAGCCTGTGTAGACAGTCATAAAATATAAAAAGCAGTGGCCGGGTTCGAACCCAGGATACCATGCACCATAGTCAAGGTACTGAACCACTAATTCATGACAGCTGCACTTAGAAATGCAGTAATAGCAAATATATAGGAATGAATAGAAAGAGGAGCATGACAAAGCAGGTTTTGTGAAGCTGATACAATTCCAAAATGGCCAATCACAGATAAGTGCGGGAAAAACGGCATATATAAGCCCCATAGGTGGGAATACACAGCATAACCGATTGTAGAACCAACTTGCAGCCAGAATGTCAGGTGTAGGTGAGGGTAGTTGCTTTCGAGCACAGAGGTGGGGCATTGAGGAGTCCAAATATATGGTTTGGCTCCTTGTCCACAATCATGAGGCCCAACTCATGCAGGAGCCAGGTCCTGTGGGGAGCATATAGGGCTGAGGCATGGGACCGGTTGGCTCATGATCTTACCAGTGCCACAGGGATACCAAGGACTGGTGAGCAGGTCCGTCACCACCATGCGGACCTGAAGAGACGGAAGCAGGACCAACTGAACCGTTGGATCCAGGAGGCCCGGCAAATGCCCAACGCCCCACTACTGAGTAAGTTACATTTAATTATTTATGTAAGAAATTAACCTAGCTGATATTATGGAGATGTGTATTCCAATATTACTTTATTTATATTACAGCTGCAGGTGTCCGTTCTGCAAACCGTAGAGCCTATGGCGTTAGGCTGGTGTGGTTGCACCACCAGGCAGGTCAGTAGTCCTCTCCCTGTAATTGTAAATAAATATAAAAGTATGACAGTTAGCAAAAGAGTGCAGTGTAGTCACTAAGTAATAGAATGTGCAAGTAACAGTGTAAGAGGGTTTGCAAGTATAGCTTGATTACAAAAGTGTGTTGCAGTCTGTATTCCAAACTGAAAAAATGAAAATGTCTGAAATAAAGTCTGAAATAAAGATGTCCCACCTGTAATATAATAGTACACAACCTGCAGCAGGCTGAAAAGTACAGCTGCAGAAGCTGAGTAAAACACTTGCGTGAAATATATCCCTGTTGAAATACAGAAACATGACAGAAGTGAAACTGTTGGAAAGGATTGTAATAACTACAGGTAAAACATGTCAATAAAGCCTAAAATTAAGTACCATCCTGAATTGTAAAAATAAAACAATTGAGAGAGTGTGAGACAGAGTTATGAATCCACCAATAAAGTAGTAATAACTCCTGAATAAAGTATACTGCAGTCAGTACAGAATGAAATGAATGTGACAAGCAGAACCAAACTGCAAAATGTGTTGAAAATGTTACAGCAGCTGGAATGTGTATCCCAAAATCTGGATATGTTGCTCTCAGTCTGCAATATGCAGATAGTATGGTTGTCTGAAATACCAAACATCCACAGTTGTCTATAGCTATATAAAGCAAATGTAGCAGGATGATGTAGCTGAACAGAGCCAGATATGAAGTGTATGAATAAAAATGAAAATGTATATTGATGTAGCAGTAACATTCCTATCACCAACTTGAAGTAGTTATCACATAGGAAACTGTAGGTAGAACTGTAGTGTGTATATATCTGCAGCTATTAGAAATGTACAGCATATGCATTGGTATTTGAAGTTGTTAATTAAATTTTCTTCACCCTACCCTATAACCACATATAATCTATTCCACGTGAAATTGGTATGTGCAATCACAATTAACACCCCTGGACATTTGTCCTGTTGGTTCATACATATTTGCATGTACGTTGATGCATCTGCCCTGTTCATACATCCAAACCTGATGGCCTGTTGCCATCAATCAACCCTGCATGTTGTTGGACTGTGTATTGCTGTTCAGAATATGCATGTGTTATGCTTGCTGTTCAATGGTTTGAATATATGGGTGTTTGGTTAATGGGAATACTAATGCATGCCATTACAACTAATTGTGAATGGTATTGTACGTTACTAACCCAAACTGTCATGACATAATGCAAAACATAGGATGACAGGGAAGGCGGGTTCCAGTGGACCCACCTCTCCCACCTCAGCTGGCGAGTGCACCTGGCAGTAGTGCCCAGGCCGGACCCTCCTCCAGTGGCCCTGTGCGACCTGTGGGTGGAAGCGCTGCAGGGGATGGGGCTCATCCCCCCTCTGCAAGTGTGGCTGGAAGAGAACATCCACTCACCCTCCGTAATGTCCGGACTGTGGTGCGTAGGGAGATCCGGGAAGCTGTTCTTGGGCCCCTACGCCAGCTTGAGGCACAGGTGGCACAACTAACAGGCATGCCTGCTGCTCGGCCTACACAGCCCCCAGCATAGCCCCGTCCTGGGCCATGAAGGCAGAGTGGCAACTGCCCATGGGTGGGGATATCAGTACCACTGTTGCCATCTGTGGGCCCATGGGCTCTAGATATCCAAACATCCGTCCCCGCCAATTGTGTAACCCCCCCACATGTGTCATACACCGCCCCGTATGCATCTTGTTTGTCTTGTCTGTTAACCTACCCAACCTACCTCCCCAGCTATACTGACTTCCCGTACCTGACATACCACTCTCACCTGAAAAAAAAAAAAAAAAAAAAGGGCACACTGTACCCACAAAAAAATTATGCCCCATACATAGCTGCCCATTTCACACACATGTCTGCTGGACATGGAAACTGTCAATTGCATTTGGCTGTACAACAAGTATTATTGTTGTCCTTACACCTCTCTCAGGGGTGGAAGGTTTCAAATGTCACACCAAATTGCAAACATATGCACAGCTGTTGCTGATGAAGAAATGGGCAGCTATGGGCCTTACTTACATCCCTCCTGCAAAACCCAAGCTTGTTTCCCTACTGTCTTACCCTCTTTGTGACCCCTGTTTCACCACTTTCCTGTCTCCTCATTTTCATTTATTTCAAAGAAAATAGTGCGGGTGTGCGCAAGAGTAAGCACTTTTAAGCAGTTGTAAGTGGGTGTGCACGGAGCTGAACGCCAGTGCGCATGTGTGAGCTCCACGCAAACCAGCGCTAACCCGGTTACAACTGCTTAAAAGTGCCTTAGTCACTCTGAATGACAAGTCCTGTAGTCTGCTCAAAAGCAAAATAAAATCCCACTGTCAGTCCCAAACCCAGGACCTTGGAAACAGTAGTCTGCATGACTCACCACTAAGCCATGACTGTTATATAAGAACATTGTGCTACAATAAATATATCATGTAATAGTAGGAATTAATGTAAAGGGAATATAGGATGTGTAGTACACAAAGCATGTCATGTATATTTACTGTCAAATGTAGTGGATTTCTAGAATAGTAGTGTGTGAAGAGAAACAGCCATGCTAGTTGGTAGCTAGTAGGTAATAATGTCACTGTAGCACCTTGCAAGCCACACACATACTCACAGCAGGATAATCACTGCCCATACCCCACAACCTCTTACAGGAACACATCTGGACCAAGTAATAAAAAATGTGGAGCAAAGGGCCAAAAACAGGGACACATTCCAAATAATGCTACAACAAACTTAGACAGTTCAGAGAGTAACAGGTTCTGCATTTTGTTGGATGTTTGGAAGGGTATGAAGTCTGAAATTTAAATGTTTGTCACTATAGTCTGACTTGAGCCCAGAGTGATTTGCAGAAAGAGCTGTTTATGAGATATTGACCAAAATATGAGGCAAAAATGTGGACAACCTGCAAATATCTGTACACTTTAGAGGTCTGACACTGCCACATTTGAATAGTTAAGAGCCTAGACATAGCAACAGTGACTGAGGTACAGGGATGCCCCACAGACTCCCTGTGAAATGTACAAACAGTTGGCAGAAAGGTGTTACAACACATGCAATGGTAACTATGAAGTACTGAAAGTATGCACCACTTGCACGGCAGAAATAGTGTAGTAATACATATGCTCATGCTATCCCACAGTCACAACTGCAGAATACCAGACAATTTAATGGGTGTACCCCACTGATATGTACCATTCCATGAGGCAGATAAAAGATGCACCTGAGAGTCTCTGAGGCCTGCTCAGCAGCATACTCAAATACCCTAATAGATGTCAAGGCCCACACCATGGCCAGACCACACTGCATGCAGTAACACCCTAGCAGATATAGCAAGCATTCCAAGGTGTGAATGTATATGGAAAAGAGGAGCCACAGCAACACACTACAGTCAAGACACCTAGCAGGCATACAAGTAGTGAATGTAAAGGGCAAATATTGAAGCCATAGCAACAAAGTGCAAGAGCCACTGCTATACACCAGTTACACCACATGTCTCACAGGAAAGCACACACACTCACATAAACAGTAGTAGTAGTCTTAGATGTCAGTGTACATACACACTTAGTACAGGAAACTGGAGAAATGAATGGAGAAATGTTAATCTACAACACTGCCGGAAATATGAGCGAGATACTAACCTTTACACTCACAGAACAGTGTCCACAGCATACCAGCATGGTCCCTGCCCTTAAAATCTGAAAGGGCTATGCCTATCTCACATACCTTTTTATAACACTGTCCTGAAAACACAGTGAGAACTGCAATCAGTACACAACTGGCTGCATGCAATTAGCAAATGCTGGCTAACAATTGGTGCAGAGGCCATCACATGGACATATGCAGATACCTACAAAAGCATGCTGTATTCCCAGTCCACACATGCAATACTTTCATTGCACCCTGTGGAGGTAGGGAGAGACAGAGACAGAGAGAGAGAGAGAAAAAAAAAATAAAAAATAAACATACACAAACAAAACCAGTCAGCAACAACCACTTGAAAGCTGACAACTGGCAAGTGGAGCAGCAGGACACAAAACCAGATGGCAACACAAGCAGCTGTGACAAACACAGGTAATGTAAAGTAATACTATAAAAGTCCACATACTGTGAACCCTCCATATGGGTCATTGGTCTGTATCCATATGTATATGAAGATGTGCATAGGGCAGGGGGACATACAACAACTATCAGTGAAGGTTGTACATACATATGTATGTGAGGGCATCTATGTGCACATATCAATGTAGGTTGAATGTAGGTTGTAGTGCAATGTACAAAGTAGGTTTCACAGTTATGTATGTTTAGCAGTATGTTAGTGTGT
Organism: Protopterus annectens; assembly: GCF_019279795.1. Taxonomy (NCBI): domain Eukaryota; kingdom Metazoa; phylum Chordata; order Ceratodontiformes; family Protopteridae; genus Protopterus; species Protopterus annectens. The sequence goes on from NC_056729.1 coordinate 793,284,788, forward strand.
GTATACACTTTTGTAAACAAACATGTTGATATACCTATCTATCATATGGATACGTATGTATGTCAATATATGTATGTATGTATATATATATATATATATATATATATATATATATATATATATATATATAATATGCATATATGTATACATACATAGAGAGGGATGTAGGAATACATAGACAGATGTAGATAGATAGAATATGTACAAACATATATATGTAATGCACACATACAGATATAGATATATGTAGATACATATACATAGACAGACAGATCTGACTATCTACAGGTATGACTGTATATGACGATCTCACACTCCCCCTGTCCCACCCCCTCTGTCACTCTCACACCCTCTCTGTCACACACCCCCCTCTCTCCATATCTATAGCAATATATGTACATCAATATATATATGTGTATATGTATACAGACATATATATATATATATATATATATATATATATATATATATATATTTATATATATATATATATATATATATATATATATATATATATATATATATATATATATATATATATACATATATATATAGAGAGAGAGAGAGAGATGTATATATATTCTGAGTGAGGCACATGTGTACAGATGTATTGCAACAGGTGCCTGGTGACAAAGGCATGGAGTGAACACCAGTGTCAAAACTGGAGTACCATACCCCATTTCAAATCACCTACACCAGTAACCACCAGATATGTGATTGGCTGCCCACCACTACATGTGTTGGCGGTGAACAGGGTCATAAATGTGTACAATAGTCCCCCCAATGATATTCACAGTGGCACACTATTCCTGGAATACCTGCACATGGTATGTGTCAGCAGACATGGTGTGTCAGCTATGGACATGTAGGTCAGTGTACCCCTCCACACCACACAATGGCTGCCACGGTATGTACCTCACATGACAGCTACAGATATGGAGAAGGACACAGTGACATGTACAACACTGTGACAATGCACTCAAACACATTACCAATGCACAGTGACTGACAACACCACAGAGTACACACATACTACCCACATAGAGGTTACCACTCCTGGATTTACATACTTAAGACACACCCATGACAGATGTCCAAAAACCATAGTAACACCTCACACCATCCACAACCTAAATGACTGCTGTGTGTCATCCATGACACTGCAGTAGAGAGCACATGGCGGAGGTACAGGTTCCTACCCACAGTTAAGACATACCCTGCAATAAACCACACAGCATTAAGAAGCAAGACTCCCCATGAGTACATGTCACACATACCCCTGCTGAATGTTAGTCAGATAGGTAATATGCCATATGAGTCACCCTGTGTAACTGTTTGACAGGAGCAAGTACCATCACATCACATGTGTCACAATGGTCAGGGTAGCAGAACAGTATGCTGCTGTAGTCCCAGGGGCAATGGCATATTGTATTGTATTGTATTGTAATGTATTGTATTGTGTTGTATTGTACTGGTATGTAGAGGTGCCTCCTTCGTGGAGGAACCACTGCTGCTGTACGCCAGTGTACAGGTACATATCCTGTAGTCAGGCTAGTGTTACATAGCACATCTATATGTGTGTTTAGCTCCTCTTGGAGTTCATGTAGCATGCAACCGGGGATACCATCAGGTCCCATTCATGTTGTGTTTTCTGCTTTTCTGAGGGCGGCTCTCACCTGGACATCTGTGATGACAGGGAGGTTACAGTCAGCTGGGATAAGTATGTCTTATTTTGGGGGGAGGGGGGAAACCTGCACTGAACCTGTCTGCCACAATGTTGTCAATATCTGTCGGTTCAGTGAATTATTTGTTGTTGTGTACTAACTATGAGCTTATTGGAGGGTTTCTGACCAGGTTGCTAACATAACTGAAGAAGGCCTTGTGGTTATCTGTAGTGTCCCTGTTGATTTCCCTCTCAAAGTTGCCCATGGATGTTTGTATGAGAGAAAATAGCTCCTTACTAGTGCTGATCAGACATGCCTTCCCTTTATGGAATTATTCTCTGTCTTGCAGTAGCTTCCATCTTTTGTTATACAATCTGCCTATGGCAGGGGTCCACCAGACAGGATGCTGTCCCTTTGTGGAGAGTGTCTTGGTCTTATATGGGATTGCATGATCCATGCATTCTCGGAGATGTCCGTAGAAATCATTTGTGAAGGGGTCAGCATTGTGGGTTGTGTCTTCCACTGGCCCAGTGGGCTTAAAGGATACCATGTCAGTGTTACGAAGTGTAAAGTTTGCATGTGAAATGTTATTCACTGTAGTCATTTTTTCTGGTGGTGGAGGTGGGATATGTATATCCAGGGCAATTAGTTTGTGGTCAGCTCACAGTAGTTGATGATGTACCCCATACAGTACCTCGATACAAACCCCCAGAGTGAGGAGGTGCTTTGGACCTGAATCAGTGTTCTGACTGCTGGGGTGTGGTAGTATGTTGTATGGAGTGTGCCAGGTACTGTTGCACAGTTGTTGGCTGAGCACTGATACCTGGCCATTTACATGTGTATCCACCAATAGACAGACAGATGCTATATATGTGAGATATGCTGTATCACAACAGTCGAGTAGCATGTGTAGTATGTGTGCCAAATTCTGCTGACATATTTTGCTGATATCATGTTATTTCCTTTTTCAGGATCATGGCTCACCAGCGTAATCCAGAGTACTCTGCAGCTGAGGATGAGGAGATACACCAGAGCCTGGTGCGGGATTATGCAATACTCTTTTCCCGCACCAGCCAGAATCAGCAGGAGAGGGCTGCACTGTGGCAAGACCTGGTTCGTCGGGTAAATGACATAGGCACGCATAATAGGACATATGAGCAGGTACGACATCACTGCAATGATTTAATCAGAAATGTCCGTCAGCGTGCATCGGATATCCACAGGCAACAGGTTGCCACAGGTGGTGGGGTGGCTACAAATCCCCCACTCACCAGACTGGAGGGACTACTCATAAGTGTTGTGGCTCCAGCCCGCCAACAACAACAACAGCAGCAGACTTGCATTATGATGGAGGTGGGAGCCATGCAGCAGCAAGATTACGAGCGTGCAGGTAATATGCCATATGTATAGTTGACTGTTGTGTACACTGGTAGATAATGCATGTGTGAGGTGTGTCCTTGGTTTGTAGCTGTCATCATAGTATTTAATGTGCAAGTGTGATATTCTCAATATCAGCAGCTGACCTGTGAAAGGCGACTGTTGTACTACTGACCTGTATCATACTCAGTAACAATGGCACAGTTGTGCCCACTGACATTAATTTCCTCACTTCTGCAGGTCCCTACGGTGTAACAGCAATGCAGCCTATCCATGCTGGTGAGTGCGTATTAACAATACCTTTAATAGTTTTAATAGTAATAGTAATATTAGGCTCACTGAGTAGTGCTCTGTGTATGCATGCAGGTGTGTCTGTGTCTGTGTGTTGATATATCGCATACTGAGTAGTGTGCAAGTGTGCAACTGTGTGCAACTGTGTGGATGTGTGCATGTGTGCATGTGTGCACCTGTGCATGTGTGCATGTGTGGATGTGTGGATGTGTGCATGTGTGCATGTGTGCACCTGTGCACATGTGCACATGTGCATGTGTGCATGTGTGCACGTCTGCATGTGTGCATCTGTGCACCTGTGCATGTGTGCACGTGTGCACGTGTGCATGTGTGCATGTGTGCATCACTGGTAACATTGTGTAGACATTGTAAACTGTGTTTCCTGTTTCCCCTCCCACAGGTTCTGGTGCTGCTCTGGTGTCATGCAGCAGGGAACCTGAATCAGGTGCCACGGGTTATGATAATGATGACATCTGTGTAATGACACAGGAAGGTATGCCAGGGTCCGTCAATGGTCAGCCAATAGACAGTACACAGCTGTCAACCCCATCAATGTGCACAGTTATCCTGCCAATACACCCTTTGTCACCAATGTCCCTAGGTGATGGACAGGATACAGTGGGTATTGACCAGGGTAATGTGGTATCTGTGGCACATGCTTCCCCACACAGCAGCCATGGGTTCTCGTGGGAGCATCCGTGGGTGTACTGCCCCTGTCAGACGTGCCCACAGAGGTCTTACAACCTCAACTATGTTTCAGGCTGTCATGCAGGCACAGTCACATATGGAACGGTACACCAGACAGGGTCTGAGGGAGCTGACAGCATGTCGTACAGCCATGACTGACAGTATGCGTGACATTGCGGCTGCCATCCATAATTTCGCCGATGTCATAGACAGACGTTGTGGGGACATATTAGACCAGTTCCACAACTACATGTCCATGAGCCAGGGCGATGGTGGATGGTTGAGGTGTCGACGTGGGTGTATGCCAGCAACAGCAGCAGCTGGCAGTCGTCGCGGACGACAACAGGGCCACGGCCGCCCCCATAGTGCCAGCAGCAGCCCCAGCAATGCTGAGTCTGTGCTGTCATCAGACCACCCCAGGAGACCACGTGCACGTGGCTCTGGACAGGCCCGACAGGGATCTGTGTCCAGTCAATGAACACCTGCTTTTGATGACAGTACCCAGTCTGGATTGGTACCGGATATGGTCCGTAGCACCCCTGCAAGGCACAGGTACCGTGTCTGTGGCCAGAGACACTGATCTGTATGACCTGGCAGGTACAGTCTGTGGCTGTCCACAAACACCAGTATATGGCAGCCATGAGGTGGAACTGTGTGCATCCATACACACATGTGAATTGACAACACCTAGGGCTACCGCATACACGCACACACTGCATCAACATTGCCCCACCTTCTACTGGTGTCCCTCACCAACACACATACACATACATGTCAATTGGTGGTATCAGTGGCAGACTCAGGCATACTAAGTTCACACCCTGTGCATATGATGAAACTGTGCCACCTCCTGCAATCTGTAACATCAGTGCAGGTACAGGTTAACATGTTGCTGATGCACAGGGTGACTACATAGACGGATAGTAATAGTATCATGTTGTTAACATTACTGTGTGCTGATATAATTGTGGGTATATCCCAGCATGCCTGATGCAGTAAGGGTATGATTTTCTTGTACTGTTGTCTACACCTATGGTAAGCACCATAGTGTATCATCTGCACATGTTGGCATACTTGTGGTAAGGATGTCAACAGAAGGATACATACATAGGTAGCACAGGGGATAAGGTAATGAAAGTATTGATACGCAATGATGGACATGTAAACTGCAAGTGGCATGTTGCCCACACTGGACTCTGCAATGCGGATGTTTGAGGATGTTGATATGTGTGCAGTACTACACGACTGGTACAGGATACACAGGAGCACCCTAGCACTGCAAGCTCACATCTCATACCATGCTAGACAGCCCCAACACACAACACTAACTGTCACAAGAGGGAGAGTCCCCATAAATGTCAGGGATACTGTGGTGACAGAGCTTCTGTGGACTCCTAGTGACATCTGCATAGCTTACTATATGTATGTCCATGTCTCACTTGACAGAAAGTCACTGTTTGTCCTGTTCACATGTACATTGCCTGTGACACATTGCATATGACTTACCTGGCATTTGTCCACGTGAGCAGTCATATATGCCAGTGCTAACTAATCACAGGCACTACACCCTCACATACTCACCTTCAGTTGAACCACCTCCTTCGCTAGGGACAGCTTGCACTTGTCACCCCTGGGCTTTCGGATATTGGCAAAGGCTCTTGCTACCCCCATAGTGCCTTTTTTAGGCAAGGCTCAAAAGACAAACCCACCTCCATAGGTATCACAAGGGATAAGAAACTAAGAGTAATGCTACTCAATGCCAGAAGTGTAAACCTCAAGATGCATGCACTCGAAACTCTCCTTAGCATGGAGAACATCGATATCTGTGCAGTAACAGAAACCTGGTTCAGTTCTCCCGAGAGCACCCCAGCACTACCAGGTTATACCTCATACCATGCTTTTCGGCCCGAAAACTTGGACCGAACCACAAAAGGAGGGGGAGTATCGATATTCATCAAAGATACCCACACCTCCAGGTTGGTGGCAAAGCACGAAGCATCAGAGACTATCCATGTGCAACTAACAGTGGGTAAAACTGCCTTCCAGTTTATAGCCTGCTACAGACCAATCTCCCAAACCCAGGAACCCCACTCGGCCTTCCTGAGAACACTGGAAAATATGAAGGTCTCTCCAAACACCATTATATTGGGCGACTTCAACTACCCAAACATAGACTGGGAGCATTACTCTAGCTGCAACACCCTAGCCCAAAGGTTCCTAGAATTTATAAACTCAAATGCTATGGAACAACTTGTTACCACTCCCACAAGAGGGGAAAACATACTGGACCTGATCATCACCAACATGGGGACTCTGTGCTCCAGACCAGAAGTGTATCCCTCACTGGTAAGATCAGAACATAAACTAATCTCACTGGATATTCACATCCTGACCCCACCCCCTGCCTAGAAAACCACAGTGAAAAACTTCTCTGAAGCAAATTTCACACTCCTCAAAACCATGGTGGAATCCTTCAAAGCCCCCGGGCCTGTGGAAAATACGGCCCAGGCCGCAGAATCCTTTATAAATGCATTATATGAACACCTTCAGAAATGCATGGATCATGCGATCCCAAATAAAACCAAGACCCAATCCTCCAAAGGCAGACATTCTGTCTGGTGGACCCCAGCCATAAACAAACTATACAATGGAAGGAGGAAGCTACTAAATGATAGAGCAAAATCCCAAAAAGGGAAGGCATCACTGATCAGTATTAGCAAAAAACTACGGGCACTCATAAAATTATCTAAGGCCAGCTTCGAGAGAGAAATTGCACAGGACACTAAGGATAATCACAAGGCTTTCTTTAGTTATGTTAGGAACCTGGGTGGTAATTCCCAGATATGCTCAGAATTAGTCCAAAATGACAAAAAATACACCGAACCCACCGACATTACCAACATCCTAGCTGACAGGTTCATCGCAAACTTCTCACCCCCCTCCACACCAAAAGGGCAAATATCTATCCCAGCAGAGTGCTGCCCCCCTGACATCTCAGATGCTCAGGTAAGAGCTGCTATCTCCAAAGCAAAAAACACAGCATCAATGGGACCAGACGGTGTCCCAGGCTGTGTCCTACATGAACTCCAAGAAGAGCTAAACCCAAACATAAAACTACTGTTCAATCTCAGCCTTACTACAGGATATGTGCCCAAAGAGTGGCATACAGCAACAGTGGTCCCTCTCCATAAAGGTGGTGCCTCAATGGATCCTGGAAACTATCGCCCCATAAGCCTGACTAGCTTGGTCTGCAAAGCTATGGAAAGGATCATCATGGACCTCATAAATAAAGATATTGGGGACCTACAGACACTGGATCCTACCCAGTTCGGCTTTGTTAAGGGCAGATCATGCCTCTTAAACCTGGTTGATTTCTTTGAAACAGTCACCAAGGCCATTGACGAGGGGAAGATGGTCCACACAGCCTACCTGGACATCGCAAAACCCTTCGATACAATACCCCACTCGGGCATTATAGATAAGCTCACCAGCTTAAATATAAACCCCTATGTCACTAGATGGATTGCAAACTGGCTCAAGGACAGAACCCACATGGTTAGAATTGATGTGGCCATGTCAGACTCTGAACCAGTTACAAGTGGTGTCCCACAAGGCTCACTCCTGGGACCTCTCTTGTTTGGTATATATTTCTCGGAGGTACAGGCCAACACGGAAGGACTGTGGCTGACCAAGTTCACAGATGACTGCAAACTGGGCGCCATAATCGACTCTCCAGCTGACACAAGCATCCTCCAAAAGGGCCTCATAGAAACAGACAACTGGTGCCAGAGCCATGGCCTCAAGCTAAATGCCAAAAAGTGTATAGTCATCCCCTTTGGCAAAAACAAAGTGCCCACAAATTACCACATAGGTGGTAATCCATTAAGTACAGAAGAAGTAATTAGGGACCTGGGGACCCAAGTTGATAGCAATCTCTCATTTGACAACCACGTGGCCAAAGTGGTTAGAAAAACATTTTATATAGCCCACCTAATCATGAAGGGATTCACATCTAGATCAGGGGAGGTCATCATTCCTCTTTACTTATCCCTCATCAGGCCCATAATTGAGTACAATGCCCCTTTTGGGATGTACCTTACCAAACACCTGCAGCAACTGGAAAGACCCCAAAAGTACCTCACTAACAGAATCAAAGGACTCAAACAGATGCCATATGCTGCCCGGTTAAAGAAACTCCAGCTCTACTCAGTGGCATACCGCCTGTTCAGAGGCGATCTGTGCCTGACGTATAAAGCCATGTCCAACCCGGAATTAATGGACATGCTGCACCTCAGAAAATCCAAATCCCATCGAGTTACACACTCGAGAGACTTGAACCTCAGCACTGAAATAAATAGGACATGCTGGAGGGACAGATTCATAACCCACACGCTCCCTTCACTCTGGAATAAAATCCCAGTCCAGGTTAGGCAGAGTCCCTCATTGACTCTCTTCAAGAGGTATCTTGATGAGTGGATGGGAGATCATAGGTTTACCCCGGGTATCACTTCTGTGTCACTGTTAGACAGAGGCACAGTATACTAACCTCGAAAAAGGGCATAGCAAAATAAATTTAAAATGGGTGGCGAAAGCCAAACACATTCTGGCTAGGCTTATAAATGCCCTAGGGCAGATAGCCTAGTATGAACCAATGAACCTATGAACCTATGAACCTATGTACCTTGTTCCCCATTGGCCCTATGTGCTGTTAATCACCATGGCAATCAGAATACTATGGTAGCATGTGCAAAGGTCACTTGTCAGTCACCTCTATGGTACAGTTGTGGAATATGTGGGTCATGTGGCAATGTCACAGCTGCCACATGTACACAGTCAACCCTCTCCCCTACACATGGATGTACAACACATGTATGAGATGCAACCACATAGCCAAACTTGGGACTAAGCACTCTGAACCCAGTACTGGCATAACCTGTCAGGTGGCATGAAATACTACAGTGACTACAATACCAGTCTGATGTAGACATACACTGACAGCAATCCAAACACGTGAACACACTGGGCCATTTGTGGAGCCTCAGAATAGCATCCTGCCTGAGCAGCAGACACCTCTGCAGCTGGCACACAGGCATACGTTAAGCCGGAACACAGCACATGCAACACATAGCACACAAATCCTGTGTGCCAAACAGTCACAGCCTGTACGGCTAGACAACACACCTGCTACAGTTGTGTTAGGTACCTTTATTGTCCGGTAGAGTGAGGTCCCGCTCACCAGGCTGGACAAGGTGAAGGTCACAGTGATATGCCCATGGGCACTATGGTCCACCACATAACACGAGCATACAGGTCAGTCAGAGGCATGGACACATATGACTCAGTCATGCATTATTGTGAACAACAACCCACACACATGGGCATTCTGTGTGACAAAACACACATGGCATGTGTGGAATTCAAAGCTATAACTAACTGTGCTATGACAGTAGTGAGAGATGCAGTAGCAGAGCGTGCTATTTGCATTACTGGGAGATTTGCCCTCTTCCGCTGTACTTGTAGGGTGCTGACATCATCTCTGTGTAGAGATTGGAATATGCAGCAGCTGGTGTATTGCACTGGTTGGCAAAAGGGTCAGTTCTTTCACACATGTAATTGCACACACCCTACTTCCACCCCCCCACACACACACTTGCCATTTGCAGAATTCAAACCTCTACCTAATTATGTTATGAAACACAAGACGGACACATTTGCAGAGACCGCTATTCACATTATTGGGAGGTTTCTCTTCTCCTGCTGTACTTATAGGGTGCTGACATCATCAGTGTTTAGAAAGGGGAATGTGCATCCTGTAGTGTGTTCTCCTAGTTGCCAAAAGGGACATTTCCCTCACACAGACTTGCACACACACCAACCCCGCTCACCCACACACACACTGAGCATTTGCAGGATTCAAACCCCTACCTAACTATATTATGACACTTGAGGGAGACGCATTAGCAGAGCGCACTATCCGAATTACTGGGCATCTGTTTTGCACCTGCAGTATTTATAGGGTTCTGACATCATTATTTCTACAGAGGTATGTACATCTAGTACTACCTGTCAGGTTGGGGATAGCATATATATGCATTTGCAGCCACCTATTTCAGGGTCAGATATGCACATCGCACTGGCAGGTTATGTTCTATACCATGCTTTGTGACCACAGGACCTGTAACACACAACACAACCAGTTCAGACCACGCCTCCCACATCCAGGACACACACTTTGCTTCCCTGGGAACAGTGCCAAGATATGCAGGTGTTCATATACACCATTCCAGTTGTTAACGTCAGGTACAGGTATATTGTGTGTGGGAACTACTCAGGCCTCTACAACATTACCCTACAGCCACTACCATTTGTGAGTCCATGTGCTATGGCAGAACCACTCACCACAGCCACAAGGGGGAATACATATTGCATCTGACCATCTACAACATGGATACTCACTGTTCCACACCAGAGGTAGACCACCATTGTTGATATCTGACCATACCCACCTTTCCCTGGGCATCCATATCCCATCCCCACCCCCAGGCAAGGTTGTCACTGCAAACAAAGTGTATTTATCAAAAACAGACTTTACACTTGTGAAGACTGGGGTGGAAGACTTCAAAGGACCCATGCTGGGGGAGTATACAGGCCACTCTGCATAATCCTTGACAATTGCATTCTATGAGCATGTGGAAGGTTTGCATTGATCATGCTATCCCAAATATACCCATGACTGCTCCACAACAGGACACCTGTCAGGTGTAGACCAGCCATATATGAGCTGTCCAACAGACAGAGTGAGCTAATACATTGCAGAGCAGTAGCCCACAGAGGGAGGACATCTCTGAACAGTACTGGCATGACACTTCAATCCCTCATAATCATCACGACAAAGTGTTGACAGTGAAATTGTCCAGACAATGCAGACAAGGCTCCCCTCAGTCTGTTATTGACGCCCACTTACTGTTAGAGGTCTTCACCAACCCTCTTCCAGCACACACCAACAACATGGATGTGGCTTAGCAAATTCAACCCCTGGGATCTCCACTGTGTCCCTGCTTGACAGAGGCGCAGCACACTAGCCTCACACGGTTCCTTATGTGACCTACTTTACAGTGGCACAGTAGCCTACTGTACTAGGGAGGCAGACGCCAAGCACACTCTGGCTAAGCTGTCATTCCCTAGGGCAAACAGCCTAGTGTTGGCCTCTACACCCATATGTTTAATTGTCAGATGCACAATATTTGTTGCTGATAGACTGTTTGCAGGTCTTTATTGCCATAGCATTTCCTGTTTCTATGAACAACTTGTGTATCTGTGGAAGACGTTTGAATATGAGAGGGATCCACTATATCACGTATGTCTCTGTAGTCATTTAACTGTGTGCACTGAGCAGATTGCTGTAATGTGGTTAGTTCCTGGAATAACACGTACAGATACCAGATATGTGTGGCCAACTGCTAAATTGAGATTTGGCCTAAGTGTGTGAGCATGCCCAGTTCAGGCTTTCCATGGCATGTTGTCTGACATATGTCTCATTTATCAAAGTGTGCGAGCATGCCCAGTGTGAGCTTTCCATATGTTCAACTCTGCAGCCATCCACATTTGTGGATGAGTGTGAACTTCAACAATATCTCACGTTTATGGTTGTGTGTCATGTTGTGTAGTTACTGTCCAACTGCTTTGTGTCTGAACACAACAGGGATTATACTGTGCCTGCAAGGTTGGCATGGGATACTTTGCATACAGTTGTCAACATCCTTTCATACTGACCTAACACTGTAGTACCGTATAGTGTACTGGTTCAGTACTTTCACTGTGGTGGACAGTATCCTGGGCTTTAGTCCTATCACTGCTTTACATTTTCATAGTGAGCAAAACAGCCTGGTTAGGGGCCAGTTGTGCACATCTGACCATGTTGCATTATGTTCAGATATGAACTACTTAAACCAGACTTGTCCAACATTGGTAGTGTATTCCACAACATAGGTGTACATTGGCAAACACTAGCGATGTGCCCTAGGCCATTTGTAATGCTAGTCGGAGAGTGTGTTTGTCCTTCGACACACATTGTAAGTGGAGTTTGCCATGACATATGTCATGGTTAGTATACTGTGCCTCTGTCTACCTGTGACATAACAGTGATACCCAGGGTAAACCTACCATCTCCCATCCACTCATCAAGATTCCTCTTGAGGAGAGTCGATGAGTGACTCTCTGGCTAACCTGTACAGGGAGTTTACTCAAGAGTGGGGGTGGCTTCTGTGTTATGGATCATTCAGTACAGCTAGTCCTATGTATGTCAGTGCTGGGGTTCAGGTCTCTCATGTGCATAGCTCACTGCCATTCAGATTGTACAAGGTGAAGCATGTTTATTGATTCCAGCTTGGACATGGCTCTTTATAAATCAGGCAAAGCTTGCCTCTGGGTGGGCAGTATGGCAGTGTGTGGAGCTGCAGTTTGTTTAATCAGGCAACACATGGCATCTGTTCAAGCTCTTTGATACTCCTGGTGAGGTACTTTTGGGGACTTTACAGCTGATGGAGGTGTCTGCTGAGGTACATCCCACAGGGGCTATTGTAGTCAATTGTAACGCTGATGATTGATGACTGCAGAGCCACAATGACCTCCCCTTATCTAGATCTGACAACCTTCATGATTAGGTGGGTATATGGTATGTTTCTGTAACCACTACAGCCACATGCTTGTCCAATGCAGGATATCTATCAACTTGTGTCCCCAGGTCTCTCATTACATGTTAAGTACTTAATGGGTTAACACCTATGTGGTAGTTGGTGGGCACTTACTGTATATCCACAGGGCTTGACTATACACTTTTCTGCAATTAGCTTGCTAACATGCTATGGCACCAGTTGTCTGTTTCTATGTGTCCCTTTTGATGGCTGCAGCATGTCTGACCATGTCAATTCTGTCCTTGGTCTGGTTTGCAACCCCTCTACTGACATAGGGGTTTATATTTAAGCTGGTGAGCTTGTCTATAATGAACACATGGGGTATTGTATGGAAGCCTTTGCAAGGTCCAGCTATGCTGTGTGGACCACATTGCCCTCATCAATGACCTTAATGACTGTTTCAAATGAGTCAAGCATGTTTAAGGGGCAGGATCTGCACTTAAGAAACCCACACTGGGTAGGGTCCGGTGTCAGTAGGTCCCCAATATCTTTATGTCTGTGGTACATGCTGATCCTTTCCATAGATGTGCAGACCAAGCTTGTCAGGATTCTGGGGTGGTAGTTTGCAGTATCCATTCAGGCAACACCTTTGTTGAGAAGGACCACTGTTGTTGTACACTGCTCTTTGGGTACATATCCTGTGGTAAGGCTGACATTGAGCAGTAGTGTGATTTGGCATTCCATTCTTCTTGGAGTCCATGTTGGACTCAGTCCAGGACACCATCTCATACCATTGCTGCTGTGTGTTTTGCTTCGTAGATGCTGGCTGTTACCTCAGCATCTGCAATGTCAGGGGTCCAGCAGTCTGCTGGGAAAGATATTTTGCATTCTGGGGGGGGGGGGGGGTTTGCACTGCACCTGTCAGGTTGGATGTTGGCAATATGTGTGTGTGTTTGGTATGTTGTTTGTAATATTTGAGTGATTCAGAGCATATCTGTGAATTCCCAACAAGGTTCCTACCATCAGTTAAGAAAGCCTTGTGATTATCCTTAGTGTCCTGTACAATTTGTATCTTCATAGGTTCATAGGTTCATACTAGGCTATCCACCCTAGGGCATTTATAAGCCTAGCCAGAGTGTGTGTGGCTTTCGCCACCCCTTGCTATGTGAATATTATGGCCATTTATGATTTACTTTACTGGGCCTCTGTCTGGACGTGACACAGTGAAGACCCCCAGTGTACATCTATGATCATCCATCCACTTGGCAAGATTCCTGTTGAAGAGTGTCAGTGAGGGGCTCTGCCTAACATGGAGTGGGATTCTGTTCCAGGGTGCAGGGAGCCTCAGGGTTATGTATCTGTCCCTCCAGCACATCCTATTTCATTATGTGTTGAGGATGACATCTCTCACTCTCACAGCTCCGATGGCTTTGGGTTTCGTGGGGTGGAGCATGTCCATTACTCCTGTGTTGGACATGGCCTTGTACAACAGGCATACAACACCTCTGTGTAGGCAGTATGTGACTGCATTCAGCTGGGGTGTCTACAGCCAGGCAGCATATGACATATATTTGAGACCCTTTATCCTCTTGGTGAGGTACCTTTGAGGTCTTTCTAACTGCTGCAGGTGTCAGGTAAGGTACATCCCAAATGAGGCATTGTACTAGATTATGGATCTGATAAGAGAACAGTATAGGGGCACAATGACCTCTGTTGACATAGATGTGAATCCTTTCATGGTACGGTGTCCAATATAAACAGTCTTCCTAGCCACGTTGGCAATGTGAGTGTCACATAACAGGTTACTGTCAACATGTGTCCCTAGGTCCCCGATTACTCCTTCCATACATAATGGTTTACCACCTATGTGGTAATTTGTGAGTACCTTGTTTGGTATTTGGTGGGACATTCATACTGTCCAGTGTCTTCAGGACGACTGGGTGGGGTTCCTGTGTGTGAGAGTGTGGTCTGTAGCATGCTACAGACTGTACAGCAGTTTTGCCTATGGTTAGTTGCACATGGGTGGTCTCTGATGCTTCGTGCATTGTCAGTTACCTGGACGTATGGGTGTCTGTGCTGAATATGCATACTCCCTCTCCTTTCGTGTTTTGGTCCAGGTTTTGGGGCCATAACGCATGATATGAGGTATAACCTGGTAGTGCTGGTGTGCTGTTAGCAGGCTTGCTGCAGGTTTCTGTCACTGCATGGACATCAATGTTCTCCATACTGGGGAGGGCCTCGGGAGCATGCATATTGAAGTTTACACGTCTGGCATTGGTCAGCATTACCCTTATGTTTCTTTCCACTTATGTTTTCTAGGGTGGTGGGTTAGTCTTTTCAGCCTTGCCTACGAAAGGCTCTATGGAGGTGGCAAAAGCCGTATCCAATATCCAGACGCCCACGGGTAACAGGTGCAAGCCATCCCTGGTACAGCAGCGTGGCTTGTCAAGCATGACATCCCAAGCAGACAGACATTGGATCCCCTTGGAATGACACCAGTAATTGTGCCACTTGTTAAAGCTGATCATTCTGTGTTTGTACTGTGGCATCATTCTTGATGAGGGTAGGATGCTGTAAACGATCAGTGTCATACCGGCCTGGACTACATAATCGGTGAGCTCATCTATGTCTCTTTTCATGTAGTCCAGGGAGGTACATCTCAGGTCATTCACGCCAGCATGGACAATGACTGCATCATATTTTTACTTGCTTTGGGGTGACCTGCGTACTTGTGTTATGTGGCGTATTGTATCAGCCTACAGGCAGCTTACTGTACCCTTTCCCTTGTTCAGTGTGGTGAGCAGGACAGCAGTGTGTCTGTCTATGGAGTCACCTATTACAACTGTATCAGGCATGTTGTTTCTCCTTCTGGCCTGTGACTGTTTGGCACACCAGCTTTGTGTACTATGTGTTGCATGTGCTATGTTTGGAGGTTGTGGTTGCTTGGGTATCTGCTTTGGAGGCCTCTGTTGGTGTGGTGTGTTTGTGATTAGGGCCTCTGGGAATGTTTTTCTGTGTTTATGTCTTTGGTTTGCAGTTGTGATAGGTCTATGTGGGACTGGGTTTGTGGTGTGTGTGGTTACCTTCTCCTCCTGACTAGTTTTGACAGTACTGAGTTGAGGGAGCTCAGCCTCCGGTTTGGATAAATGGTTGCATCTCTCACATATATTTGTATTTCTTGGGGGGAGTTCAGGGTTGTCTGTGTACTTGGGGCAGGTGTAACATTGCCTCAAGATTCACAGATTCAACTTGTTGTAGCTGGCCTTAGTGGATTGTATGTGTGGATATATTTTATTGCCATACTACTGATCAGTGATTACTTCCCTTTTTATGTTTGCTCTATCATGTAGTAGCTTCCTCATTCTCTTGTATGGTTTGGTAATGGCTGGAGTTCACCATGCCAGATGCCTGCATGTATGGCATTGTGTCTTGGTTTTATTTGGGATTGCATAATCCAAGCATTCCTGGCAGAGTTCATGGAATGCCTGTATAACAGGTTCTGAGGTGTGGCCCATATTTTGCACCTGCACAGGACCTTTAATGGATTCCACATCAGTTTGGAGGAGTGCAACTTTTGCTTTACTCATGTTTTTCACTGTGGTTTTCTGGCCAGGGACTGTGGTCAGGATGTGTATATCCAGTGTGATTACTCTATGGTCTGGTCTTACCAGTGAGGGATACACTTCTCATCTTGCCATCCAGTACCCATGTTGCTGATTATCACATCCAGTATGCTTACCCCTCTTGTGGGAGTGGTACGTTGTTCCTGGCATTTTGGTTTATGGATTCTAGGAACTTTTGTCCTACAGTGTTGGAGCTAGTATAATGCTCCCAGTCTATGTCTGGGTATTTTCAGTCACACAATATAATGTGGTTTGGAGGGCTTGATATATTCATGTATTCCAACATAGGCCAGGTGCAGTTCCTGGTGTTAGGACGGTAGTCTGTAGCAGGCTATAAACTGGGAGGCAGTTTTAGCCACTGTTACTTGACCATGGCTAGTCCATGCTGCTTCTTGTTGTGGTACCAACATGGGGGTGTAGTTATCCTTGACAATTATTGCTAGTCACCCTCCTTTTGTAGCTTGTTCCATGTTTTGAGGCTGTACAGCACAGTATGAGGTGTAACCTGGTAGTGTTACGGTGCTGTTGTGAGCCTTGACCCAGTTTTCTATTACAGGACAGATATCAACATTCTCCATACTGGGGGAGTTTAGACTGCATACATCTTTCTGTTTAGACTTCTGGCATTGGGTAGCATTACATCTAGGTTCTTATCCTTTGTGATACCTATGGAGGTGGGTTTGTGTTTTGAGCCTTACCTATTCAGGGCACGCTGTGGGTAACAGTAGCCTTTGCCAGTATCCATAAGGCCTGGACTGATAGGTGCATGCCACCCCTAGCAGGTGGAGCATCATGTCATGCTCAGCATGTCATCCCAGGCTGCCACACATTGAATCCCCTTTGACTAACTGCAATACTTCAGCCAATTATTGCAATTGATCATCTCATTGTCATATTGTGGCATCATGCTTGGTGAGGGTAGGATGTTAGTCAGGGTCATCAAGTGTGCATATACTACATGGTGTTACATTGCTTAACACATGGC
Source organism: Protopterus annectens (assembly GCF_019279795.1). Taxonomy (NCBI): domain Eukaryota; kingdom Metazoa; phylum Chordata; order Ceratodontiformes; family Protopteridae; genus Protopterus; species Protopterus annectens. The sequence goes on from NC_056729.1 coordinate 793,302,048, forward strand.
ATTCATGCCTCAGGTGGTGCTGCAGGGCTGCCTCTGTCGGATGCACATACTACACTCCCTGTACATGTTTGAGAGCAGGTTATGTCATTTTAGGCATCCCTGTTATTATATGAGTGAGTCAGAGAGGGGTATCATTCCCAGGGTTCCTACTGAGCCAGTGTATGTGCTATGCGTTGCCTCTTTGCCAAGGCCAGGGCATACTGGGCACGCCTCCTTCTGCCTACTGGGGCAGGCTCAGGTTGTTCCTCCTCCGAGTCACGCTCTGCCTGTGATGGCCTTGGCAATGGTGGGGGGCTGTTTGGCCCGGCCCTGTGCTGGTCCTGCTGCAGCTGTTTTCGCAAGATCATATTATGTAGCATAGCACATACCATGACAATTTGGGTACATGTAGTTGATGAGTACTGCAAGGCTCCACCAGATGTGTCCAGACACTGGAACCATGACTTGAGCAGCACAAACACATGCTCTATTACATTACGTGTTTGTGCGTGTGCCTCATTATGGCGTTCCTGTTCAGGTGTGCGTGCGTTTCTGATGGGAGTCATCAGCCACGGCTCCAGTGCATAACCTGCATCCCCCACTAGGTGTCCATGTGGGATGTCCCCATTGGCAAATGTCTGGTACAGCTGCGTCAAATGCCAGATATGGGAATCATGGCAGCTCCCAGGGCAGCCAGCACACACATTCATTATTATGCCCTGGGCATCACACACAACCTGGTAGTTGATGGAGGGGAAGCCCTTGCAGTTAATGTAGGCTCTACCCCGCTCACCAGCTGGTGCTTTGATGCATATGTGCGTGCAGTCTATTGCACCCACTACCTCAGGGTATTCCGCTATTTGCTGGAAGAGACGCATATTGCTGGCCAATACCTCACGGGCATTGGGGAAATATACATGATCACCGACATGTGCTGACATGGCATCCAGGAACTGGTGCAGTACCCTGGAGGCTGATGCCTGTGATATCCCCATCATATCACCAGTTGGTCTCTGGAAGGTACCTGTTGCTAGAATTCTTAGGCCAACACATACCTTTGTTTCCACTGGGATGGGTTCCCCTCTGTTGGTTCTGTGTGTGAGGCGTGGCCTGCACAGCTCGACAATTTGCTGCAGGAGGTCTCTGTCCACTCTATAGCGCTCTACTATCTCCAGCTCATGTAACCCATGGTAGGTGACCCTGGGCCTGTACACTCTTCTCTGTCTCCTCACTGTGGGTTGTCTGGCACCATTTGCATTGTCACCACCCTCAGCAAGTAGCCTATGTCTCCTTATGACAGCTATGGCAGCCCATAGCATTTCTGCTCTGAGTTCAGCTTTTTCAGTTTTCACTTCTAATAGCTTACTCCTGTCTTGCAGTGTCTCTTGAGAGAAACATCCTGCACTGCTGTTTGCAGAGTTTTAAGTGCTTGGCTGAGCTACTATTCTGCCTGTGTAATTGCCTGCTTCTAATTGTTTTCACCTGCTAGCTCCAGCAGTATTCCCTGCTAGCTTCCTACTAATTCTGTTGCTTCCTTTTTCCTTTCTGTTTCCTCAGGGGGGAGCAACGCGCATACCAGCAGAAACACGCTCACAGTGGCTTACACGCACGCACACAGGCTTACACGGTTCAGAATCTGCTTATTCAGGTTAAAACACATGCACACCAGCACAAACAGTCTTACAAGTCTGCCAACAGGCTCCCACATGCTCAGTCTGCCTTACACGCGCACACACTGCCCTACTCGCGCCTCACGCATGCACGCCCAGCAAGAAACTTTGGCGTAAGCAACAGTGTACACCTTCCATTTCTTGACTTTCACATGCTTATCTAGTGGCACTCGTCTTTCCATGATATGTGTCTGACATCTGTCATGTAACACTGACCTCCAATGAACTGCATTTCTTTCTGCCATTCCCCCCTGTGATGTCACCTATTTCCTACTCTATTCCTCCCCCTTATGTATCTCTTACACTACTCAGAATGTGCTCATTTGCTATGTGACAGTGGAATTCAGTATCCTATCACTCATTTACATCAGATTGCCTACTAATGCTTAGTTACATGTCTTAGACTCAGCTTCCCCCCTTAGCAACCACTAAACGGTGGCCATGTTGTTTTTGGTCTTCTGGTCCCTGCATTGTAAATCCATGTATTGCATAAAACCCACATTTGTGGGTTTATAACCTTTATTTTTATGTTTTATACAGCGCAGCCCATTTGTGTGGGGCTGCGCTGCGTTTAAACATCGCCGAAAAAAAATATTTATTTTTCATATTTGCATCGGGGTACCTTGCCAATGGCCACATATTTGGCCATTGGCATGCTGCCTGACACATATGCACCCTTTATTTGGAGCTGACATGGCTCCATTGTGTTTTTTGCAGAAACGTACTCAGTTGTCAACTGAGTACATTTCTGCAGCTAAAACGGCTCTTACACGGGCTGCTTTGGGCTTCCTGGATCGCTAATCTACCTCATTTGCATGCCTTTCGGCTGCAAGTGAGGTGATTAGCATATCCACGCTCACTCCGTGTAAGAGACGTTTTAGCTGGTCTCTTACACGGAATTTAGGGCTGTTCCTGGATCGCGAAGGCTGCATGGAATCTTACACTACTCTTAGACTCCGTGCAAGCCTTTGTGAATCCTGCCCACTGTCTCGCTATGTTAAAAGAGTTTAACATAGCGACACAGATTTAAAAAAAGCAACTGAGATCTCCGTTGCTTTTTATAAAGCTGTCTCGCTATGTTAAACTCCTTTAACATAGCGACACAGTGTGTAAAAAGCAACGTAGATCTTGCTTTCTCCGTTGCTTTTTTTTAAACCTGTCTTGCTATGTTAAATGGGTTTAACATAGTGAGACAGCTTTAAAATAAGCAACGGAGATCTCCTGTTTATTTTAAAGTCTCGCTATGTTAAACCCATTTAACATAGCGAGACACGTTAAAAAAATGGAGAAAGCAAGATCTCCATTGCTTTTTACTGTTTCACTATGTTAAATGGGTTTAACATAGCATGACAGCTTTAAAATAATCAAGGGACATCTCCGTTGCTTATTTTAAAGCTGTCTCTATATGTTAAACCCATTTAACATAGCAAAACAGTAAAAAGCAACGGAGATCTTGCTTTCTCCGTTGCTTTTGGCCACAGCTCTGATGTACTGCGTAGGCATGCGCTGTACATCAGAACTGCCACAGATATCAGACAGCTGCGGAAGGGCAGCAAAGAGGCATTATACAATGCCATTATTTAAGAAAAGTAATTATTTATTTTCTTAAATAATGTCATAGTATATTAGCAATAACTCACTTGGTGTGTGGGTAATGCGGATTACCCACGGTTGTCTTTGTTTGGTCCCTTGGGCTTCACGGGACCAAACCACGCCAACCGGTAATTCAGACACCGCATTACACCGGCGTGGGTTATTGCTATATTCTTTGTCTCTGTCCTTGTCTTCATCTCTCTATCTGTTCCCCCTTCTGTATCATTATGTTTCACTGTTGCGTATTTTTTATGTTACTGAAAGTAACGTACATGTTATGGGATTTTACAATTATCATGAGTGCAGTGAAAACTAATACATACATTCTCCTTTGCTTCAATCTATCAGATTTGAACTTTGTGACATAGGAGCTCCTATGTGTTGTGGGTTGTGGAGACTCAGGTATGTAGATCTGCATTGGAATGCTGTCATGGTTTGAATCCAGATGTATGTCAAACTGCTACTGAATGCTTTTCATGACTCCTTTGTGCACAAGTGTTGGATATACATTTTTAACACACCATTATCCTAATGCTGTACTATTTATTTGTTAATTTATTTATTTGCTTTTGTTTACTGAGAGAATCCTACTGGGAACTGAAATGTCCATTTTCAGTGGATACCTGGAGAGAAAAACTCCAAAACAAATCTGCTTGTTCCCTATTGGGAACGCTGTCTTGTACATGAAATTAGTGAATAATTATGATGACAAAGCAAAGAGTAACACAACATAATGATGTGCAGAAATAGACTATAAGCGAATCTCCTTCTATGTCTCTATCCATGTCTCCCAGTCTCCCACCCCATTTAGTGTCCTCAGCTTTCACACACCAGTGGTGAGGGATGGTAAATGTAATTTCACGTCTTATTTCAAAAACTGAAGATTTTAAGTTTAACCTCACTATCACAGTTCATGTTCCACAAATGTGCTTAGCCCTACAGTGATACAGAAATACTAACTGACAGTACCATTGTGATATATTCACCTTATAGTATGTTACAACTGTCCTTGCTGAGTTGAAGGTGGATGCCTACATTTTCAATTTCTTTAGTCTGTTGTCAGTGTCCCTTCAAATGTGTCACTTAACCTTAAGATTTCTCAAGTTTTTATGTGTTGAGATGAGATGATCTTCCTGTCTGGATACTTTTATCTTATATTTCAAGGGTTCAAATCCAGATGTAGGTAATTTATTTATTAAATGTATTCAGATATTAATAATATGTGTATAAGTGTCTGCTGCATATGTTATCAAACATATGTATCCTCTTTATGTCTTCATCATATTTCCACTCTCTTTTACCATTTCATCTTCCATACTTGAGCAAGGATGGTCCAAATGGAGAGATGATAAAATCAGCAAGCAAAGAGAGGAGTATTGCTGGAATTGAGTTCATCCTCAAGTCTTGGTGAGCACCTTCATGAGGTGGACCTTGTTTTGTATAAAATCTCACCAATGCAACACTGATATGTAGGCTGTATTTTAAATAGCGTATATCATGGACAGAAGTAAGTTAAATGATAAAAAAGACAGCTTGTGTCCCAGAATAAAAAAGTGCCTAACTCTGGTAGGTACATTGGTGCTAGGACTGGAAAACATGACAGTGTTGAATCCTCCAGACATGAAAACATTCATACAAATGGGTTAAGCAAGGTTCAGGGGGAAGACCCCCTCCCTCCCACAAAAACTGGTAGGCCAAAGAAGAGCCATAAAGATGATAGAGCAGACTGGTAAGGTTAAGAAAGAAATTATTTATTGTTACTATTATTCAAGAAGCCCAGAATTTCAGGACAGAAGATATTCAAAAAGATTAAGAGAGAAATTAGAGGAAAGAAACATACTTGTACAAGAAAAACTGTCAAAAGCTTCAAATGTAAATTTGTGTTCATTAATACAAGTTCATGAAAAACATTATATAGATCAAGAAGCACTGGGCCATTTATAGGTTCATAGGTTCATAGGTTGGTACTAGGCTATCAGCCCTAGGGCCTATACAAGCCTAGCCATAACAATTCCCTGGCTATTTCTTCCCACATTATTTACTTTCCTGGACCCCTGTCTAGCAGGGCGACTGACATAAGAAAAAAGAAGCAATTAAAGATGAGCTAAAATACAAATAACAAAATTTAAAGATTTTTAAAAGGTATAAAAAGGAATATGGACAAGGGAAAGAAAGAGAGATCTGACATGTTGCAATATTTACGCAAAGGAGAAAGCCAAATTAATCAGTACATAAAAACAGCCCCAAAGATATTTAAAGGCACTCCAGTATAGACATTTTCACAACACAAAAAATAAGATCCCAAAGGCGGAATGTAGAACAGAAGATTAGTAATGAAGACGGTATGGAATACTTGCATAGTGAAGGATTTAGTGAAGAAAGTCTAACACAGATTATATCACATCATGATGAAACAGTCAGTCCCCCAAGTAAGGAGAAACAGGAGGAGCAGGTGACATCTGAAGAAGAAATATGGACATGGGGAAGAAAAAGAAATGTAATATGATGCAATATTTATGCAAAGGAGAAAGCAAAATTAATCAATACAAAAAGACAGCACCAAAGATACTTTAAGAGAAATACAGGAAAAATCATCTGGATATGGACAATTTTACAATACAAAACATAAGAAAACAAAGAGGGAAAGCGGAAAGGAGGATTAGTAATGGAGAAGTTGAAGAAATAGAAGCTGGAGTTATGGATTACCAGTGAAGTGCAGGATTTAGTGCAGAAATCTAACTCTGATGACACCATAGTAGTATAGAATAATGAAACACCAAATTAAGGAGAAACCAGTGGAGCCAGAAACATCTGATCAGTTGCCATATGAAGATACTTTGGAGCCTTCAGTAGGAAATAAATATAAAAGTTCAGTTGGAGTTGCACAGTAAGGGAAAGGACAGGAAATTGTGGCAACTCTGGCACAGTCAGTGATGTGGAATGATAGAACAATAAGTTTCCATATGAAAGAACAAAGGATGACACATGAAATGGAGAAAAAAGAATTTGCCCAGAGTTTAGAAGAAAATGATCTAAGGGAAGAGCTGGTTGTCTTAACAGAGGTGGATTAACTTGTTAAGATCAATGAAAGAAATAGACTACAAAAATGTAATAAGACTCAAAATGTTAGAAGTCTGATAAAACTAATAATCACAGTAATCAGGACTGTTCATAGAAACTCATGTAATATAAAAGAAGTAAATATGATATATTATTCTACAGCTAAATTAATAACAGATAAAGGACAGTAAGAGAAAAGAAGGGGAGAAATTAAATGCCATCTTCGGTGTATCAAACAGAGAAAACTATAAAGCAATTAAGATAAGAAGTGTTACTTTGGAAGAGTACAGAAGAGGGAACAGGGCAACAAAAATACTTAGAAAGAAAGATATGATAAAAGCAACCTGCAGTATCAGAATGATCAGAATCTATCCTATAATACTGCAAATAAGCTAAAGATATCTGCCTGGGCAGAAAAGCATAGAAGATATGTAGATAAATATAAAGGAAAAGTACAAAATAAGCAATTTAGTGGTGACCCAAAAAAGTTTCATAGAGAATTGGGAAACAAGGCAAAAGGAACTGAAGCACCACCAAATGAAGAAGAATGAATAGACACATTTTAGAGAAGTATATATGAAGATCCTGTGGAACATAACAATGATGCTGAACGGACAGAAGAAGAAAAAGAAAGAATAAGAAGTTTAAATGTGCAGGATATGAAAAGGGATTATGTAACGGCCAGAGAAATTGAAACAAAATTAAGAAAAGCTCCTAACTTGAGAACCTCAGGCCCAGATGTAGTTCCTGACTTCTGGCTAAAAGTGTTAATATCGTTACATGAAGATTTAGCCCTGAGTTAGAACTATTTATATGTGCACATTGAAGAGACACCAACCTGGTTAACAACAGGGAAAACAATATTCCTTTATAAGAGTGAACCTGCAGGCTATTCTGAAAACTATAGACCAATAACTTGCCTTCTGACGATGTATGAACTATACATTGGAATTGATGCCAATAGAGTTTATAGTCATTTAGAAGAAAACTCAAGCATGGCAATAGAACAAAAGGGTCACAGCTGTAAACCAACATCTCATGTGGCATGTCTGATTCAGGCAATGTTCTCTAGCTTGTGATCTTAGGTAGTAAGTTCAAATCTAGCTATTACTGCTTAGACTGAGTGGTGTCAGTATGACTGTGAATGTACGTATCACTAACAATGTTGTCAATCACATATTTGCTGTGTACATGCACGTATGGTGATTACAAAAAGTTTTAAGATATTTCACATAGAACTGCTTTATTTAAGACTGATGATGGCATTTAATTACATTTTCCTTTCATAACAGTTGTAGTAAGCCTTCTCATCTGCACGAGGAAATGAGACAATTTTCTGTATGTTGTTGCCTTAGGAAAGTATGTGTTCGGATCCTTGATTATGTATGTATTGCAAATAATTGGGAGTTTACCATCATAATGACAGCTGCATTATAAATCACTTGTGTTTGGGAAGTTAGGGAATGTGTAGTATCATGCAATGTTCTGTGACATATAACTACAGTCTTGTAAAGAAATTACAGGCACACAAAACCCTTGTAACAATAACATGATGTAATGTCTTCAGACATCCAAATATCTCAAAACTGTCACAACATTTCTACTGTGGCACATTATTTCATTACAATATCATGAGCTTCTGTCATCCCATAGTCAGGTGTTTTTATACTGTTACGCATTAATGACAGCCACCACAGTTATAATATGTACAAAAAAGAGTGGGAGAGGCCTTACCCATCCCTTTTATCTCATATAAATTATTTACCACACAAGCATATGATATAATGAGTTTAAATGCAGTAGGTGGAGACTCATAGTTGCGCTAAGACTTCTGCTGTGGTGCATATGATTCACAATGTCATTAGTCAGTGAACGTAAGTGGCTTTCAGGTCAATTTCAGCAAAAGGTAACATTACATGAAAGTACTGAAATTACACAAGCATCATTGTATCATGTCATTATTAGCCACTTTCATTCTTCTTTTCCCGGTTAGAGGTCACTGCAGTGGATCATCTGTCCACTCATGATTGGCTATGGAGTTTTATGGTGTCGAATTGCCAGCCTTGCACCCAACCTTTTACAGAAGGCACACACACACACACACACACACACACACACACACACACACACACACACACACACACACACACACACACTCACGCCTAGGGCCAATTTAGACTGCCCAATCCACCTACAACATGCCTTTGGGATGTGGGAGGAAACCGGAGCACCCAGAGGGAACCCACGTGACCACAGGCAGAACATGCAGACTCCACACAGAAGGCACCCCATCCAGGGATCGAACCAGAGAACCTCTTGCTGTGAGGTAGCAACACTAACCGCTGCACCATTGGCATATAAACAGATTTTCTGTGTCCATGGCATTCAAACAGTTTTTCTGGGAATGTCATGGTGTGAGTGCTTCTGTGTTACATGCATTCAGTACTTACTTGTATAGTATATCTACATAGATGGAGTGTGGAACATTTCTAGGACAATGTGTACAAAACACCCGAAAAAGTTTCCATGGCTAAGAAACATTGATATTGGATTGATCACAGTTGTGTGAACATTTACATGGGTACCTTCTTTTAACATTCTGACAAATTAATATCATATAAATTATCATCAAAAGTCCTTTCTTATTTCAGACCACAATTTCAGTTATTTGTGACTAGCTCCATCGCTATCTCCTGTAACACATATAGTCAATGCATGGCTTTGTGGAGTGTGTAGTATGATTGGCAGGGGGTTTGATCTGGTAGCATCTGTTTGGCAGATAACTGTGTCAGACAGAAGTGCATTAGGCAAATAAAGTAGTCATGGCACAATCAGGCGGCCACATTTTTAAAGCATCATTCTGCAAAGTAGGAGATCCATACCTATTACAATAGGAAAGTGCTGTAAGCACTTCAGGGGTCTTCTTCATGACACAAAATGTATGCCTATTTCTGTGGTGTCCATGGTTGAAATGCAGATTCCTGATATATGTCCTGGCATGTGTCTGAGTCTGACAAAATGCAAATGTTGAGTATACCACTGATTGCTCACAGGTATTACTTATTTTTCAAATAATAATGGTCTGTATTGCATGTCTTCATCCAAATACTTATACATTACTAAAATTCTTTTCTTCACACTGTAGAGCTTTAAAAGGCATGAGAGCTTACATAACATTTCTTACTGTATAGCATGCTGCAAGATCATTAGAAAGTGTGACCGGGTCTATGTTATGACACTTTCTTATGTGTTTCTATTGTTTACTTGTTGTTATGGTAATGTTTGCTGTAATTCCTTGTGAGCATTTCCAGTATAATAATGTGCATGAGACCTTGAACCAATGAAATGTCATGAGATCTGTGTTGCCATTTGTTAGTTATGTATTTTGAGTGTTATTATATTACTGTTTAGGATGTATATGGATATAAAATACATGTTTCAAGGTAATATAATCCCTGTCTATGGTTGCCAAGTGAAAATTAATGGAAAAATATGTCCCTTTTTGATGTGCATGACGTAACAGCTGCATGGATAATTTCTTCTTGTTTATACACGATGAGGTGGATAATACACCAGTACTGTTAGCTAGCACAGATAAATTCCCTGCATATACATCTCATATGCAACAACTGCAGTCTGTGCAAATATACCCTAATGTATCTACTGTCTTTGCTAACTGTTATCTCAACTCAGCATTTTACTAACACTTATATCACATTACAAACTTTGCTTCATTGTTGCTTTCTGCCCCTCTTTTGTTAGCATGTCTATTTTTCTTTATGTGCATGGGTCAAGAATTGTGAACAGGATTAATTATTATTACCTCAATATGGAAGTATTTTTGTTAAAAATGTTCTTTGTGACATAAACACATTTGACTGCGTTATCTTAATAATTTTCCCTGTTTAGCCTCTCCTCTTAATTATTTTTGCAATAATTTAATTGTATTATGTGTACATTCTCCCCATTTAATTTCCCTTACATCTTAATTCTTTCATTCAGCTTGCCCGTACTTTGTATACGCTGTCTACATGTGCTCGCTTACTAGGTTTGTTTTCGGTTTACATTTATGCGCTCTTGCTTTTCTGCACCTTTTCATGACCACTGATCTGTCGCGCTCGAAAGTTCACTCCAGGGATCATTCCAGTTATCCTACTGGATATGGGCACTGTGAACTAGCATCAGGTGGCATGTTGCCTGGGCAATTTTTTTAGGGCTAGGCTTGTAAAGGCTCCAAGGCCATTAGCCTAGTACACACCTATGAACCTATGAACCTATGATGCATATGCAGGCTATGTAAAGGTACTGATAAATGTATACGCTTGATGAGTAGCATGTATATTCACCAAGTACTGCTGCACTTTGCACTAACATGCTCAAATCGTGTAGAGTTAGTGCAAAGTGTACATGATTGTTAATGAATCTAAAGTAGATCAGCTAGACAATTTAAGTGCAGACGCAAAAAGTACTTTCCTGGCTTTTTATCCAATTGTAAAATCCATCAGTTAGTCAAACAATGTGTGCCCGTAGTGAAGGCCTCTGTAGTGCTGTCAGGAAGACCAGACCAGTTGCCCCTTGTGCAGAAAGTATTAAACAAGGAAAGAAAAATATTAATGGAAAGCAAGTGAAATCTGAAGCCCAAGTGTTCTAAGTGATCCAGGGCCTGCAGCAATTAATCTCTTACTAAGATCATTGACTATTTAAATGCAAGCTGGCGCTTAGACCCATCAAAACTGGTTTACACTAAGCAGAAAATAAAATTCAGAAGCAGTATCAGACACTGCTGAAAAGCATTCTAAATAGCTAGATCAGTTAGACGACTTAAGTGCAGAAACAAAAACAAGTACTTTTCTGACTTTTTGGCTAATTGTAAAATCCTGCATTTTGTCAGACCATGATAGCAAGTGATACAATTATCTTACCAGAAAGACCAAAATCTTCTCTCTTCAAGGTGTGGAACACCACCACTCACTATGGGGAACAAATGGGCAAAATATGAAATAAGGACCGGCACCTTCACTTAGCAAGCTTACATGAGGATTATTAATATTTCCTCAAAATAAAATAGTTATTCAGATGGATTAATATAATTTACTATTATTCAATGTTATTTACCATGGGCATTTGTTACAAAACATTATTTACAAGGAATGTGTGTCAAGTTCCTTCAATGTGGAACAGTGTGGGGTATATAATTTTTAAGACTCAAAATGAGGAGCATTTATCATAATGAGGTACAACTGGGAGGTATTCAAGGAAGGTACTTACACATAGTGGTAATCATTTATGAATACTAAATTGAGACTAGCAGCCATTATCTCATTATGTAGGGCCTTATGAGGTTGAGAAAGGTTACCACTTCTAAAGCTTTAAAAAATTAAAGATTCGGAAAAAAATAAATATTTGTATTTTGTCAGACAATTCATTGAAAAAATCTTTAGTGGGCATGTGTTGAAGCATTTCCCATGTTAACATGTTGTTTAGTATAAATGAGCAGGAGTTTGAAACATATTTAGTAGGGTGAAGGGTAAAAATGTCATACTGGTAAACTATTTAGTAAAAGCTGAAAGAAAAACTCAGCCAATCTAGAGTTTTCATTTTGTGTTACCGTAAATTTCTGTAATGGAGGTTAATAAAAAGGCATAAACATGCATGACCACAGTTAGTGGAGTTTGACTTTATTGACCTGAATATATCTATAAAGACTTAAAAAGTAAAAAGTCATGGACATTCAGAAGCAATGTAGCTAAAATATGTTGTCCTTAATTAGTCATTTGTATATATCCCATGGACTTCCATTATTGGCAGTTTAAGGCATCATATTTTCAAATATTATTATCTTATAAATACAAATGCTGACAATGTGTGAAGGCATATAGTAGCCGAGTGGCAGCCTGCATTACATTTCTATTTATATGTAATTGGTGACATTTGCTTTGTAAATGATGCATTGTTCGATTATATGTCTCTGGTTTATAATACCGGTATTGGCTTTTATGCTGTCTCCCAGGATGTTTTCTCAAGATGCTGATATAAGTTGAAGTAAATGAATCAAACAATACTGAGTCTCGCTTAAACTCATTCATATTATCACAATGAGAAACATATGCCTCATATTTAATTTAGTTTTTCTTTCTGGATGTCTATTTAGGTGACAGAAAACCAACTCTCAGCTGTGTTGCTGTGATTAGGTATTATTGTTTGATTGTTACTGCCTTTTCATTGTTTATAATCCTGGTCTAACACAAGCAGGGTATGGCTTTTCCTGTCCATATGCTGCTTTAAGAATACAAACTTAACTGAATCTTTACAATAACGGCAAAGACACAAATGAAGTAATCCAGTTGTTAAATGAAATTATAATAGCCCTTGTTTCATCTGCCATATTTACTTATCAAACTCAAATGTATATATTTGAATTGTAATTACTGTTGTTGTTATTATTATTATTATTATTATTATTATTAATAATTATTATTATTACTAGTATTACCGGTCATAAATATTAGCTGTTTCTTTTAGATTTTGGTTATTGTAATTCTTGTTTACTGATTAATTTTTGAATCTGATCAAATGGTAATAATAAAGGCATATGACATATAATACAAGTTCTTTACCAAATATTAGTATGTAGTGTCATTGCTGTAGTCCTTTTATCATATTGAATGGCTAGAAGAAAATTTACTAGCAGTGATCTTCATTGCTAACAATCATTATGTTTGCATAGTTCTAAGTCCTGAAGCTGGAATATTTGAGAACGGATAATGTGCTATGAAGTCTTTCTTTGTATTATGAAGTATGAGCTCTTTCCTTTCTTTACCAGCATTTCATCAGTGGCAACAACAAATCATGGTCAGGTATCCAGGACTGGAAACTAACCATGGTCAATGCAAGATATGAATCAGCCATGTATAACACTGTCTACTGCATACACCTATCTTTCCTATCTTCTTCTTCTTCTTTTTCTTTTGGCTGCTCTCATTAGAGGTTGCCACAGCGGATCATCTGTCTCCATTTCTTCCTGTCCTCTGCATATTGCTCTGTCACACCAACCACCTGCATGTCCTCTCTCACCACATCCATAAACCTTATCTTAGACCTTCCTCTTTTCCTCTTACCTGGCAGCTTCATCCTTAGCATCCTTTTCCCAATATACCCAGCATCCCTCCTCAGCGCATGTCCAAACCAACACAATCTCGCCTCTCTGACTTTGTCTCCAAACCGTCCAACCTGAGCTGACCCTCTAATATACTTATTCCTAATCCTGTCTACCCTTGCCACACCCAGTACAAATCTTAACACCGTTAACTCTGCCACATCCAACTCTGACTCCTGCCTTTTTGTCAATGCCACTGTCTCCAACTCATATAACATAGCTGGTCTCACTACCCTCTTGTAGACCTTCCCTTTCATACTTACTGGTACTCGTCTGTCACAAATCACTCCTGACACTCTTTTCCACCCACTCCACCCTGCCTGTACTCTCTTCTTCACCTCTCTTCCACACTCGCCATTACACTGAACTGTTGATCCCAAGTATTTAAACTCATCCACCTTCACCAACTCTACTCCCTGCATCCTCACCATTCCTCTATCCTCCCTCTCATTCACACACATATATTCTGTCTTAGTCCTGCTGACCTTCATTCCTCTCCTCTCTAGAGCATAACTCCACCTCTCTGGGGTCTTCTCAACCTGTTCCCTACTCTCACTACATATCACAATGTCATCTGCAAACATCATAGTCCACGGGGACTCGTGTCTGATCTCGTCTGTCAACCTGTCCATCACCACTGCAAATAAGAAAGGGCTCACAGCTGATCCTTGATGTAATCCCACCTCCACCTTAAATGCATCTGTCACTCCCACTGCAGATCTCACTGCTGCCAAACTTCTCTGCCACTCCCAACTTCCTCATACAATACCACAGCTCCTCTCTAGGCACCTGTCATATGCTTTCTCTAAGTCCACAAAGACACAATGCAACTCCTTCTGACCTTCTCTGTACTTCTCCATCCACACTCTCAGAGCAAACATTGCATCTGTAGTGCTCTTTCCTGGCATGGAACCAGACTGATAATCACTAATCATCACCTCCCTTCTTAACCTAGCTTCTACTACTCTTTCCCATAATGTCATGCTGTGACTGATCAATTTTATCCCTCTGTAGTTGCTACAGCTCTGCACATCACCCTCATTCTTAAAAATCAGTACAAAAACACTTTTTCTCCACTTCTCATGTATCCTCTCACTTTCCAAGATTTCATTAAACAATCTCGTTAAAAATTCCACTGCCATTTCTCCTAAACACCTCCAAGCTTCCACAGGTATGTCATCTGGACCAGCAGCCTTTTTATTCTTCATCCTCTTCATAGTTATCCTTACTTCCTCCTTGCTAATCCGTTACACTTCCTGATTCACTATCCCACATTATCCAACCTTCTCTCTCTCTCTCTCTCTCTCTCATTCTCTTTATTCATCAGCCCCTCAAAATACTCTTTCCATCTGTTCAACATATTCACTTCACTCGTGAGTACATTTCCCTCATTATCCTTTATCACCCTTACCTGCTGCACATCTTTCCTAGCTCGGTCCCTCTGTCTAGCCAATCGGTACAGGTCCTTTTCTCCCTACTTAGTGTCCAGCCTTTCATACAACTCTCCATATGCCTTATCCTTAGCCTTTGTCACCTCTCTCTTTGCCATGCACCTCATCTTCTTATACTTCTGTCTACTTTCTTCATATTTCTGACAATCCCACTTCTTTGCCAGCCTCTTTCTCTGTATACTCTCCTTTACTTCCTCATTCCACCACCAGGTCTCCTTGTCCTCCTTCCTCTGTCCAGATGTCACACCAAGCACCTTTCTAGCATTCTCCCTTACTAGCTCTGCTGTAGTTACCCAGCTGTTCAGTAACTCTTCATTGCCACCCAGTCCCTGTCTTAACTCTTCTCTGAACTCTACCTTACAATCACCCTTTTTCAATTTCCACCATTTGGTCCTTGGTGTTGCCCTCACACTCCTCCTCCTCTTCTTGATCACCAACTTCATTCTACAGACCACCAGTGTATGCTGCCTAACTACACTTTACCCCGTCACCACTTTACAGTCTCCAATCTCCTTCAATCTGACCTTCCTGCATAGGATATAATCCATCTGTGTGCATCTTCCTCCACTCTTATATGTCATCTTATGCTCCTCCCACTTGTTAAAATACGTATTCCCCACAGCCGTGTCCATCCTTTTTGTAAAATCCACTACCATCTGACCTTCTGCATTCCTTTCCTTAGCACCATACCTACTCATCACTTCCTCATCCCCTCTGTTCCCTTCAACATGCCCATTGAAATCTGCTCCAATCACCACTCTCTCACCCTTGGGTACAGTCATCCCCACTTCATCCAACTCAGTCCAAAATTTTCTTTCTCATCCATCGCACACCCAACTTGTGGAGCATATGCACTAATAACATTCATCATTACACCATCAATTTCCAGCTTCATAAACATCACTCTATCTGACACTCTTTTCACCTCCAAAGCACTCTTGGCATATTCCTTCAAGATAACCCCTACCCCATTTCTCCTCCCTTCCACACCATGATAGAACACTTTGAACTCCCATACACCTGGCCTTCCTTCCCTTCCATGTGGTCTCTTGCACACACAATATATCAAATTTCTTTCTGTCCATCATATCAGCTATCTTTCCTATCTCTGTGTCCAAAATTAGCATTACAGTTACAGTGTCCTGGAGATTTCAGAGAAATGTAATATGCATTGTTTCAGAGATGGAAGGTGACATATCCATCACAGCTACCATACCTGAGAGGAAAAAAACACAGATAATGGAAATATAACATACTTCTCAGCTTTTGGAAAATTATATGGCAACATCATGACCCAGCAAAAGAGCAGTATTGAATCATTGTGACCAGCTATCCCATGAAATGCATATGACAGCATTTTTCAGTTTACTTTAAGGGCCCAATTTTGATGTTAGACAAGCAATCGGTTTAATAGAGGCTATAGAATATCCTAGTATATGTGATCATGGTCCTACATATATAATAAAACAGAAACTGAAAAAAGATAACAAGACAGGTTTATAACTCAAAGAATTCCTAAGTTGTGGAATGGTATATATGTTTATATCAGAAATTCTTGTTTGATGTCAATCTTCATAAAAAAAGGTTGGATGATTATATGGGGAAAAATAAATATAAATATGGACTTAAGGACTCTGCAGTTCTTAAGGTCAATGAAGACTGTTGCAGATGAATTAAACTATGAAAATATGAAATATTCCCTGACAGCATACATATTTACTTAAAATGCCACTGGTTTGTAAGTATGGTGATACTTGTGGGGCTGAAACTGAGATATTCATAAGATAATAGGAGGTTACTAGGCTAACAGCCCTACAGCCTTGTTAAGTCTAGCCATTCATGTCTCAATTTTTCAAATTATCAATGTTCACAGGCTTGAATGACTTTGGTATATGGATGTGCCATAAGGGCATCTACAAAATGCCCCTGTCCATAAGGCTGGGTACAGAGACAGTAGTAAGTGTACATCCATGGTTGTGGATCCTCTTTTTTGTGATGTCTAAGGGGTGGTACAATTGGGGTTTAGAGCTGGGCTGGGAGGAGAGGTATAGGATTGATCAAAAGCAACACTTGTAGGATAATTTTTCTCAGTAGGTAAACTAGCTGCTCTACAATTAGCTAGACACTTGAGAAAATAGCCGAGCCAGTTTTATATGGAAAATTACAACTCTAGGTGTTTACTTCTATACAGGGAACTGCAAAACACTGCTGCACAGCTCAGCATGGGTTATAGGAGATGAGTTAGAGAGGAACCCAATCTGTAAATGGTAAACATGCAGTATGTGTGTGTGTGTGTGTGTGTGTGTGTGTGTGTGTGTGTGTGTGTGTGTGTGTGTGTGTGTGTGTGTGTGTGTGTGCGCATATATATATATATATATATATATATATATATATATATATATATATATATATATATATATATATCTATATATATATATATATATATATATATATATATATGGGTCTATGTTGAATCATCAAACTTACATTTCTACATTTCAACAAAACCCACTTGGTCGAGACCACGTCACCAAAAAGCCATTCAACAGAAAGCACTGACTACGTTAAGCCTTTCCCTGTGAAAGGAGATACTTGGCCACCATGGTGAACTTTGCTCTTTCATCAGTGTAGTGCAATCTCGGAGTTGGTATATTTAACTAAGGGGGTGTGGGAGCAAAGCCCCCCACTTGTGTGGGTTTGATTTTTGTCTGTTTAGGGTTTATTTGAGGTGGCCAAGTGGTTCCTTTTACAGGGAAAGGTTTTTGGCAGTCAGTGCTTTCAACTGAATGGCTTTTCGGGGAAGTGGTCTCGGCCAAGTGGATTTCTTTGAAATGTAAGTTTGGTGATTCAAAGTAGACCCACATATATATATGTGTGTATGTATATATATATATATATATATATATATATATATATATATATATATATATTTCTGAGTGTGTCTGTTTTTATATATACATATAATATATATGAGTATATATATATATATATATGTATAAGGCTCAGATCCTGCAGCAATTCACATCTCTCTCACTATTTTGAGTAATACTACAAGTCTAAGGTCCACAGACCAAGTAAAATTCAAGCAGAAATAAATGCTGTAGAAATGTAGTAAGTGGGGCTCAGATCTTACAGCAATTCACACTTCTCTCACTATTGTGAATGATACTACAAGGCTAGGGGTTCTCAGACTAAGTCAAAGTCAAAGTAACCTTTATTGTCAAAACAAAAAACACCTTAGCAGGCTCCAAACCTTTTGTGTAGTCCAGGATATATGAAATAACTGTTGAAATGTAAAAGCACAAACAATTCCACAAGATGCTCAGGCTCTAAATCCTTTTTAATAGTCCAGGATATATAAAATAACTGTTAAAATGCCACAGCACAAACAATTCCACAAGACGTTCAGGTTCCAAACCTTTTTTAATAGTCCAGGATATATAAAAAAATGTTTAAAATGCCATAGCACAAACAATTCCACAAGAAGTTAAGCGCTTTCACTTAGGTCTATACCAAGTTCATCAGTCTATCCCAAGCTTCATCACCTTTTTTAAATAGTCCAGGATATGTAGAAAAAACTGTTAAAATGCCACAGCACAAACAATTCCTCAAGAAGTTAAGCGCTTTCACTTAGGTCTATCCCAGGCTTCATCAGTCTATCCCAAGCTTCATCAGAATCGTTCTGATGAAGCTTGGGATAGACTGATGAACTTGGGATAGATCTAAGTGAAAGCATTTAACTTCTTGTGGAATTGTTTGTGCTGTGGCATTTTAACATTTTTTTTATATATCCTGGACTATTAAAAAAGGTTTGGAGCCTGAACTTCTTGTGGAATTGTTTGTACTGTGACATTTCAACAGTTGTTTCATATATCCTGGACTACACAAAAGGTTTGGAGCCTGCTACGGTGTTTTTTTGTTTCAACAGTTTACCTTTTGGTGCTTTTTAAACTTTATTGTCATTCAGAAATCACACAAGTGCAAAAACTGAACAAAATTCTGTGTCTCTGGACTCAATGTGCAGACAACATATAAACTATTTTCAGACATTTACACATATAACACCTAGTTATTACATCATGGACATGCAGGTAGACAGACTAATACTGCACATAATTAGAAATGCATTTTAACACTTTTCAAAGTGAACACTTAATAGTATTGCACAGGTACTTGGTTAAGACACTGCATTGATTCTTGTACAGAAGAGACATTTGAGTATTGCACTATGAACATTAGAGCATTGCACTATAGACATTAGAGTATTGCACTATGGTTAATTTACTAATTTGCAACATGTATTGCACTGAAAAAAGAGGTATTTTACTGCATTGCTACTGCCCTAGATGGCCTATAAGTTACAGATATGGAGAATATTACACAAAGTATTAGATGAGACTGCTAACCAGGTTAATGCACAATTTGAGACAAGCTTCTACAGTTTCTGTTGACCCAGATGGCCATCATCGAGCATAATGTTTACTACAGTTCAGCAGCTTGATGACATTAGGAAAGAAGCTGGTCCTGAATCTTGCAGTTTTGCAACATATGCTTCGGAAACACTTTCCAGATAATAGATAAATGCAAACTGAAAAATAAAATAAAAACCAATAAAAAGTAAAATAAAAACTAAAAAAAAAATAAATAAAGCAAAATGCAAACTGAAACTGCAGTAGAAATATAATAAATGAGACTCAGATCCTGCAGTGATTCACAACTCTCTCTCTATTGTGAGGATTACTACAAGACTAAGGCCCCTAGACAAAGTAAAATACAAACAGTAAAAAGAAGTAGAAATGAACAAAATAAGGCTCAGATCCTGCAACCACTAACAATTCTCTCACTACTGTGAGGGTTACTACAAGACTAAGGCCCCAGACCAAATTAAAAAATACAAACAGCTGACTTTTGGTTAAAACAAGGAAAAATGCAGAAAAATGCAATGCACAATTCAGATTAACACTGAATATTACAACGTGAAGTAGATGAAATGGGATTATATGAAACAGAGGCTAATTCAAGGTTGAAGAATCTAATGGGAGTGCCTTATCACTCTCAGCTGTCAATGCCTAGAAGAAATGGCACTGGGATGGGCTTTCAAACTTTAATTTACAGTAGGGGTGGGAAACCAAAAAGGCACTAAGTTTAAAAGCATGGAAAGAGTTAGGCAGGTGGGTTGGAAAAAATTCACATAACAGTTTTACACTCAGAGCTCTTGTAGCTGAAAAGGAATGTAGTTGAATATGTTAAATAAGAAAACTGATTCTCAGCTGCTTCCACTAATTGTCAAGATCTAACTCCTATTCAGTCAATGAATGCAAAAGGAATGTTTCTTAACTGACCCTAGCCAACAACTTTTAAGACTTCAAGAAAACACTCTACATTAAAACATTTGTTTAAAATGCAGCAAACTATACTATAACAATACCAAAATAAAAAATAATGGAAATATCTAAACTTTAAATGTAAAAAATCTAAACTTCAATGCAAATGACAGTTTTACACTCACAGCTCTTGTAGCTCTTGCACTCAGAGCCCTGGTTTCTCATCTGTGAGCATCCATGCCACATAGATAAAGTGATTGTCATTCAGGGTATATTCCTTTTCATAAAGAAGTGAAAGTTAAAATACAATGACACTTTTAACATTTGAAAATCATTTCAGATGATGAAACAGTTTTGATAACTGGGAGTGGAAAAGTTGGATGTGCTATTTTCTGTATTTTCTATTTTTATTTTCAGAAACAAGGACAAATGTATGGAAAAACAGAACTTAATAATTTTTGAAATTATGGAGAAGTAAAAAAAGACAAAAAAATGTACAACATTACTTGTGTAGAATGCCCATTCACAAACATTATCCTCTGGTGTTGAGTATGTACTATATTATCTAAAAACAGTGGCTCTGACTGAATGCACTATTGAGACACAGGGCATCAGATTAATAGTAACTTTAAAGCCATTGCTGTATAAACCGACTTACTGAAAGTGTTCAAAATTGTAATGAAAAGCAGCCTCAACTGACATTTCAAAGGCTTAAGTCAAGAAGGAAATAATTTATGGGGATTTTGTTTCTATATGAAGCTCAGCAAATCCTATACTTATGAACTATTTATAGTTTTCATGTTGTAGTCTAAGTCCAGGCTTTATGCTTGTGATTATCGCTTTTGCAAAAATGAGATCCATGAGCTGTGAATAAATAACCCCCGGGATTCATGAAGCTCGGCGCAAGGCCGGCGGTAGGCTTGCACCAACAGTGTGGCGTGAAGACAGTGCAGTAGCGCCAAATGTATATTAATGAAGGCATGCTGCCGCCACAGCCACGTGCATAGGAAAGGAGCGTGAGTGCATAGGGCATGTCGAAGTGCTGCACGGAGGCGTGGAAATGCCAGCTGTCGACGTGCAACCTAAAATGCTTGCATATAACAACTTGCAAGATAGTAATCACATCTGTCAGTGTCCGTGGATACTGAAACGTATGCAAAGCATGCAAGATAGTTCCTGCGAACACAAAATGAAGAAGCAAACACAAATGCAAGGTAGGGAATAACGGGTACCTATCCCGCGAACAAATGACATGGAAAACCATGTGCTCGTAGTCCAACGCAGTGTAGATAGCTATACCAAGTGGAAGTGAAATGCATCATATGTTAGCGCGCCGTCAGTAGGTATGTCCAGCCCAATGGTTAGGGTCACCAGCTGACCCATAATGTGAGGGAGGGTACACAGCTGGGCAGATGTGTCCATAACAAAATACATGATAAATGTACATATCTAGTGACCGTATGACCGAATCATATCCCACAAGGCATGTAATAGTCACATACAAAAGGTATGTCTGTATTTCACATACCAAATGTGACAGGAAATAGAATAAGCATATAAACGAAACAGAAGGAGCATATAAACTGCTACAACAATAAGGCAACATGTAGGCTGAAAGGAACAGTATTATCCATACCATCGACTGTGGGTACGTGCTGTCCAGTACATTTGGATATGTGTCTGGAATATATCCCATCCTGGACATAGGAAAAGGTGGCATCCTACCAATTATTAGAACAGTCTGCCAAAATCCGCACATCAGTGGTACAAGCCGAACTTGTCAGGATGTGTCACAGTTTAACAGGTATTACCCGGGTATACCAGTCATGTAATGAAAGTTAAGTATGGGCGTGTACCTATGTGTGTGAGGTATAGCATGTAGAAAGCAAACATGGCAGGGTACTCCACACAACCATACAGGTACCTGACATATGTAGGGTATTCAATGTGTTACTCTGGCCATGTCATGGGCCAACAACCAAAGCAGTGATGTATGGGGTGTGAGGAATATGTGTGTGGGGGGGATGGGTAATGGTACAATCCTCCAAGGCGATACTGTGTCGTATGCAGAATAGGTGAACCGGAGGTGTATGAGGGAGCAGCGGGTGAAGCAGAAAGAAACACAAAAATATGTATAAACATCTGCAATACAACCAGACAGGCCATACTGTAGAACACAATCCCACAAACATATGAATATTGAAATGTGTGATACAAATGTATAGACATGTCACCGGCACATACCCACAGATTGGTCCTGATGGAACTGGCCATATCAAATGCAACACACCTGGATGCATAATGGACTACCCAGCATCCCCTCCACATCACACAACCCACTCCCTTACCTGAACATCCACCAAATCCAGCCATACTTGGCCTACTGGTTTGGTGCAGCCACATCTACACATAGTGACCACTAAGCATATGTAGTAGGTAGTGTCACCCTAGGCAGTTTCAGGATTGCACACTATGTATGCCTTGCATGTAAAACCCCCAGCACATTTTCATAACACCAGAAGAATGTTCGGTATTTGTCTTGGTTTGGTCTTCTTCAATTTTTGGGATATCCCTCATGGGATAAGCAACCTGTGTAAACATTAGAATGGAAGACACGAAGTCCAGTCCTGTAGATATCTGGACACAAGTTTGAATGTGCAGTAGTAGTGCACGACACTGTCCAGCCCTAGATGGTCATGCATAACCTACTACCCAGGATCAAACACCTGCCCGTAACGCACGTGTCCCGACACGAATAAGCAAGAGACTATATTGCACACATTTGCGTCTGTAAACACAGGTAGAATGTTAAACTCTGGACTAACTCTGCCCATGTGCTACATCTGATCTTTGAACAGCGCCAGGACAGTGCTAGTCACCAGTCAGCTGAGCCTAAACCCAGAACAGCACACGAACACCCTGACAATCAAAAACGCGTATGTGCGAGGACTATAAGCGTAGGAGTTATGAATATCCTTGGAGTGAGTAGACTTGCAGCACGGGTCCAGAGCAGTAGGAAACAGGGAATGTCCTAACTGTAGTACTGCGGTTTTTCCAGCAGGAGAATGGATGCCTGCTGTGTAAGGGAAGTGGTGAGGCGTATGCCAGAGTAGCTATGAACCATGGGTATACATATAAATGAGCGAGAACACCAATATTGTAGTGGGTACAGCATCCACCCAAAGTAAAGGCATTCCCGGTTCAAGTACAACTATAGCACATATTAATTGTGTAATGAATGCCTCTGTGCTGTAAAGCCAACATTTATACATGTAAAGGTGACCGCATTCGCATGGGTCCGTTAACCGGATTCCATCAAAGTGGTACTGTCGTAAGGAATAAGGCACATGTAATCCCAAAGACGTGCCTGTAAACATATGTAACTCAGAATAAGTAGATGCAAGTGGGCCTGCACGGGTGTATGCAGCTATTAGCATAGCAAATGTATGTTGTCTTGTAGAGCTGTAACTTTTATATATATACAACGAAAACAAACCAGTACCACGAATCCCACTAGGCACTGAGGCACAGAACCCTCCGTTTAAAGACACAAAACAGTACTGTAGATAGGATCACTGCAGCTCCAAACTATCGAACACCAGATGGACGAGCAGGAAAGGTTAAAAAGTTCTTTTATTGCACACAACAAGAAAACCATCCAAGTAACCACTCCAAGTAACCACAAGCGCTTTCGCCTGTTCTTAACAGGCTTTTTCAAGTGTATTAGGTTGCTGCTTCATTCAGAATTTATACCAAACCAACCCTGCTCATGTGATTAAATTAATTGCATGATTGTCATCAATTGATTAATACAAAATATTTAAAAATACATACCCTAAAAACTGTAATTCTTTTTTCAAAACATTAAAAACTGCAATTTTACTATCAAGTCTTTCCGTAGTTTGCATATAGAAAAAGTAATAAATGTATATGTAACTGAACTTTCAAAACCTAAAATATAACTTAATACTTTATGTAAACTTATTGTGTGAAAAATAAGTTACAAAAGTTTATGTTGAAATGAAATACTTTCCTTTCGGGTACTTTAAACACACATTTTGTAACCACAAACACATTTCCCTTTCTCATAACTTCAGCACAATGTGCAAGTTTTGAAAATGTCAATTAGATACTTACTACAAACCCCTAACTTATTTAATTCATTAAAAAATATGTTAAAATATACTGCTTGGTTTAAGTAACAATAAAACAACTAATAATACTGTAAACATGACTATTTTAATATTTAATGCTTTTAGATGATAGCTGAACCTTAGAAACTCAGCAATGACCAGATTCAGAACCATTAATACAGTTACCCCTAAAAGTTGAAACAATGTGGGGTACTTCAGTTGATCCTGTTTCTTCTAGCCCTAAGAATGTCCCCTAAACTTATCCCTTCATTAATGCCTGGATATTTGGTTGCATTAAGCCTTAGTTGCCAGGTTAATTTTATATATATAGTTAGATAGATGTGTGTATAGATAAATATCCACAGACATAGAAATACGCAATTATATATCTACATATTTATCTATATATACACATATATATATAAATATATATATAAATATATATATATATATATATATATATATACACACACACACACACACACACACACACACACATATATATATATATATATATATATATATATATATATATATATATATATATATACAGATATATATACATACATATATATATGTTAGGAATGCTGAAAGACGAAAGCAAACTTAAGGGTTGTGAAGGGAATCCAGAGCAAATTAGGAATTATGAAGTGCTCGCAGCATATGTCACATAAAGCTGCACAAGTGTGAGTAGAGTACCGCTCTTCTCACCAGAGGCAGGGCTATACCAGTGGCCATAACATCATTGAAGTGCTATGTCAACATTGTAAACAGATGGAATGTAGTACATGTTGCGACCACATACACTTGTAACCCGCAAATCGTTCATAATCCATAACACCAATGTATGTGCAAATATGAATGGATGGTGAGCCTGTGAATACACGAGGTGGTACAAAATGTGTGTAGGGCCCCAACGCTCATGAGGGGGCAATGTGTAAAGGTGTGTCATGGCTGCGATATCAGGTGTATAATGGCTGTTATGTGGGGAAACTCAACATGGGTGTGCAGGAGAAACTATGGATATGCGAGTATGGACACAGGAGTGATAGGGTATGTTGCGCCGGGTGCAATGGAGCGGTCCGTGGAGGTCAGCTAGTACGTAGGTGCAATTCCCAGATAGAGCATCATTTGCGTGGAGACATGCGTGAATGGGCGTATTGTTGTCGGACATTGTGCGTCAGGTATGGTAGCCCGGCACGTAAAACCTATACGCCACCCATGAGCGGAACGGAGTTCTGCTGTGACAACCCCAAACTGGGAAAAGCGGAAAGGCACAACTACATGAAGACAACAATTTGTTGACGTACAGTCACAGTAACACAAACACACATCCTAACAACAGTAATAATATGAATGTGCACAGAAACAAACACAGTAGCAGGAAAAATAGGCTGCGTATATGAGTAATAGGTCGAATGACACTATCACATCCCAGTTAGCAGTGGCACCCCAGACATGAAAAACGTGCGACATCTGTCCGCTGCGTAAAGTGCAATATACTCATCACAAGTTCACCGGAGTGAAGTGTCGGTGTCAGAATGACTAAGGCAATAGTATGCTGTTGAAGCAAGGATAAAACCAATACGCATGTGTAAGTGTCCATTTCCGGGAAATGTATAGGTTAACGGACACACAGATGTGTATATAGATAAAAACGTATATATACATATAGCTATATTAATTTACATACACATATATATCCATACAGATATATTTATATATATATATATATATATATATATATATATATATATATATATATATATATATATATATATACATATACACACACAAGGATATGCTACGGATATATATAGATAGATATATATATACACAAACAACAGGTAGTGATATATACACAAAGACACAAAACAAACTATATATGTCAGTGTAGATATACACATGTACATAAATAGGTTACTTCACAGCAATTAGGGGTAACATAATTACAGCCCGGGCATATGTGACTGGGAGGTCCAATAAAGAAACGTTGTACCCCCCACATCACCCAGCTAGGCCGGTCAGACATACAGACAAGCAATACAGATCAATACACTGCCGCTGTCCAAAACATCGGTAGGAAAGGACCAGTGGGAGAGTTCTGCAAGGTCTACACTTTAAACATGGATAACGGTGTCCCTTGCGGGACCCCAAAAATGCAGGGTACTTGTGAATCTGCTGACATTAATATGAGCATGATGTAGGTGTACATGGAACAGTAGGTTGTACAAGTGTGATAATACATGGGTTGACAAAACAAACAACATGTGTCCCGAGATGGGGAGAGTGGGCAATGTGTAGGGGTGTGCTCATACCCCAGCTGCACTCGCAGTAAGTATTTGTCATGACTGCTGTAGAGGGGTGCCAGGTAGGTGGACCATGGGTATGCATTAATGGGCTTAAGTGTGCAGGTGCTGGTTGGCAGAGATGCAGTAGGCCCACCCAGTGGAAGTCATTAATATTCCTATGTGGGCATAGCATACGCCTACACCTCCCAAACCTGAAGAGCACATCTACTGGATAGTTTCTAAACCATCGTGGAATACTTAGAGACCTACACAGTGCCGTGTACCCGATTAGCATAGACATCCATAGTTATGTATCAGAATGTAACAAAATCCAACTAAACACTGCCAGAACTAGTGATATTAGGTGAACAGGTGGAGGAAAACAGGTAATGACAGATGACAACATGTATGAGTCTTAAGCGGCATGTACCTCGACAAACGTGAACAAATACATATGCTCTGTGACTGTGAATGTGTCTGGTTAATAGAACCAATCGTCTAAATGTGTCCCACCGGTTGTTATGCATTGTTCCTGATACAGTGTTCATTCACACCCACTGGTATGTGAGTTCCGCTACTGACAGAAAGTGCATAAGTTGCTGACCACCTCAGGTAGATGATAGCATAATAGAAGGGGTTCAACACCCGTACGCCTGCGAGGGACACACCCGTCTGGGCAGTTGTGTCTTGCAAAATGACAGTTATGGCACATGGCCTGTGAGTTCGGGAATGGAGGCTATATAGTGTTTGTAGTGGTGTCAGACATCAATTTGTTGTGTCAGTAACAGCTACATGTAATAGGAAACAGTATTATCAATTATAATGCTACATGAATAACCTTAACGTATGCAAACCGTGGAAGTCGTCCGTTTACTACTGGCTGTGGGTCAGACCTCTCAACTAATTGTGGACAAATTTCAACAGAATCAGGGACAAGTCAAGAAAAAGCAAGGACAATCAGGGACAATTTTAAGATATTAGTGCTATTAACTGGAAATATTGACAGAATCAGAGAATATGAATTAATACCCATTTTCTGAAGTAAAAGAAGTTTGTAACTCTTAATTATTGTCATTATTCATTAAGCGTAATTCACCACCTTTTCTCCAAAAGTCAGTAGTTTTAGGAGGGATTAAGAGGGACAGAGTTAAAATTTGAGTCAAAATCAGGGACGTCCCTGAAAATCAGGGACAGTTGAGAGGTATGATGTGGGTATGTGTTGCCTTGACACATGTGATAGCTCTACATATAGGGTCTATAGGGCCACCACCAGACTGAATGGCCAAAGTGGAACCTGCTCTGTAGAACTGTCAAATGTACCAGGGCAGAACATACCTACAGCCATGCATAGTACAGAAATATACATATCAAAGCATAGTCTAGCAGCAGTATAGTTGCTTATGCTACTACATATGACATATTGACTTGTCAGGTATACAAGACCTGTAACAAGCAACCAGTATAGACACCTACAACATGAGAAGGTCCCCTAATCAGGACAGTTGCAATGGCTAGAGTATTGTCCATACCACTCAACTGTCCGTGAATGTCAGGTACGTCCCTGAGTTTGACTGAAAGTCTAACTGTGTCCTTCTTAATCCCTCCTAAAATTAGTGGCTGTTGAAGAAAAGGTGGTGAATTACATTTACTGACTAATGACAATAAGTAAGAGTTATAAACAACTGTTACTTCAGAATATGTGTATTAAGTCATATGCTCTGATTCTGTCAATGTGTCAAGTTAATAGCACTACTTTTGTAAAAGTGTCCCTGTTTTTCTTGACCTGTCCCTGATTCTGCAGAAATGTGTCCCCGATTGGTGGAGAGTTCTGGTATTGTCACATGTGATATGTGTGATGAGGGACTGCCCCATGCAAAGTGGGAAAGGTGTCACTCCTACAGTCTCCCGTCGTGCAATCTGAAAGGTGGTCAACGTGCAGTAGGTATGCGGTAGCATGACTCGGCAGACAGTTGCGTTAACAAACTCAAGTCACATGTCAGCATTGCAGAGTATCGGTTCCCATGTATCAGGCAGATGGGAGCAGATCATATGAGGAACACGCATATAATATGATTACATCACTGGACAGGCCGCCGAGTCCGTACAGTCGAATGGCTGCCGTCGCAAAAAGGTTACGCATACCCGATACTGTAGTCATGTAGTCCGATGTAATACGCATCACAAGGGATCACACACACCCAGCGTCAGTGACAAATGTAAGTGGAAATGTCGGAGAGCGAGCGGCTGTAAGCGTGTTTGTCTACCAGTATGCCAGTAGTGCACTGTCAAAGAAATGTGGAGTCTAAACGTGTATAAGGTGCTGTGACCAGAGGTCAGCAGTGCTTAACACTTTGCAAACCCACGCACAACAGCTCCCACCTGCTGGACTGTGCCTTACCCGGTTTGTATCCAAAGGCGTCGGCCTGTCCGCAAACAAAGAACTGTCCTATACACGTGATGCTAGAAGTACCCTGCACACATAGCTCATGTGAATTAACAATAGACCATGGCATATGTGCAGACAATAGACCACAAACACCATACAGCACAGACATCCAACAGTATAGCAATGTACTGGCAGATATGTCCGGACCACTGGTGTGTGCATGCCTGGCCATCCTGTGTTTCAGTATGTGAGCATGCCCAGTATGACTGTTACGCATGTTGTCGACCGAGAATACCGTCATGCCGTCATGTGTGTGAACATGCAAAGTATGGTCAACTGCATTGCATGTGTCACATGTCCACATAGTTAGTACTGTGTTGCTGATCCCTCCGTTCTACACAGGCAGGTGTCATGCTCTGTCTGCAGGGTAGCTAATGGTCATGTGGCATTGACAGTTGCTACATGTCTGCATAGCGTGGGGGGACATGCAACCACAACCACAGTCCTACACAGCACCGTGGGTGGTGCACATGACTCTCACATGTGTAGGTGTGACGGGGGGCACTGCCAAGAGTTGTACACATCTGCCGCTACTGTACTGGTCTGCCGGGTACTCCATGTCAGTGTGTGGACCTACCTAAATTGCTGGTTGGAGTGATACCAGGGTACGTCAGTTCCCAGCTTTACTTACCAGCACAGTGGTGTTGGACGTCCTAGCTTACACAACTTACATCAAACTGCCTGGCCTGCTGTCATCTGTGTGTGTCATAGGGGGTTGGGGTCAGTCATTGGGCATATCCATAGGCCATCGTATATCATTTGTCTGTATTGGTCCACATCTGTCCAGCTGCATGGAACATGTGTGGGCTGTATGGACACACATGATGGTCAGCCCATAATCTGCAGTGGGTTAGGACACCCTGTGTACTACAGGCTACCATTGTGACCCCCGTATGTGCTACAGAGGTCATGGTGCCACTATGGATGTGTACTGTCTGCTGCCCTAACATTTGGCCACCACAGTCACTTGTATGCTCACATACATGCCATAGCAATGGGTAAGTACACATTCTAATACAACTGCCACTTGTTAGGTCAATAGACATAACCTGGGTGTGTTCCGGACTTGAGGACGGTGCTGGAGTGCTGCCTATGTTGGATGCACACAGTGCACCTCCCATACATGGCCGAGCACAGGTACTGTCATGTTTGGCATCCATTGTACTGTGTGGGGGTCAGAGAGGGGAAATCCATGGGTACCTACTGTGTCAGTGCATATGCCTTGTGTTGCATCTTTGCCAAGGGCAGGTCATACTGTGCACAGGCTTTCGCCGACTGTGCCCTACTCAGGTAGTTCCTTCACCAAGTCACACTGTGCCTGTACAGGCCTTGGCAGTGATGTTGGGCTGTGTTGCCCTGCCCCATGCTGTTCCTGCTGCAACTGTTACTGCAGAATAACATTGTGTAGCATAGCAAATACCATAACAACTTGTATGCATGTAGCTTGTGAATACTGCAGAGCACCAACGGATGTGTCCAGATACCAGAACTGTGAACCGAGCATCCCAAACACATGCACAAGAATATGTCTTGCCTGTGCATCCGCCTCAGTATGGTGTGAGTGTTCAGGTGTGTGTGCATTGCTGATGGGTGTCATCAGCCACTACACCAGTATTTACCTAGCATCCCCCACTAGGAGACTGTAGGGGATGTCCATATAGGCATTGGTATGCTACAGCTGTATCAGAAGCCATATATCAGACACATCATAGCTTCCAGGGCAGACAGCACACACATTCGATCTCATGCCCTGGCCATCACATATGGCCTAGCTGTTGGAGGGTATGCCCCTGCACTGACTGTAGGTCCTACCATGCTCCCTGGGTGGTGCTATGTGTGCAGGCTATAGCACCCAGTACCCCAGGGTAGTCATCCATGTGGTTGAACAGATGCATATTGTTGGTCCACTAATCACATGTGTTGAGGACACATACGTGCTCACTAGCATGTGTTGACATTGCATCTGTGAACTGGTGCAATCCTCTGGATGTAGATGCCTGTGAGATACCCATGATATCCCTAGTTGTGCTGTGTGAGGTACCTGTGGCTAGTACACCTAGGCCAACACATTCCATGGTATCCACTGTGATGTGTTTCCCTCTGCCTGTTTGATGTGTCAGGCACAGGTCAACAAGCTGTCCACCCCATAGTGCTCCAACATCCCCAGCCCATGTAGCCCCTGGTAAGTCACCCTCGGTCTATAAAGTGTTATGTCACCCCAGTAAGGGTTGATTGGCAGCATACACATCCTCACTGCCCCAGCCTCCTGCACATGTTGGTATATGTTGCCTGCTGCAGCCCGTGTCATTTGGTTGGACTGTGTCGTGAAATGTCCCTGCAGGTATACACCGGTGGTGTAGAGTCTGGACGAAACCTGTGTGTATGCTGCTTGCTTGCATTAACGTTCTGTTCATATACAGGGTGGCTATGTCATCTGCTGATTGTGCTGATCAACACCTGTTTGTGCAGCCTGTACACCCTGACTACCCCACCACTGCTGTCATCCCTCCCAACATCACCAGGCAGGTATAGACACACCCCTAGCTTAGGTGTGCTAAGGCAGGAGCACTCCAGAGGCACAGTTTTGCAATGTACGTACAGTATGCCTGACCCCCCTCCCATGCTGTCAACTATATTCAAGACCTGCACCCGACTGACTACACACATGCACTCCAGGGACCAGCAGCACACCCTGGTGATAAATGTGATACACCATAGTCAACCTCATCTGCATAGTATAGTCTTCTAATGAATAGTTATATGACCCATACCGAACCTCCAAATTATTAACCACTGCTCAGTGTCGCTCAGATCCATACACAACTGGCAACAGATGCCTTACCATCACCATATCCGATGTCCCATGGTCTTCCCAGCAACAAAATCACCAGTGTCTACACGACTACAACCTGTGGCCCTGCACACCACAGACGATGTGCATTATGACCACGCCATGGCAGATATACATAGATCCCAGGTTATCACGTACAGATCATCCGGCACAAACATTCAATAGTGCTGATGTCCCCAGACATATGTTCACATCTATGCCCACCTCTACATCTACATATATCATATATATTATTTGTATACATATATACATGGATATGTATATATATATATATATATATATATATATATATATATATATATATATACACACATACACACATATACATGTACACACATATGTAGATATGGCATTTATATCACAACAGCGGACCACAGGGCAGCAATGCATTAGACAGGAATGGAAAGGAAACTACATGTGCCACCTGCATCATGTAGTGTTGTTACTATCAAGGCACGTGTGTTATGTTGTGTCACATGGGTCAGACCGTATCAAGGGTAAGAGTAGGGCTGCTGACAGTTACTCACCAGACCTATTGGCGAATGTTATGTGTTGACAACCCAATGTCTTGGCAGAATATGTGGGCTGTGGACACTATATAAGTCAGCAACAAAACAAACTGAACACATCCCGCAGCTAGCCACCCACAGATACCAACACATATGGTATAACTGCCAAACACACACCTGCCATGCCCTGGAATTGAGCACCTACCTGTCTAGTCTACCAGACTTCAGCATTATGCAGTAACAGAATGCGCTACCGAGTTCTGGCATCACCGCACTCCCACAGGCATACTTCTAGGTGGATGACATCATCTGCAAAGGCAAAGACGCTGATAGGGAATGTATGTGGAGTGAGCCATCTAAGAGCATTACTCTGTCCCCAGGCAGCTGGGAACACACACACACAGGCACACACTTGGCAGGGCTGGGAGTCGAACATACACCTAACTACCTTATCACACTACAGCATTACGCAGTTACAGAACGCACTACCGAGATTACTGGAACACAGCACTCCCAGAGGCATACTTCTAGGTGGATGACATTATCCGCAAAGGCAAGGACGTCGATAGGGAATGTATAGAGAGTGAACAGTCTAAAAGCATATTTCTGTCCCAAGGTAGACGTAGACAAACACACAGCAGTGGTATGAGCAGGACAAGGTGTCACTGGGCTTGCTCACACAATTAGTATCACACGTCCGTTTGGAATGTACTGTGTGTCCATCTACACAGCGGCGTACTGGGCATGATCACACACTTAGCAGTTGGAAAGGGCCGTCTTGCATGCACACGGATTCTAAACACGGAAGAGCACAGTTTGGAATGTACTGTGTGTCCATCTACACAACGGCGTACTGGGCATGCTCACACACTTAGCAGTAGCAAAGGGCTGTCTTGCATGCACATGGATTCTACACATGGAAGGGCACAGTATGGTGTTACTGTCCCCACGTACATGAAGGCCACTCACGTACTGACCAGTACACACTCAGGAGCCATCACAGATGTCTCAGGTGCAGATCACAGAGGTACACGCCGCAGTCTACTATGTAGCCCTCAGACATCACCATGCTGTTGGACCAGCAACACACAGCCATACATTACCACAACACCGTGTGACTCATGACCAGTGGACTGTACATAGGTCTACAGCAACTGTGCAGACTACACATGTACCGGCAGGGTTTCATCATGTGTTATGCATTGCAATGATACCACTGTACATAACCAGATCGGCTCTACACATAACAGGGGCCCTGGGTCTTACACAGCTGTGACAGATGACTGTCACTGTACACCAAAGAACACACATGTTTGGATATGACATACATGTAATCACAGTGGATATGTGCATGAACCACACACACGCACACAACACATATGTACATAGCATAGCTTTTGCTGTCCTCCGTGCAGACAAGTGGCTACAGCAATCAAACGCATGCAAATGGAAGGTAGGTCCATGGCTGTTGAATGCTAACAGTACATGAGGTAGCATGTTGACCGAGGACACATTCCCTCTGTACTAGTTATCCATGACACCCATCATATCATACAACAGTCCATGTGTTATGTATGTCATCACACATGTCCACCAATTGCAATGCATACAAACATGGCTACATGACAGGCATGTAGGACCAACACACATGTACATTTAGTAGTGTGCATGCAGCTACCATGCATGTGCAGTAGCTGATGTATGTAACTCATCTGTGCCTAACTACAACATGCAGTTGCAATGCAGCCCCATCATTGACACCTGTATATGGTGAAATACTGACAGTACGGTAGGATGTACATCAGGTATGGATGGATGTGTGTACATAAAGTGGTGATCCACCTTTGCGGATGGATGTTTGCCGGGGATGGCTCACAGGTGTGTCACGCGCCATCCTACCATTACATGTGCAAACAGTACGCTATGTTACTGTTACTTGACGTTGAAGACATAAAACCTACACAGCGGTCAGGTGTTACTGACTGTAAGTCACTTGACACCTGTAACACTTACATCCTCCCGTGTGCATATAGCAGCACAATTGCCGGAGGTAGCTTTGGTACACATAATGCGGCCAATACTGCTGCATGTCTGTCAGATGCATCATCATATAGCAGGTGTATCATTCACAGTACTGCCATGTGTGTTTGCTTGTGTGACCATATATGCCACATATGGTGGGGAATACATCCCAATTGTTACACACCCCTGTACACTGTTGTAGAGATCTGTACATACTGCAGTGTGGAAAGCATGACGTAGGCAGGGGTGGTGTGTGCATCACACACATGTCAGCTATCCATATGTGAATGACATTTGTGGACTCCACAGTGTGTGTGTGTGTGTGTGTGTGTGTGTGTGTGTGTGTGTGTGTGTGTGTGTGTGTGTGTGTATGTATGTATCGCTGTCTGGTGCAAGGAGTGAGGGTGTATGCTACCATACAGAACACACAGGATCCCTAATCCCTCATGGTGATGCAATCTACTACCCTGTTGATGCCATCGGTCTCAGCCGTACTGGATACCTGTACATGTTCATTCTCTGTGTCGCGTTGTGTGGGTGCACAGTACTGTGAGGGTGATAGGCAGGGGTCCTCACCTCAACACTACGGAGTGTGCGTTATAGTGTTGTTAACCCCGTGAGTGTGGGCATGTTCCTGTAATGTGACAGGGTATTACTGCTACACAGTGAGGCCTCATGCTATCAAGTGGCCTCTAATGTTATAATCGGCCGGACCGCTGTGTACACCCCCCGCACCATGTAAACATACCTGTGATGTGACCTGGTATGGATGCCACGTCTCTAGCCACTGTAGCCTATTAAACAACCCACATGCTTCTGGATCAGTATATATGTGGACATCTGTGGTATGTTAGCCTTTCCAACAGTGAGGTTGAGGCTACGTATAGCATGCTGATATTGCCATATGTGCCTGTGAGTACTCCACATTTACACATGGGAAACTGCAAACACTGCTACTTGCTGGCACATGCAAGTAGACCATAAGGAGGGAACCAGGGCATCATTACCAACATGTTACTGTTGTTACCGATACACACACTGTGAACATATAACAATGCATGATAAACCTGTACTACATGGTATGTCTGGTGCATGTCAACAGTACACAACTAATGTAATATACACTTCTCTCACTATTCTGTTCACCCTGTGCATCAGACCATTTGAGCATGTCCCTGCACTGATGGTGTGGATGACAGGGATGCGGCACAGGCTTCATCATTTGCACAGGGTGATAATGTTTGCCAGGGGCATAGGCTGCACCAATGGATGACATCATATGTGTAGGTAAGGGCCGGTGATCTGATTGGACATGTGTGGTCATTATGCATGTGGGTGTTGCGGTGCCCTACAGATGTGTTTGCCGTGTGCGTGTATGTGTGCACACAGTTCTGCCTTTTGTGAGGCCTACACAGGGGTATTATTGACAGTGTCAGATTGTACAGACCAGGATGTACAGCTCACTGTGTCCGGCCACGGCCATGTGACCTGTGCCTGCCAGGGGTTGCACGGTCACTACCAGGCAAAGGTACATATTGGCTACTGTCCGACGACACATGTCCACTGGAACTGTGTCCCCGCTGCGAACATCCAGAGCCATGTCCACATGGCCTGCTGTGTCCTGGTGTGGACAGCGCAGCACCAGCTGCACTGCTACTGCTACCGGCACTATGGGAGTGGGCATGTGAGGTGGCACGCTCACGCTGACCTGCACTAGGTGGTGTAGCTGGCCTACATCCACGTGGCGTACGCCTCACTCCTACCAGATGTTCCAGCACAGACAGCTCACACTCGTGGATTGCTATGCCACGGCCAAGGATTCTGACCATGTCATCCAATCGCCTCTCCAGAACATCAGCAATCTGCTGTTGAGCATTTGCTAATGCCTGGATGTTGTCATTTAGAGTATGGATAGCAGCCCTCTGCAGCCTCTGCCCTTCTCTGTCCTGCCATTCAGCACATGCCTGTGCTGCCATTACAGTCTGGAACATGCGTCTGTTGACACCAGCTGCTGCGCTCTGTCCTGCAGGTGCATGTCTGCCAGAGGTCCTCCTACGAGCAGCACTGGCCACATGCCTGTGTGGCACATCTGCAGTCATTACACTGACACCATGGTGTGGAGACACATCTTCTGTAGCCACCACATGTTCCTGTTCCACGCTATCATAAGCTGACTGTTCTTCCTCTATGGCCAATGGTGATGTGGTATGTGTTGGCAGCAGAACTGTGTGCGAGGAAGAGGGGGACATAGCTGGGATGGTAACCATTGGCACAGATTCAGCCCCTGACAACCCTGCCTGTACCTCATGCATATGTTCATCACTGCTAGTATCTGTGGGGACACTAACATCAGATGGACCGCAGAAGGGTAACGCACCTACATCACCTGTGAATGCAAAGAAAGACTCTAAATTACAATAGACACAGACACACACACGCACACACACACACACACACACACACACACACAGACATACACACACACACACACACACACACACACACACACACACACACACACACACACACACACACACACACACATACACACAAACACAGACACAGACACACACACACACACACACACACACACACACACACACACACACACACACACACACACACACACACACACACACACACACACAGACACAGACACACAGACACACCATGCATGTGATTTGACAAACGGCATGCAGCATGCATGTGATACATCAGACAGCATGCAGCTCAGACATTAATAGTGTTAGTTAGCATACCTCCCTGGGTTGCAGACAACAGCAAGCAGGTGTCATATCAGTAGCCATACAGTTCACACAATCATGGTAGTAAGCATGCATCCCCGTGATACACCATGTGGACCAGAACAGGTTAACAGTACACATGGCTGAAGTGACCTTGACATGTAATTTGCTGACGTGTGCATTAACATGCATACATGTCTGACACAATGGTGTCCTGACACATGTACAGCGTTGTAATGGGCATCACATTGCAGTGTATTCTGTATGCCCAACAGATAGAATGCATGTTTAGCAAATGTGCATGAGCATGGAAGGGTAGTATGAGCCATCTACATTGCTTTACAGTGTGACGTACAGACACTGTGCCATTACATGGCATCATGAGGCATCTATATTGCTATACAGTGCGTAATATGCACACATTGCATAGCCATAACTGCATGCATACCCATGACATAACTGTGGATTGTGACCCACAATGCTGAGATGTATACACACCAAACCATGCTGTGTCATGTCACAGGTCACTGGAAGACCTACAGATGACACCCCTGCACAACTACTACAGAGTCTTAGCTGCCTGGCAACCATGTCCACACATGGCAGACTTGTCAATTCACCATGTCCCACATGACATTGATGTACCACACACACCAAGTGCACAGCTAACTGTGATGTCCTACAGCAGCAAAGGAATTGTACAACATCTGTGGCCTGATGTGGTGTCAATGTCTGTGGAAGCTGTACAGGTGACTACTGTCATGCTATGACACAGTCGTGACGTTCAACACATCTTATATGGTAGACTTAAGTGACACCTCCACTAGCTGTGCACAGGCTTTTAGGATGTCCAGTGTACCACATCAACTGTATAATCAGCCAACTAAGGCTATAATTGGACCATGTGTGGACAATGTGCAACAGGGTGTATACACATCACATCTACTGTGTGGCTACATGTCTCTGGCCATCCCCCATGGCCATGTGTGAACATGTGTTGGCCAAATGTTTGTGATGGCCATCTATCTCACATGTCTGTGTTGTCCCATATGACATACACCCATAGATGTCAGATATGTCGCCATCCACAGGGCTATGCAGACAATTGGTTGTATGTATGGTATGTGGGGTTTGTGTTATGGGATAGTGTGACAATATTGCAGCCAGAACACTACGTGTCTGGGACATGTCAGATGGCACATCACAATGTATGCACCCATTGCAGGGGCATATAACACAATGTTGACTCCTGTGGGCTGCCCATATCCCAGCTCACTGTGTGGTACTGTTTGCGTACCACACATGTGTTGTTCCAATGTGTAGTACTTATGCCTGCATTGTACAACACCTCCACCGTTGTATGCACAGCTGTCCACACATGTAGCAATGACAGATACTGTGGTTTCATGTCGGTGTATCATTTCGTTTGTATATATTGCACATGGGTAGCCAGTGTGAATGATGGGAGATGTGACCTGTATATCGTGACTGGACCAAACATCAAGTATACAAGTGTTAACTGGCCACATGGCAAATAGATCTATGCTTTAACATGCCTGATACTGATGACAGTCTCACCTGCAACAGACTGATGTCTGTGCGGCACACCAGAGGTACCTGTATAGGGTTGACACAGCAGTTTGAACATTATCCATGAATGTATGACAGCCACAGGGTGCACTGTGCATGTTAACACATTCACCTGTACAATAGCATATAGTATGCACATGTGTGCATACACAGGGTAGCATACTGTAGTATGCAGCATGTCTGTAAACATACCTTGCATATGATGTTACATTACATAATGTACAGTGACACATGCAACTAAATGGGATATAATAGTCATATGTGCAGTACTGACTTACCAGGCAAGTCCAGGCTCATTGGTTGGGAGACACCCACCTCCATGATGGCAGCTAGTGTTTGTGGATGCTGTTCTGAGGGTGTCCCCAGACTGGCCAGTATCTCCTCGGTGTATGCGAGTGGGGGCTGTGTTGGTGGCCCACCACCTTTTCCACCTTGTTCCCTGGCGATTGCAGTGGCATGCTGTTTCGCATGTCGTATCAAGTCTGTGCAGTGTCTCCTGCGAAGATCCTGCCACATGTCATCACACTGCTGGGCATGCTGTGGCACATGGCTGAACAACTCCTCATAGTTCTCATGGAGGTACGGGATGAGGACATCATCCTCCTGGCGGCTGTACGCTGGCAGGCGTGAATGAGGCATTATCAGTAAGACATAATGATGGTGACAGGTAACAGTATCAGAGATGTACAGAGATACTGCTGCACATACATTTGTAGTAAATCTAGTACATCTGCACAGTTATCTTTGCAAATCATCATGACACTGACACAACTGACATGTTTGTGTCACACACATGTAACACCCGTTATGCATTGGATATCATCACTATATATGTGTGTCACCTCATTACATTGTTCATACTCCATGTGAATGTTGTCTTGATGTGGGTATGTCTGTTTGCCTGCACTGGTGTTCTTACCTATCAGCACATGCCTGGATGTGTCCACAGTAATGCTGCTGACCTTGATGCTGTGTATATGCCACATATCAACACATACACTGCCTTAATGGACTTGAGCAGTGACAATGCACACATACGCATGGAAACCTTTACATGCATGTGTTTTGCCATATACATCTACACGGCACTGTATAGTAGTTCAACATCCTGCCACAGATCGCCTGTGTTGCACATGTGATAGACATGGGACAATGGCTAGTCGGACGTCATTGGCAGGGATGGTTATCAACTATAGCATGTAGGGGCAAGGTTTCCTAGCTGTATCTGACACCCATTTTGCCACCGGGAGGTGCATCAGTGCCACATTGCTGATCCAACAGTTGATAATACATCTACCATGCGGTCATCACACCATGTATGACAGAGATGACATGTGCAGCTTTGATGGACAGGGTTGCATGGTATGGCGGGAGTATGTCACATGTATGGCACAGGGATCTGTCCAGCATGTGGCAATCCTAGTAGTAGGACGGTGGCTGTCCATGACGTATGTCTTTCAGATCAGGATATGTACGTGTAGCATGTCCAACATCATAGTGTAGCAGATGTCTTTATGCAAGGTAGCCAGTATGCTGCATAGTGGAGGTGAGGATTGTGAAGGCTAATATTGCCCATCCACGCATGGCCAATACCCCTTAAAGGTGATATGTGATCAAATATTGGTCACCCGAGTGCTGAGTATGCCTGTCCAATGATCTCCATGCTCATGGATGGCACCCTGTCATGACATGGGTGCCTCATATGACTACCTAAGAGGCATGGAGATGTCACCAACTCAGGGAGGTGAACTGCACAGCACCATCCCTTACACAGTGTCCATAATGTTGACCACAGCCTAGGTGGTAGTTAATGGGTACAGGGATATTCACCTAGTGGTGACAATGCTGATATTATCTGTCAGATTGTGCACATATGTCACACACCTCACCCACAAAGCCCATTCTGTATGTTGTTCACAACGCTAAGACAGCTATTGCTCATAGATCATGGCCATTCACATCCTTACATACACAGATGCCTCACATTTGTCTGTGTGGTATGGGCTACAATGAGGGGGGAGTACAACACATTAACCCTGTTTTACTGTAGCTGCCACTGGTGTGATATGCACATGTCACTCTGACACCTTTTGTAGTGTTGATTCTGTCAACAGGCCACTGGTAGAACACTCCTGTGACATACGAAGGTACATGTAGTCAAACATCCGCACTGTCATCTACATCTGTACTGCTAACATCTACGTTGATAATGGTTCATGGACTTGCAGACCATACTCAGCAGGGTAATAGTGCAGTGCCTCCAATTATGACTGTCGTCACCACTTGTGGGTTGATATTATCCAACACCCTATCTGTATTGCATTTTCATGCTTAGCACTCGTTCAGAACTTGTGAGCACTTCATGAGCTACTAATTAATATAGCACCCATTCCAAACCATTTCTCACAAGTACACTGTCTGTCCTTACATTTCCAGCTTGCTTACAGTACAACAGCTGTTGTACACACGTAACTCACATATCTTGTGAGACATGGTTGAATATACAGGCATGTCCAACTGTCACGTACCAGTGCTAGTGCCTGTCTATATGATGCATATGGTGTACATGTGGCAACAGAGCAATTGTCTCATGTACACAGTCAATGCTCACCTCCCAACATACGACACTACAGCCTGTGGGAGATGCACATATGAAGCCATGCTAGGGGTAATGCTGTCACCAACCCTGACTGAACCTGACAGTCATGTGGGGACGTGTAACATTTGCAACACACCCCACTCATCACATAGTCTCACAAGATCTCCACCACCACAGGCCACACATACGAGTACAACTTGTGCAGTACCTCTCCATACCCTGTGTAGGCACCAAAGGCAGCCCCCATCACCAAACACAACAACAATAACTTATAGCCCACAGACTCATGTGTGCCCATCACATACAGCCAATAGGGTGTTATAACATACACAACACACCAGTCATAGGTGACTCTGTAGGCGGTCACACTGATGTCCCACTCAGCAGGCTACACAAGGTGATAATCGCTTACATCTAGCTGTCGGGTAACTGGTTCTGCAACATAACCTATGCACCCATGCCACACCTCATCAGGTACAATTTGACTGTCATTCTCCATGTTAGTGTGACTGCCCTGAGATGCAACTTCACAGACTACATGTGCAGGGACATGCAACAGCTCACCGGTCTTGTAGCCCTGAAGGTATGGGCCAAGCCCTGGGGAGCATTATGCATTCATCCAGACTTGATACCACTGTACAATGACTGACTGTTTCACTTCAACAGTTGCCTATGCTTCTGCTGTCATTCCACAGGCATCCGGTATCTGTCCGCTTTGACTGACATGGTCAACAAAACACGATGCTTTGGCACAGATGACCTGCACCTGTCAGCTCTGGGAGTACAGATAACATGTAAGGCTCTTGCTGCTCCTATACTGCCTGTCTTGCACAGTTTCCAATAACATTCACCACCAGAACGGGAACAGGCAAGCAAAACATGGGGTCATGTGACTCGATGCTTGACATCTTCATCTCTGATGCACACAGGCAAGGTACTCCTTATAATGGACCACTTCAATATCTCTGCAGTGACTGGGACCTGCCTCTAGGCTCCACAGAGCATACCTGCAATGACAGGTTATACGCAGACCACACCTTTCAGTCATGTAACCTGGACCGGAACACCCACGGCTGAGGTGTTCCCATATTCCACTATGTTGTACACACATCCTGGCTAGTTACTTAGCACAATACATCAGAGGTGCTCCACATGCAACTAACTGTGGCCAGAACTGCTATACACATTGTAACATGCTACGGATTCAACAACATACCCCACGGTAACCAGACCTCATTTCTTGGTGTACTGGACAGTAGGGTTCAGACAGGTACTACTGATGTGAGACTGACACTACCCCAGACTTAACTGGGATAGCCACTCATGTACCGACACATTAGGCCAATGCTGTCCGGGATTCATAACCTCCACTCGGCTGGATCATCCCATACACACCACCTCCAAAACCAACAATATCCTAGACATGGACACTACCAACATGTGACTGGTGTTCCACACCTGGGGTTATCCCCTCGTTGGTGGATTCCGAATATATGCTAATCACCCTTGTTATCCACATCCCAGCAACACACCCTTCATGGCATACACAGTATAAGAGTACTACAACGCCTACTACAGACGTCTTATGACAGCAGTAGTTAACGTCATGACACCCGTGCAGATGGACAACGCACATACAAATGCTGAAACATACCCCGGTGCACTTCATTAGCACTTACAAGACTGCATGGATCATGCTATTCCAAACAGAGCCATGATGGTACCCACCAGATAATGGACGCCACTCTGGGGGTCCAGTTCCATGGACATAATTTACAACAAAAGGTGGAGGCTGTTGCAAAGTGGAGTACAATCCCATGGGTGGGGTAGCTCACTGGTCAGCCTCAGTAGGGCTACGGGATCCCTCATCACATACTCCGAACCTAGCTGCATAAACTTTACTGCGACACATTCCAGGGTGTACCACAAGGCATTATGGAGGTATGTCAGCAGTCAATGGCAATACCCACATCTGCTCTGACATACAACAGTTACTCAGGAACATTACAGAACCGAGTGATGTTGGCAACATCCTGTTGGATGGGTTCAATGCTAACATTGCACCCTCTCACTCCCTACAGGGCCACAATCCATGCAGGAACATTGCGGTGTCCCTGTGGTCACAACAACACAGTACTAACCTGCACTCTCTAAGGCCTGGAACACTGACTCCATGTGACCGTCCAACATCCCAGACTGTGATTTACACAAACCTCTGAACGACATGTCTCCCCACTTGGCCACCAGATTCAGTAATAGCCTTGTATCAGACATTGTGGCCCCTGAATGACACACAGGAACTGTTATCACACTTCACAATGGTGGCGCCACAATGAACGAGAGGGACTATTGCCCTATATGCCTGACTGGACTGTTCTGCAAGGCTATGGGGCACATCATCATGGATGTCATTCACAGAGACATTGGTGGGCTCCAGTCCTTTGATGCCACCCAGGTTGGACTTGTTAGGGCCAGAGCATGACTCCTACACCTGGTGGACTCCTTTGATACAGTTACCAGGGTAGTTGATGACGGTAAGGGGGTCCACACAGCCTACATTGTCCTCTCATTGGCTTTCAGCACCGTTCTCCATTCTGGTATTGACAACATACACATCCACCTGCACATTGACCCCCATGTCTCAGGATGTTATGCAAAGTGGCTCACGGACAGGACCCACACAATGAGGGTAGCATACCATAGTATCTACTGTATTTCAGTTACACTTGGTGTACCACAGTCCTCAGTCATAGGGCCCCTCATGTTCGGTATATGCTTCCCTGTGGTACAGGCTAGCACAGAGGGACTTTCCCTGACTAGCTTTCCAAACAACTGCATACAAAGCACCATGAT
Source organism: Protopterus annectens (assembly GCF_019279795.1). NCBI lineage: Eukaryota > Metazoa > Chordata > Ceratodontiformes > Protopteridae > Protopterus > Protopterus annectens. The sequence continues at coordinate 793,346,319 of NC_056729.1, forward strand.
TGATCCACCAGCTGATACTCACTCCCTCCATAAGGGTGTCACTGTGACAGATACCTGATATCAATATCATGGCCAAAAGCTGCATGAACATCCCCTTTGCATTACACCAATCACCCACTGACTATCACATAGGTGGTAGTCCCCTACATACATGTCACATTGTACGTGATCATAGTACACACGTATGTAGCACCCACTCCTTTGATAACCATATTGCCACTGTGGCGTGGATATCCTTCTATGTGGCCACACTTATCTGTACTGGGTTTGTAGCTGGAACATAGGCACCCATTGTACCTCTGAACTCCTGATGTATATACACATTCAAGGGTACAACACCCCATTTAGGGTGTACCTTACAGAACAGCTATGGCTTTACATACCACAACATTAACACGCCATGAGGATTATTGAGCTCCTAATGTTGACGTATGTGGCAGAACTACGGACACCACAACTGTACACATTTGCATACTGCATACTCAGGGGTGACCTCTGCTGAACAGACAGGGCCCATGTCCACAACAATATTCATGGATATACTCCACATAAGTGACATAAGCAAAAGCCACTGTGAGCAACATGCTCATGGATATGTGCACACACGCAACGATGAGTGGGATGTGCTTGAGGGTTACATTCCCAAACCAGGCACTCACCATGCTTTGGAACATGGTTCCTATGTACATCAGACAGGGACACTCAGTAGCACTGTTCATGTGATACCTCACTTGGTGGATGGGAGAGACACATGTATGCCAGGGATCACTGCAATGGCTGTACTGTGCAGAGGTGCAGGTAACACATGGCTCTGCTGTTCACAGACAGGACACTACCCTAGAGAGGTGCCGCTGGTGTAAACACTGTAGTTGGGCTTACACATAGACTTACCAGACTGCATAGTACCCCACGATGAACCTGTGAAGCTATTACATGTCCTTTGTGCATGGTTAATTGAGTAGCTCTTCCATTTTGATTAGCTATCATGCTGTTACAGTGTCCCGTGACTACAAGCCATATGTATCCTGTTATTGTATATTGTACATGCCAATAGACGATACCTTTGGTATGCATGATATGCCTGTTATGCTGTGTAGAATATCTGACATATCTACCTACAATACTCTACATTACACATATTTTACAAATTATCCCATAATGCAAAGCATACTTGCACAGCAGGACCACCCTAGGCATGTCATTGTCGTTATATGCCCATACACATGCCTACTGTGACAGTATATCAACATATACTATCCCCTGCTATGGCATGTACTTGTTGGACATACCCTACTACTGACGGCGGGTGGTATGGAATTGTTCTGTTTAAAGCCCTCATGTAGCATCCCTTGTGGTGTCTGTGATGTTTACCTTGTGGCCCACTGCAGGACACACAATTTCTACAAGCATTACTATGCTCAGCAAGACATCACTACATAATACCTTTTCCCATTTTATGCATTGCGGACACTTTTAATTAATACAAAACAGGCTATACATACACTAACATACTGAGTGTTCTACATACCTTGTTAGCATTCCGAACTTTTGTAACTATCTCTCTTACACTGTTTAAACAGTTCTATGGTATGAGCATATGGTTTGAATGTCTGGCAAGTCATCCTTATATACTTCGATACCTGTAACATGTGGTTTCCTGCCGCCAATTGGTGTTCCTGAGTGAATTATTACTTGCACATCAGCTGTGCAGCTACTCCATTCACCAATTATGCGGCAACAGTGGGGTATAATTGAATTCTCCATTTGGGCATTGCCTATTTGCCCTACCTTCAGGGAGACGGCCTGTATTGTGTTTTGTTGTGTGTAATTGCAAATGCTATGTGTAGAGCCATGGATATTTTGGATTCATGTCCCCCATGGATTGTGTGTGACGGCTAGAGTATGTGGTTCTACATGTGAGAGTACCTGTCATCCCAACCATCTGATAAGGGACTATTGCAAACAAAACCTGTAACATCGCCGTCTGTTCCATTATACAATGGCTACAATTTCACATGGTGCCTTTAAAAATGTGTCTCTCACAAGGTATGTTAACACTTCTGCAGATGTAATTGAGTGACTGGATGTTTGTGCTGTAATTACAGTCTGTATTGCTATAGTTTCATGTGTGGGGGATGTAGGTGGGTGTACGTAGCATATACAGGTTTGTGGGGCTTGCATTTCTACATATTCCATATATGTGTGTGGGCTCCTTCCCTAATTAAAGACCTATCAGTTAGTAGACTTTTGATATGGGCATATACATTGGGCCATTGTTAATTGGTTTCTATATAGTATGCAGGTGAGGTTGATACTTCCATACCTCCGGAAATACAGCGATATGTAAAGGAATGTTACTAAATGACAGCTGTCCCGTGTATTTCTGTCCCAGATATTTGCACTCATTGCAGTTGTGTTGGTAACTGAATGTCTTTGGCATGGGTTGCCACCTTTTCAAATGGCCATAGTGGCACACTTGCGGGACACACATCGGTGTTTACAGGCCGATACATACCCACGGTCAGTACACAGGATAGTACATACTATTATCCTGAATACATACTTATTGTTGTAGGACTTTGGCTAATTAACATATTGCATGTAACATTTACGTATCTTACATACAGGCATAACTATTTAATGCAACTATTACATAATATATGGGACATAATAATGTCCTACAATCTCGGACATTTGCCCTTTTTAATGTTTTATGTCAGGACACAACTGCCCAGGGAGGGGCTGTCCCTCCTAATGTGGGACAGGTGGTAACCGTATGCCTACGGCTAGCTATAACCACACCTACTGTAATGATCTACCGCCGAGTTGGAACTAACAGACACACGATGCAGACACACACACACACATTGTAGTCACATGGAAATGCACACGGCACCCTCAACACACACATACACAGACTATGGCAATCACAAACACAGTTGAACACAGTACCTACGTGGACCACAACACCAGCAGTGGTAACTAAATGTCCCTTCATATCGTGATAATATTACTCGCGGTTCTAATGTTCTGGTACTGTGTTCTTTCAGTCTTTCAGCCTCATGGTTATGCGTGTCGGTATGTGACACATTCCATAGTTGGTGGTATCCTATTTATTTGTACCTCCATGGTTGTGTACATGTCGTTGACCTATCTATATATTTGCAGATATCGGTGAATCCATATATATCAACATATATCTCTCTATCACCCTTTCTATCTCTATTATATAGATGTGTATATATATATATATATATATATATATATATATATATATATATATCTGACAGAGAGAGTGACAGGCAAAATACACCTTTCATTGTGTACTTGTCTGTGTATACTGTTTCCTGGACTCCGCACATTTGTGTTTGAACCTGTCACATTACACACCTGCCGTAGGTACATCTTGGCTACCATAGTGTTAGGTGATTGTGTACATGATTGCGTGTTCTACTCCTGGCAGTGGTCGTTTTACCCTTCAGAGCAGGCACTATTAGTACAGGGGTGAATAATGCTGGTTTCACCTGTTCTGAGCATCATTGACCATGATCTGCGCGATATTCAGAGAAGCTTAGCCCTGTTTCGCGCATATCCGTATAGTCATATTTAAACGACGCTTACCAGCACTAGGCAATGCATATTCCCGCTAACATGTGCTAAACATGATCTGATGACCTGCATCTGACATGCATTATTCGTGCCTTTGGGATTACGTTACATCCCTTGCAGGACGTGGGACCCGGAACATGCACAACGGTCACTGCATTTACCACTTGGGCATCTGGGATTTGTACACATGTTATGGCATTTTGTATGTGGACTATACTACGGCTGTTACTCCATACTGCAATCACATGGGTAACTCAGTTAGTTTACATATAGATGGGTCCTATTAATGGTATGTCCATGTGATGTTTAATGGATGTGCTTCAGCATTGGGTATGTATATCACAGTGAGCCACACACTATAATGTGCTACACCTTCAAACGACCATAGGTGGAGCATGCTGGGGTGACAGATACCTGTCATGGGTAAACCCCATGCCTTGACACGACATCCATGATTACATTATGTGGAGCCCCTCATTAATGCACCAGGGAATCCGTGCAGAGTGTGTGGAGAACAGTGCTTACACACATGAGATCCCGCGATTGCCTCTGCTCCACTGAGCGACAGTTGGTTACTCAATGTTGTGATGACAGCAGACACTGTTTGCCTCGATTGGTGTATGGCCTCTGACGATCGGGCATGTACCTACCGATGTACCTAGGAACCTATACACACAGTACCAACATATGCTTATAGGTGCATATACTGTTCAGGTGTTGACATTCTTTGTTCCAATAGCTGTTGTGTGTACAATGGTTGAGGGCTGCCTATGTAGGATTCACACAGTAGTACACATTACAATTTACAGGTGGTCGTGTGTGTGTGTGCCATTTATTTTACTGTGTGTGCAGGTGGACAGGTGTGTCAGTCCATAGAGGACTACACTGTCAGAGTATGTGCTATACGTTCCCTATTTGCCAAGGCATAGGCATATTGGGCATGCCTCCGTCTGCCTACTGGGGCTGGCACAGGGTGATCATGGTCTGAATCCCTCTGTGCCTGCGATGGCCTTGGCAATTGCGGTGGGCTATGAGGGCCTTCACCATTTGTCCCTTCTGCAGCTGTTTCCGCAGGATCATATTATGTAGCATGGCACATACTATGAAGATGTGGGCACACGTGCCTGGAGAGTACTGCAAGGCTCCACCAGATGTATCCAAGCAACGGAACCGTGATTTCAGCATCCCAAACACACGCTCTATGATGATTCTGGTGTGTGTGTGTGCCTCATTATGGCGTTCTTGCATGGGTGTGTGTGCATTTCTGATGGGAGTCATCATCCACGGCTCCAGTGTATAGCCAGCATCCCCCACAAGGTGGCCATGTGGGATGTCCCCCCTGACAAATACCTGATACAGCTGTGAGGCATGCCAGATATGAAAGTCATGGTAGCTTCCAGGGCTGCCAGCACACACATCCATGATAATGCCCTGGGCATTGCACACGACCTGGCAGTTGATGCAGTGGAATCCCTTGCGGTTTATGTAGCATCTACCATGCTCACCGGGTGATGACTTGATATGTATGTGGGTGCAGTCTATCACACCCAGTACCTCCGGGAAGTGTGCCACATGGTGGAAGTGATGCATATTGCTGGCCAACTCCTCCTGAGTTCGGGGGAAGTATATATGCTCATTGGCATGTGGTAACATGGCATCCAAGAACTGGTGTAGTACCCTGGATGCTGATGCCTGTGAGATCCCCATTATATCTCCAGTTGGCCTTTGAAAGGTACCTGTGGCTAGTATTCGCAAGCTTACACATACCTTCATGTCCACTGGGATGGGTTCCCTTTTGTTGTTTCTGGATCTCATGTGTGGCTGGCACAGCTCAACTATTTGCTGTAAGATGTCCCTGTCCACCCTGTAATGCTCTACTATCTCCAGATCATGTAGCCCCTGGTAGGTTACCCTTGGTCTGAACACTCATCTCCTCCTCCGGGACCTGTGGTGGTTGTCAGCATCATCCTCCACAACACCGTCAGTCTCTAACACATGGTGATGAATCGCAGCTATGGCAGCTCCCAACATGTACATTTTAAAAGTGTGTTTACACCTATGGTGCAGTGTTTGAGAATACACAGGTGTGTGTAGGGTGCTTTCACACTTTATACTATTGTGCTGTGAACGCCGATGATGTCATAGGGTGTGTATGCACAATCGTAGCCACAGGGTATCTTATGTGTTTTACTACAGGAACTACTATTGTGGTGCCTTTGGTGTTGAATTACATTTGGCTGCCGTGGATTACCTCTTGCCCTTCCCTTTACATTTCTTCACGTTTCACCTACCATTTTCTGGCATGCATCCAACAGCCTGCTTTCATTTGTACTTTCCTAGACCTTACTTATCTTGCATAATGTGTTATATTGCCAGTCTACTGTAGGTTTGCTTTGCTCTGCTATGACAGTTCTCCTTTCTTTGCAATCCGACACTTCCCCTATCCTGTTTTGCAGGTTTCTGTGAGCAGACTTGTCAGCTGCCATTGATTGCCCGCTGTGAGTTAATAGGTGTTAGTTGCTCAGTTGTACTCCAATTACCCTACTGCGGCATTTTCTTCTTTTCTTCCCCTGACCTTCCTGTTTGTGCTATGGTTCATGGTGCGTGCATCTGCTTACCAGGTTTCGAGCACGTTTTCATCCCTGTACACATGCGCTTTCGGGCACCATATGTGCTCTCAGCTAAACGATGCTATACCTACCTCCCCACTCCTGTCCTGCGGCTTTGCTTAGCAATGGCTGGGCCAGATTTGTTCCAATGTGCTTACAGCTATAGTGGCACACCCCACTGCTGATGTCATGTATACCTCTGAGCCACTCCTCGGTGTTGTAGCGCTGCACCGTATGGTACATCCTTAATCTGGCGGGACATTTGCGATTCAGTATTACCTGCCTCATTTGCATGGCATTGACTACTAATACATAGTTACAGCGCCAAACACTGTCACAGACCCTTAGCAAGCCTTGCAGCTTGGTTGTGGTGTACCATGCATACCATTGAGTATTATGGTGAAATCCTGATTTGTATTACATTGCGATTTTATGACATTTGTATATATTTTCTTTGTGTTCCAATTTGCGCACACATGGCCTGCGGTTGTACTTTGCGTTACTGTGGACATGACATTAAATGTTGTTTTTTAGGTGTTGTGCATCTTTTCTTATGCCATTGGCTGTATATTTAGCCATTGGCATATGTTAACTTTGTAATACATGAGTCTGGTCCGCTTTCATAGCTCTGATGTTCTGTTTGGAAAAATGTAAACCGTGTTTTTTGGTTTACATTTCCCTGGGCTTACGCTATGCCTGCACCGCTTCATGAATCGCTATGTACCTTCATTTGCATGGTGCGGCACTGCACATGGGGTGATTAGCATACCTAAGCTGAGGGCTGCGCAGTTTTGGTGTACGCCGGTAGTGCATGTGTAATTGGATTGTACCTGAATTGCTCGGCGGCCATATTTGGCATTATACCGCCTATGCTACGCCTGCGCTTGGCGCAAGCTTCATGAATCCCGTTGAACATCTTGCAGCAAACTGCCATAACTTCTTAGGCGTTAGATAAATTTATAATAAGTCGTCAGTGTAGCATATATTTCACTGGTATGCTTTTTTCAATGAACAGTCGTATATTCAATGTGATTGCTTATTGTTTGGAAAAAAGAAAGCAAAAATAGAAAAGAATGGGGGGACTTGGAAGATGTGGTGCACTGGCAGTTTTTTTGGCTATGGCTTTGCAAATGTTCCTCATTGGGAATCTTTCTTCTTGTCTACATTAATATTTAGGGCTCACTAGTGGTAGTCCCATCCCCAGCACCTCTTAGCAGATTATTTGGCTATAACCATTCCTACATGTACTTTCAGGTTATGCTGCAATATTTTTTAGGTTAAAACTATACTCTGATGTCTACTTATTTATGTATCTATCTATTTATTATAAGTGGAAAAAACACTGACTAAAATGCCACAGTGATGTAATATGCTTCACAATACACTATGCAAACAGGGTTTTAATAAAAATTGGAATGTCATATTGAAAATTCTAACTTCAGATGGTATTTCCTATCATTGTTATTTTATTATTTCAGGAAAAAAAATATGATGAAGGAAACAAAAAGGCTGCAACTAATTAAGAATATTTATTTATTTATTCATTTCAGTTAATGAATTGTGGTGAATAAAACAGAGACTGCATCCATTCTAGAGTCTCTAATTAATTAGTTAATTATATACATTGGCAACAGAGTCAGAATAGGCATGCCATCCAGGATTTCTTATCATTCTGGGCTTGTAATAAGAAATTTATCATTCACCCTTGGCAAGTCATCAGTCCTACAAAAAAATTCCATAAACTCACAAGTTTATGCTACTTCCTAAAAACTATAAAGGTTTACATATTTCACATGCAAATCGCACACATACGCAGTATACCACTGTATCACAGATTGCCTACATGCTTTGAAAAAAGTAAGACAAAAATTAAAAAGAAAAGATGTCACAGATTACACCTCATGCTTTTTGTGGGCTGTCAGACATAGTAAAGTTGACATGTAGCAATTTGTCGCATTCCACTTTTTATAAAAAAGACAAAAACGCAAAAAGACTTTAATGACCTTTATTGAAACCACATATAAAACAGTTGCATCATAACTTTATTTTCTATAGCTTCACTTTCTTTGCATAACATCAAACATCACTTGACCATCAATCAGGGCAGTGTACCACTGCTCACCCTTCCCACATAAGCAGTGTCCTCCACCCACTCACTTATTCTAATTTGTCAGGCAGTGTCTAACCACTCACCTTCATCTCAAATCCTCACTTCCATCCCAAGACCAGGTGCAAGCAGCATTCAACCACTCACTGCCATCACTCCAGACTTCCTTAATCCAAAATGCACACCAGAGGGGAAACAGAAGAGCAACATGCCTTCCCCTCTTCTCCACCCACCAGCCTGACCCAGGCTGTTCCCCCTCACTAACACCAACCTTTAACAAACTCCTCCAAAAACAAACCCAAATTCAATTAAACAAATCTAAACCAAAGTCACTGAGATGCAACCCATCATCTCTGAACCACATTGGATCCCTGTTAACAAACTCCTTATGCTCTATGGTTCTCACTCCCATCACCCCCAACTGCCTTGACAACCTAACATTCATGAACTTCCATGCCCTTTCTACTGCTGAGAGCTTCCTCCAGCACAAATGAGGTATAATATCCGACCACACCATGCACACCCTTGGGTACAACCTCCTTAATGCAAGGAAATCTTCCGTTATCTGGTAAACCAACTGCCGATTTGGTGTTATGCCCAAATCATTACCTGCCAGGTGTACCAACAAGATCTGCAGAAGACCCACTTGAGCTTGTATAGCTGTAAATACCCACAATAGACGGTTCCACCTGGGTGCTCTAATGGCATGCCAGGTGACTTTTAAATGAACCGATGCAACCCCAAATTGGAACAGTTAATTCTAACTGCAGCCCTCCTCTCTACCCAGTAAACATAAGAGTGACCTATGATGACAATCCTGTTACCTGAAGGAAAAAAAAAAAACAATTAAATTAACATTGCAACCATCATTGCCTATCTATTACAAATTAAAAAGGCATTAGAGGATCATCACCCTACCCTCCTAATGACGTATATCAAACTACCAACTCTAGCTAAATCAGAAGCTCTACCCATTCTAAATAAATGACTAAAAAATCCTTCTCCATTGAAACCCATGCAATGGAATGTCTTTCTCATTACCAAAATCAGCTGTCCCGTTGTTATTGCCATACCCTCTTTCACCCAAAAAAACAAACCAGGTGGGTTCCCCTTATGAGACTTGAACAATTTCCTCACCCACACCACAGAACACATCTGATCCAATCTGTCCTTCACTAAAATTATGTGAGGACCCCTGCCAACTTAATCCATCTTAGATGTCCATAACTGAGTGTGAACCACTCCAGGCAGCAACATGACATCTTTCCAAACCAAAGACCCTAACAATTCCGACACCCTAAAATCCCCAAAGTACATCCATACACTCAACATCACCCACAGAACGTAATCCACTGATTCACCACTTACAATAGCGAAACCCCGCAGCAAGACATTTAACACTGGCCTTGTCACTGGCAAATGCCTATCTGTCTGCAGAACATCGTCTCTAACCCATCCCTTCAACACCCACCCTACCATCCAAGATTTAATAAAATCTTGTAACCTTGCCACCCGGGCAAATACACTGATCCCTGCCATGTCCAACCTAAACAATTTTACTGCCTTACCCCAAGCCCTGGCCCAAGCCAGATATCTTAACGACAACTCTTCCAACCAAACACCTACCTCCTCTGGTAACTGTAAAATAAAACTATTAAAATCACACAATGCCCTACTGTATACCTTCCTGGTGGACACCACCCAAGACTGTTTCACCAACCTCATGATCACCACAGTCCAATTTTCCATACCTCATCTGGCACCACCACTGGCTCTTCTGCTGCTGTCAAGGCTGACAAGCAGTCAGCAATCCCATTCCTAACCACCAGTACATGCACACCTCTAAAGGAAAAAGTAATAGACAAACACCACCAATAAGCACTTAGATTTAGTCATTCTAACCTGTAAAACCCACACTACTGTGCTATTGTCAGAATAAAAAACTATCATCCTGTTCCTCAGCCATTCCTGCCACACTACAGATGCTACCCAAATCAGCATTAACTCCAAAAATGCAACACTCTACTTCCACTCCTCATTTCATTCTTCTGGCCACAGAAGCACAAGCCACTCACTCCCAAAAATGCCCCCATACCAATCTCTCCTGCCCCATCAGTGAAAAACTATAAATCCCATGGCCTTTCCCACTCCAATTGCCAAAAGGTGACACCATTAAACTGCTCTAAATACACCAACAACAAAGTTAAGTCTTCATGAGTCAACTTGCCAATTCTCGCCCGATGATGCTTACTTTTACCCCCCCATCAGCAAAAGGGCCACAGACCTATAAAAAGTACATCCCTGGTGAACAGCCCAATAAGCAAAATTTAGGAGCCCTAAGAGTTCCATAGCCTCCTGTACCTGAACCTTGTCCCTAGCCTTCATCCAAACCATCCTATCTTTCAAACTGGTTAACTTTTTCATAGGCAACTGAAAATGTCCACATTCCACATTCACCAGCAATACCAGAAAATCTAATGGTTTAGCTGAACCATCCAGCTTCTGGGTAGCTAAAAGGACCCCCAATTCCTTACATATTCATACAAACTCACACAAAGGTACTGTGGCTCCTTCACACCCTTCACCTACCAATAAAAAATCATCTAAGTAATGAACCACCCTCTGACTCTCCACCCACTGCTGCCAGATCCAATGAAAAGCTGTGCTAATCTTTTTGAAAGTGGAACAGGCCACAGCACAACCCATCAGCATGGCCTTGTTGAAGTAAATCTTACCGCTGACCACCAGCCCCAACAATGGCCAATCCTCCTCCCAAACTGGCAAAAGACAGAAAGTGGACTCAGTGTTTACCTTAACCAACCATGGATCTTTAAACTCTCTAATGACTCATACCACATCATCCAAAGATGCATACATCACTTTAGCCTTCTCCACTGAAATAAAGTCATTGACCAAATTACCCTCAGGGTGAGACAAATGATGAATCAGCTGGAATTCCCCAGGCTTCTTTTTAGGTACCAACCCAACTGGCAAAACCTATAGACTAGCAAATGGGGGGCTATGAATCAGGCCCAAAAATGGGCACACCTGACACTCCTTCCCCACAAAAGCTTCCAAAATGTCCTTCCTGACCACACTGATCTCAAATTTCTCCCAATGTTTCCATTACACACCAAGTTAGACTTAATAAAAACCCCTTCAAAAAACCCTTCAATCAACTCCTGAGCCACTACTGCCTCTGGGTACTGCTGAAGCATGTCCCGCAAAACATGCACATTAATAGGTAAATGTGTCCCCAGTTCATCATCTTGCTTGTCAAAATGCCCCCCTGGTCATGAAAATTACTTCTACTATGGACCCCTTGTAACCCCATTGATGATGCCACTAACCCATTCTGACCAGAAAACAATGACACTTGTCCTGCCGAATTACCCTCATGCCTACTACACTGTACTGCCGGGTGAAAGCCAGCAGACTTTGAACAAGCATGCAGGAATCTGCATGCCACCCATGAACATCTTCCTGTATTAAAAGCCCAACATACTTCAACATCTCCTTTCCCTATCTTATTCCCTTTGACACTCACACTGAAGCTGTCCATCATAGTCCATATGTCTGGATGTCTCACCCCCCAACACATGGACCAATCCACCGCCTTCCTCTTACAAAATCTCTGATCATTCCAGAACCATGCATTGCCAGCTCTCAGCCACTCGGCCTCTCATATTGTCAAAAAATAAGCCAAGAGAGGAAAGGCCAAGTTTCAATCCTTCTACAACCATACTCCCATGTAATAGACATATCCCAAAACCCAATTATCCCACGTACTCAGCAGCATTCTTCCCAACCATCTTCCACCCAGGGCTGCTAAGGCTGCCAATCAGTCTTTATCATTCACCATCTCAGTTTCCAACAAACGTGGGATGCCATCTGTGTTAATTAAATCAAAAATGTCCACATACTCCCCTTTCCAAATCTTCTCCTTTAATGAAGTGAGTGTGTGAGGAGTCAGGAAGACTACACCCCTCCCCTGCCCCAAGGCCTGTGTAGCCAGCCAATTGCCTGGCCACATTCCAAAATCTGACCCCACTTCCTCTATGCCAGGATCAGCCACTTCCCCTAGTGACAACAAACTACCAACCCTGCTTGGACTGTCTAAACTTGAATTGTACTTCCGTAACCCATAGTTTTCTCCCACCAAAGTCTGCAGGCCCCCAAAGTCACTCAAAGGACCTTCTGATGCCAGAGTGGTCCCATTACCCCAACCACCCAATCTATGTCTCCCTTCCCCCCACCTGCTGAACCTAATGACCTGTCCACCTCCACAGCATTGACTGAAGAACCATTACCTGTAGGAGCAGCAAGTGCTGAATCCACTGTTGCCACCTCTGGTACCACCACCTCACTGGCCTGTGACTGCCACGTTCTTTTGCATGTGGATGCCTGCTTGCCCTTGGATGACTGCCATCCCTTATGACTGGTTTTACCCTGTGCTCCTGCTGCTGCAGCATCACTGCTAGGGATTTTGAAGCAGGTCCTCCACCTGAGCCACAATGTTTGCCCACCTCTGTCTCACTGCGTGGACATCCACCATATCGACCACTGACATTTGGAATGAGACAAGAACACTGTAAGTATCATAAAAAAAAAAACACAACAATTGGTTATTCCAAATTGAAATGAGCAAGAAATGGAAAGTCATGACAAAGTCATTCAAGAAAATGGGACAGAGGCCCAAAATAGAGACAATTTTTAAATATTGTGCCCAGAAACCTATACAGTTGATAAAATAACAGGGCCTGCATTAACATGAATTTTCCAAAGGGTATGCAGCCTGAAACTCAAATGTCTGTCATGATTTCCTAACTTCAGTCTTTACTGCCTTGCCCTAATTTGCCAGAAAACCACAGTGTCATGAAAACCAGAACAACACTAAATGCAGCCATCAATAAAAGTGGGACAGTGAATAACATAATTTTCTAAAGGGATCTGAAGCCTAGAATGAGAACCGAACAACGCTATAAGAAAAGAATCTGGACACTCTGCATCAACATGTATTGTCTAAAGGGTATGCAGTTTCATGCACTAAATGTAAACACTCTATGTAAGTCTGTAGTTACAAGGTATAAATGCATAAAACAGACCTAGTTTACTTATTTATTTATTTTTAAGACATGTTTCGCCCTCTCTTCAGCAGCCACCTCACATGTGTGGAAGTGGCTGTTACACAAGGGTGTCTCATTGCCCACAAAATCTCCATTTCAGTCAGACTTTGCCATCACCAGGAATCTGAATGCAAGCTCCACTCCAATGCAGTCAGCCACATTGCTCTGAAAACCACCAATCCAAAAGAATGTCACAAAAGCTTGAACCGTCTATAAATGAAGCAACTCCCTCCAACAGAGCTGAACAACAGCACACAATGGCATGCCCACCAGAGACAAGTCAACACTCACATGAAAAAAACAAAACACAATAACACAGAAGTCCGCTTTTAGCACAAACAATCTGTTTCTCTGTTTTTGCAACAGATGTCCAACTACAAATACATCCACACAGTTTTGGGCATGTTTGCAATACACTAAGCAACAAAAGGAGAACGTGAGTCCAAGTAGAGAACAACTAACATTCCATGGCACATCAATACCTACCTGCCCACCATATGCTTCCAAGGCATTTGAAGGCACACAGAAACCAACCAAACTGCACAAGTTGCAAAACAGTCCCAAATGCAAATCCATTCATGGCTGCCAACGAGCCACCCAGACACAACCATAAACCTCAACCATAAAATATACCTGATCGCTATCAAAACAAAACTCACACCACCATTAAAACCTCGCAGTGACTTCATCCCATCCATGACGCAACCAAACTCCCGAGAGTGACCCCAAAGCCCCACCACCTGCCCCCGGAACCCCTCATCCAGTCAGTTAAATCTGGCCACAAATCCTTCAGCTTATCTGTAAGGTCTGGTGGTACCACATGCCACTGCATGATAGCATCTCTTTGGATGTTTCCAGGACAAACATAATTCAGTCTGTAAAAGACATAGACAAAATCCCCAACGAATGGACTGAACTGAAAGCACTGCTGCATTCACCTCTGACTTTTACTGGCACCTAAACAACTGCATAGAGAGTTCAGTACACATACACTCTAAATATAATGGTAAATTCAGGGCTAAACCCATGTGTGTAACTCCAGCATTAATAAACAGTATAACAAAAGACATACAATAATGAAACATGGTTAGAAATCCCCATTGCCCTACCTCAAGACCACACTGAAAAGTTAGGAACTTAAAAGCATTATCTGAAAATCTACAGCAGTGTATGAGCTTAATGTCACTAATAAAGTGTTAAATTTACCCTACCTACCCCCATTGTTGTACCTACCATCTAACCCTGAAAATTTAGTTTTCTGTCTAATCACATTAGAGTGTATTGTAGAATCCCCTTCAAAGGCTACAAGTAATAATTCCACTGGACCAGATAACATTCCGGGCTACTTTCTCATAAGTGACAAGTATGCATCAGATAATCAGCTTACACTGTTCGATATCAGCCAATCACAGGGTATGTGCCTGATGCCTGGAGAACAGCCACTGTGATGCCCCTACACAGGGGTAGCTCCTGTATAGACCCAGGCAAGTATAGGCTCAACAGATTCACTGGTTTTATATGCAAAGCCATGGAATGTATCAAAGCAGAATTCATTTATGTAGGCATAGGCAACTTTAACAGATCTAGAATTAATTCAATTTGGTTATATTAAGGAAAATTCTGTCTCATGATCCAAGTAGCATCTTTGAAAAGGTTACAGAGACTGTAGACGGTGGTCACTCTATGCAAGCTGCTCATCTCAGTTTGGTTAAGATTTCTGACACCCCCTTCTCACAATGGTATTATTGAAGTATTAAACAAAATATATTGGAAACACCTACATTATCTCAAGGATTGCAAACTGGCTACTCATCAGATCCTAAGATGCAAAGTTGCTTGCACCCTCTCTGAAAGTAAAATTGTAACTAATGGGGTAACACAAGGAACAGTGCTGGGCTCGTTCTTGTCTGACACTTATTTTTTAGATATCCATGTCAATATCTCACAAGTGAGATTGACCAAGTTTGCTGATGACTGCAAGGTGGGTACTGTCATTTCTTCACCCATTGATATTAAACAGCTTCAGCAAAGGCTGGAATATGTACTACTTGCCTGGCAAACTGAAACTCTTAATCTAAATATGAAAAAGTACTGTGCAATAGTCTTCCCATCTCACTTGTTATAAAGTGTACTTATCTTCAGACAGATATGATCATTTGAGACCTGGTCACTTATGCGGACAATTCTTTCCCATTCGTTCAT
This sequence comes from Protopterus annectens, assembly GCF_019279795.1. Classification (NCBI taxonomy): domain Eukaryota; kingdom Metazoa; phylum Chordata; order Ceratodontiformes; family Protopteridae; genus Protopterus; species Protopterus annectens. The sequence continues at coordinate 793,361,972 of NC_056729.1, forward strand.
CATGTTTACACCATAGTCATAAAATCATTTCTGTCAGACCCAGCTAATTTCCAAGGGAATATGTTCAATATCCAAAGAAGGCTTCCGACCACTGTACTCTTTCCTTATCGAACCCATCCATCAAATACAAGGTCGTCTCTGGTTAGTACAGATCCAAGCATACCACCCACCTAGAAAGACCCAGAGATTTCTAACCAGATTATTAAAGATTGTGAATCTGTCATCTATCCTGGTAGAATAACATCAGTTTCTTTACACTCAGTATATTATGTGTTGCTCCAAGGTGACATTTATCTTGCTTTTTTTTGGACACAAAGTACACAGCCCAGTATGACTTCCAAGTTCTTATCAAAATCAGTGACTCTATAAACACCCACAGTAAGGAATTAAATCTACACGAACAAATAAACAAGACTCACTGGATGGATAAGGTTCCTGACTCAATATATTCCCAGCCTATGGTATATGTTACCACAACAGATCAAACGACATACTTCTTTAGCTACCATTAAAGCTTGTCTGGATGATTTATTTATATTTTGTTGATCAAGTTAGTCACTAGGTCATTGTCCTATAAAAGGGAGACCCAAGGTGGTATTTGTAGTGACTAGGGAAATTTGGCCAATGTTCCGTGGAGCTTTCCCTACTCCTTTATCAGTAAATGCTCCGGGAACGTTTGCATCAACATTAGTTACCACCATCTCAGTCAGAGGGTACCTCTATTTAACATCTCTTCTGAGGAACAGCACTACTGTTATGCTGCACTGGAATGTCAGTACTGAAAATTAATCCATCCACCTGGTTTGGGAATAGAACCTGCTATCTTCTGATCTTCCAAAACAAAAAAACAAGTGTGCTACCTTGTGAGCTTCTCAGATTGCATAAAAGGGTGACACAGATTTTCACTAAGGTTATCATATATGGCCCTGTTCATTTTGAGAGTTAAGCACTATTAAGTTCTTGAAAAGTGTGGCAAGAATTTTTAAGTGCATCTGCTTAAAGGTGTATGCGGTTATGCATTTTATGGTTCCCGTGATCACTTGCCTAATAGATTTTTTTCCAAACACCTTTATTGAATTATCACTTGTGACGTAAGCAAATTTACATTCATATAAAAGTAATCATGCTATAATTAACATGAAAAACATTTTATTTTACATATATTGCTATATTGTTCCTGTGTGCATATGTTGCTAGTACTGGCAGTTTTTTAATTTTCTCTGTAAGTTCTGAAATGAGTGTATCATCTGCATTAGCCATCTAGCGATGTGTAGAGATTTTCTGCAGTTTATCCCATTTTACTATGAAAGTGAAAGTTCTCTTCTTTGTCATCTGCACATACTTTGCATATGCAGCACTAGTAGAATTTGTGGGTCCCTATTAAAACCACGAAAGTTTAAAAATTGAACGGCTGAAAAGCCGAATATTCAGCTACTCAAGATCAGTTTTCTGAGATTGCAGTACAGTAAAGATTAGAAAATTTGCCATTTTCTTACTGTAGTGCAATCTCGGAGTTGGTATATATATAATTAGTGGGGGGTGTGGGGGGTGCAGCCCCCCACAAAACCGATTTCATGTAACTGAATGTTCGGCTTTTTAGCCGTTCGATTTTTTTAAACTTTCATGGTTCTAATACAGACCCAGATTTGTTACATACTTGTTCAGCTTATAGTTCACATATCATTTTGTACCAAATCACCTTTCACTATTTGGGAATGAATGCAGGAGTAACTTAATGCAATATTACCAAGTGCAACTTGTACAGCTACAACAACTCAAGTTCATTGTTATATACAGATACAGTGTTTCCAAAAGTTCATAGAGATCAATAGGTTTAGATATACTTACTTTTAAACTAAAGTATGAAGGGTAATATTCACATTACCCTACTTGAGGGAGCTCACCCCTTATCCCTGGATTCTAAAAATGTTAACTCCGAAGTTCTAGTATCTATTACATTAACAGATAACCTTTTTCAAAATATATGGCTGTAGCACATTGTCAATTCACAGTTTTATACAATAAATAGCTCTGAACAGAATAAACCTGATTACCTAAGGGGAAGGATTTGCAATTCAGTAAAATACATCTATTTTTAATTTATTCTTTCTAAAGACTGATAATCACTCATTATAACAGAACTCAAGTTAACGTACAGACTGGCAATATCAAAATACTTTCTGGTATCACACATTTCCAGCAATAACTCATATTTATTTCAAAATCTTTAAATTAAGGTCAGATTCTTTATGTTAAAATTTCAACACAGCTACATCTCATGGTAATATCTGCTCACAGTAATTACAGATTTTCTTTTTTATTTCCAAATTACATTCACTTACATTATGGTATAACCATTTACAACCCTTTTACTACTAGTTTTGCAAAGAGGTACTGTGTAACAAAGTATCATACCATTTATCTATTTTGCATGGTCTCATGTCATCCTTCCCACTTTTTATGAATGCTTCGGCCTTGAGCTCCTCCTAAAATCTTTCATTTTCAACTGTGCTTTATGCCCTTCTTCTATGGGTCTTCCTGGAATATATACGCAATAAGGCACAAGGGTATATGCATGGTACAGACATTACCACATATCCAGGGGGTTGTAAAGCACAAGCCTGAAGGTCAAGTGCCTTGCAGTCCCTTGGTGTGTGGTATTATTTCTATCATGTACACCCAAGTGTGGTATTGGTCTTAGGAATCAGACTTCTGTATTGTTTTGTGCTTCATATTTTAAATGTATCAGTTTATGCATGATAATTATATACTTTGTAGTATGCTTTAATAAAAAATAGTTCCTCTGCTCATTTTAACTAACTGATTTTTGTACAGGGTTGCAACTTCTTCACCATATTGATTTTGGTATAAAATTTACAGGTAGTCATTTAAGTTACTCTTCTGTAAGATTGTAACATGCTGTTGCACAGTCCTGTTCATGGACCCTTGATGACATTACTCAGTCCCCTGAAATGGGGATGTGAATTAGTCCAGATGAGAAGGATTACATATCAGTAGTGAAGTGCTCCACAAACATGTATATTGTTTTTCAGGTAACACAGTCTCAAGCATATTCAAAGAAGCAATAATTCTGGTGACAATTCCAAGGGCTGCAAGACATATACATGCTAGCAGTATTGTTTCACCATTATATTTTTCAGTTGGTTTAGCTGATGATATAGATGGTTATGACTGGGTCTCTGAACATAACCATGTTATTATGCATGAATAATCACAGCACTCCATGCACTACATGCTTGTTGTATCCTAAACCTATTAATGAGAGTAATCATTCTGGAGGTAACTCCCAGGAAGTGAAAAACGCATGCATAAAAACAGTAATCTTTCCACACCCCTATCGTTTTTCTTGTTGCTTTAGCTAATGGAATGCTTACTGCTTTTATTTTAAAATGCACATTCATTTATGCAGTCTCTTACCTTTGAGTATTACATCCTCAAGTTTATCTCTTTGGTAAACAAAGAAAGCAGAGTGTGTGTGTGTGTGTGTGTGTGTGTGTGTGTGAGTTTCAAGATGATGACAGTTTGCTATATTTTGACATCTGTGATAGAGTAGGGATCTTTGACCGAATATGAGCCCTAGTGCCTGCATTAACTTTCTCCTGAGTGAAGGACAGAGTTAATGCACAGGTATCTATCAATCTGAGTGGTTGTTTTTTTCTTGGCAATTTTATAACACTGAATAAAGTACTGAAGGTGATTAATGTTTCTCTTATTTCTTGTTGCTGGTTTGTGCATTAATTTAGTATTTATACTGAAACCTACTTCAGACCTGCTTGAGACACCTAGTGCTAAATTATTTGATTTGGTTTAGACTTAACTTCTCTTTTTTTACAAAGGTTTTGGTAAAGTAGTTAACATGTTATACCTTCTTAATTATGGATAAAAATAAAATATCCAGCAAAACAGCTAACAAATCATATAAGCTTTGAGATAGTATAAGGCACTTGCTATGGTTTGAATAGACTATTGCTTGATGAATGATAATGTACTAAAGCTCTTGGGATTTATTGCTTAGAGTATTTTCCCCATTATGTATCTGATTTTGATCTTTTTAGCATTTAGCAATATTTGATAAGTAGTACCAACATTCAGACCATTGTACTCCTTCACTGGTAATACCAACTCTAGGCTGGTGTTAAATTGTCTTTACTGCTGTTAAAATTATATTCTTTCCAATGTTTCTTCCATGATACCTAATAATCTTTAAAAACAATACTCAAGAAACATTCTAAATGGGAAATGTTGAGCAGTGCTTGAGATAATTCACAGTAGAGTTCAAAAATATGAACCAATAATCAAAAATGTGAATCCTGGGTGCAGAACAGCACAGAATACAAGTCTTGGGTCACAATGAAATTAAGAAAACAGCTTTATTAAATAGAAAATATTAAGCACTTTCATCCCTGACCATGGGACTTCATCAGAATAAGCAAAATAAATGTTTACTTACTTAAATAATGCACAGATTACCTATCATGTCCAAATAGTCTACTGAACTGAATTAAAGCAATACATTTCACAAACTCCAATTACACCGGTGCATTGACCCTTTAATACATACACTCTGCTTAACATAAAACATATAAATAATATATTATATATGAATGTTAATAAAATGTTAAAAAATGAATCCAATTTGCCAGATTAAAATCTAAGCAAAGGTTGAATAGAAATACATTTGTTCAAGCCCAGAGCTTCAGTGACATATAACCTAAGTTGCCATAGCATTTCACTGTGTTCCACTTTTGTTCCCATATCTCCCCCTCATGGATTGATTCTATCCTGTTTCAAAATTGCAAAGCCAAATGTATTACCTTGCCACAAAAAACAGTCCCACCTGAAGATGGTAACCACAAAGCAAACACCAAAAAAATACCAAATCAGCACTTTAAGGGAGATGTTGAATGACTTTAGTGTAAAAATTACTTTTATTTTCTGCTTTCATCCAAACAACTACTTCTTCAGAATGATTCAACTCTAAAACACAATTCTATTTAAATAACACCCACCCAATGATAATCAATAACCAATTAAATACATAATTAACCAATCACGTTGTTTAAAAACACATAAAAGGTAAAAATCATTATCAAACAATTTTAGCTAACTTTAATCATCTTCCCTTCAGAAAACATTTAATATTAACATGTTCATTAAGGTCAGGTACCTTGCCCTGCCCGAGTTTAATTTGCCACATTGTTTCTTTTTGTTCAGCTTTGTTCCTGAAGTTACCTCCTCTTAAATCTAAATGAACAGCCTCTACCACAGTAAAGAGAAACTTCATAAGTCTAACAAAAGCTAGTGAATATTTAAACAAGGCATTATTTATATCCTTAGGATGACAACAGACCATGACCTGTACATGACATTATTCTGGCTGCTTCACCATAGGAGACATAAACCACCATGACATGCAGAAGATTTACAGGACCATATCTGGGTCGTGATGTTGGATGTCTTCCAAATGCAGATGAGGGACCTGCTGGGGAATTTTTTCAGGACATGGTCTGGGTCATGCATTGCTCCTTCTGAAAGACTGCATGGGAGATCATTTGTGATGTTTGATCCCATCAGGGTAGGCCTTCAGGATCAAAAGTATTGTCTGTGTGACATACTTATATAATGCTGCCACCATGGTATTTGAATTTTCACAAAATTTAATCTATAGGCACAAGTGTGTGGAAATAACGTATTGCTGTTTTTTATAGCTGATATATGTACAACTGTATACCACAGATATCATGTCATAGGTGGCATTAGGTTGCACCTGAAGCATGACACACCTTAACGCAGTCAAATGCATTAAGCAGTTACATTTCCATGATGTGTTGTACTTAATGTATTCATAAGGGCAGGAATGCTACTCCTTACTTGTGTATGTGTATTTGTACTCCTATGCATGCAGTGCAGAATAATACTAAGTCCAGTACACTGTGGCCCTGTATATGATGTCTGTCTGTTGCAGAAGATGATGCAACTGAGATATAATTCTTCTGCTTGTATTGTTCCACTGTATATATGGGTGGGATGACTTCATATCAACATATGTATTATTTACATATTTTGCACATAACTCAGTGATATGAGTCCATTTTTTATATGCACATTATCAATGCATATGCATTGCATCTGTTTCTCTCTCTGGGTTGCTCAACAGTATGACCAGATTTTGCCCCTGTGACTCATGTAACACTGTGTTGTCATGCTGTCACACTGACATAGTAGCTTTGTGTGTGGCACTTAGTGCCACAGACTGTGCTATGTGGTATCATATTAGTGTAAATGCTCTTCATGGACAGTTATCCTTTACATAATGCATAGACAGTAATTTTCCCATTACTATACATACAGTACCGTTGATGGTTTATTTAGCATAATTCCTGAATGCCTTGTTTCTCATTCCAGTATAACATGTACAATCATATCAGCATATTTTAACATATTTAGGCATTTGGTATAGATGATTTACATGCATATACATGTCTTAGAATGTCATAGAATGTAATATGATTGAGACACAAATGCCCTTGTACACTGGAACTGTGTAGATTAGTTTCTTCCATTATCATGTGCAGGACTGTCCTTTGCTCAGTCATTCAAATGGACAGTTTTATATATATATATATATATATATATATATATATATATATATATATATATATATATATATATATATATATATATATATATGGGTCTACCTCGACCCACAGAAATGTAATTTCACGACTCAGCTTTTCCGAAAGTGCATTCGCCCCAAAAATGCACTTTCACGAAAAACCAAGTCAATGAACAGCAAAAAAAAAAAAAGCAAAAAACAAAATAAAACAAACATAACAACACAAAACACATGGTCCCTTGCACCCCTACTACTTATATATTCTAATTCTGAGATCGCACTACAGTGGGGAAAAGGGAATAATGAAATTTCGGTAGGTTGAGGTAGACCCATACATACACACACACACACACACACATATCTATATATATATATATATATATATATATATATATATATAGATATATATATAGATATATATATATATGAGTGTTTGTTCTATTATGCTGGCATGACAGTATATATGTGTATGGGATAATGAATAAATGAATACTATGTTGTGTACCTATGCATCTTGCATTTTAATGGTTGCACATTACTGTGTTTATGTAATATGTACACAGACATGTTTACAGCCATCAGCTATGCTGTTTACCTATGTGACATATATTAGCCATCTACTTCGATGTAGCTTCAATGTACTTCTAAGGTCTATATTAAATCAGCGAATGCTCAAAATAGCAATCACTGATATATCGATCCTTTAAGAGCGAAACCTTTCAATCCCAAAGACACAGAACAGCGATTTTTTTTCCCAGGGAAAAAAAATCTCAGGGCTCTTTTCAGGACTTTGCCATTTCCTCCACTGTGGTGTGATCTCGGAGTTGGTATATTTAAGTAGGGAGTGTGGGGGGTGAAAGCCCCCACTTTATTTTGTGTTTTGAATTTTTTTTTTTTTTTTTTCGTATGGAACAGCATTTTTTTTTTCCCTGAGAAAAAAATCGCTGTTCCGTGTCTTCAAGGTTTACAGGATTTGCTCTTTAAGGGTCGCTAAATCAGCATTTGCTATTTTAAGCATTCACTGATTTAATATAGACCCTACTTCCACACCACTCTGTGCGGTGAATATGTGCATGGGCAATGTATCCCTTTTAAAAATAGTTGTCCATCTTAATTGTGTGCCTAATTTCTTTTGCTTGCATTTCCTTACTGATGCAGACCTCTGTTGTCCACCTCCCTTCCCCGTTTTACCTATACATTACACAGTCACATGAAATGCATTTAAATTCCTCTACATTATCATTATCAGTAGATTCACTGTTATAATAATACCTTGTACAACAATTTTACCATTATACACATGCAAGGCATATGCAGGTAAGGAAATTTTCATGTTGTACTTGTGTTTTGACTAAACAGGGCTTTTTTTACTTCATTCCTATGCACATGCTGGCATTTCCTATCTAGCATTATTTATACCTTAATGACCAATTATTATCTCATGCCATTGTTCTGTGTATGTGTACTGACTTTGCTTTCTGTTAGAATTATATTCATCCAAAGCAGGCTATACATATATGACAATACATGTGTGTTGCCTCTGACATGACATATGACTTTCACATATGCAGTCCAATTCAGATATGTTTAGGTTGTGTACATGGAGTTCTGTACCAAAGTTTATTTGCTGCAGTACTGCTGTTTGGCATGTGCTTGTTTGTTTGTCTTTTACATGCAAGGTTCTAGTCTATCCTCAGCTTGTGTTCTCCTGAATTTCCCTGGCTGGATGTCCACATCCATGCTGCAGCTTGGCTTACACTTGCACTGCTAACAGACTTGATTGGATTCAATATCCCCTGTGTACTGCAATTACCATTTATTTCACTACAACCCGCAATTACTGGCAGTCATACAGCTTCAGGTATGACTGTCACATAGTTTACGACATCTCAGCACTACATAATGTGTAGGTACATATGCATTTCTGCACTGCATTGCATCATGGCTGGTATGCTTTCCTACCCTGTTTGTCTGTTTTCCTTTAGCTATGTTGTACACTGTCTGCTATCTTTGAAATGTACCTGTCCTTTATGTTTTTTTCCAGTCTTTATCTGTCATGGCTTGCTGTATTTTGATATACGTTTTCCCCTCTTCCTTCTCTTCCCTGTCTTTTCCATTCCCTCTGTTCTCCAAAAAAAGGGGGCCTATTCCCACAAAAAGAAACTGTCCCCCAGATTTTCTTGTTTCAGCATACCTCTTGTATTTCCCTCTTTTTCATCCTTACACCACATCTGCTTTTCTATCTTCCCATTTCCGTGTGTGTGTGTGTGTGTGTGTGTGTGTGTGTGTGTGTGTGTGTGTGTGTGTTACTTGTGTTTCCCACATGGGTCCCACATTTATTGCTAGCTACTGCTAGCCATGGTGACATAACCATGAATTTCCTTCACCTTATTTAAATTTTTATGTGGAATTTGATACATTCTACCAGATTCCATAAATTATTATGAATATCTCTATATACAGCCATACAGGCGTTATAATGAAATCCATAGTTGTTTGCAAACATTTTTCACTTAATAGTCTGATTGCTGCAGATTTGTCTACTTTTATTGATTGTGTTATTTGCAATGATCTTGTATAATTTCCACTGATGGACATTGATAATGCACAGGCTAGATTATGAATCACTTGTCTTGACATATAAAGATTTGACATGACTGCTTGAGAGTGTGGTGACCTTGCTGGATATATCTGTTTTGTTATTTTGTGTACACTAAAGCATATTAGCTTATTACTTATTTATCTGCAACTTTTGAATGGAACTCAGGGAAATACACCAGATTCCACAAACTTTATGGAATCTTATGCATAGGATGCTATTTAGGTGCTCTTGATTCAATTTTTACCAAATACCTGTCTCTATTTTTAGCGAAGCATGTATATTTATTAAAAACTGGTTCAGTACTTAAAGTTCCAATAGCTGCAGAGGATGATGAACTTAGAGTTGTGGATGGCAAAAGCAGGTATAGTTGAATGATGATGAAAAATCATGCTAACAGTTGTGATAATCAATTCATAGGAAGAGCAAGCATGTTGGGGTTGGAAAGAATTTTGCAAACACTGTACACAAGGCTGTTGGGTGGGTTGTCTGCTGTGCAAATGAAATTGATCACCAAAAGGTCTTCATCCAATGATCTTAATAACAGATGACTTTTAAAAGGAATGTCTTCTGGAAAAGGAATGTCAAAATCGGTGTCCAAAATGCAGGATGAATCTGTAATGCTAGAATTAGAAGCAAGGCAAAATGTTGTTGGTGTGAAGAGGAGTTAATTGAATGAGAATCAATCCAGGATGAAACAGTAGAGTCACATAATTTAAAATTTTGGTCTGGTAAAAGGGGTAGCTTAAAGGGGTATCTTAATTGCATCCAGTTTCGGATGCAGTCTGTATGGTGGATGTGGAATCAAGTGGGATGGCAAGCAGGTCACAACTGATATCATATTTGGTTTGGATGGCAAAACATCACAGACTGCCACTTTCAGCTGCAATGATGTCCCTGTTTTTTCATCTGGCTCAGCTGGTAATAGATTCTGCTGGGTGAAATAATCTGACACCAATGGTATCTCAACTGTACTCATCAGAAGGGATGGTCTTTTTGCTATGTGACACATGGATCCAAGTGGGGAGGCCCTCACAATGGATGGCAGTAGGAGCTGTGAGCAAAAGCAGGTATGGCCCTTTCTATCTTGGGCTTTCTTCAGGAATGTACTTTAATGCAAAGTCTCTGGGCTGTAGGTCATGATGGTCATGCTCTGTAGGTCAATGGGCTGCATGCAGAATGACACTATGCACTATCCCATCTTCACAAAAAAGAACTCAAAGATCTGCAATACTAAAGCATGGTTTTATCAATATCTTGCAATTCTAAGGTTTTAGGGATGGGTTAGCAGGCATTTTCATGGGTCTGTACATGGGAATTTTGTGAAGGGACAATTTTTAGGATTACTAACTGGAATTTTAATAGTAAATAAAACTAATGTTGATGCTTCTGGCTATTTAAGACCATTTTTCTAACAAACTTTAGCTAATCTTACTTTTAATATTTGATTGTCCTTTTTCACTATCCCAGAAGCCTGCAGTCTATTGGGACAATGGATTTGCAATTTAATATGCAAAATCTTACAAAGCGAACACCAAATAAAGGAATTAGCTCAGTTAAAAACCTTTTTGCTATAGTGTGTACATTTTTCTTTTCACATGGATATGCTTTTACACGTCCAGAAAAAAAATAACCACAACTAGTACAGATCTGGATTTCTGCACTTGAGAAAGTTCAGTAAAGTCCCACTGCAAAAAAACAGAATGATCCCCAAGGCGTTTTCAGTTATTGGACAGGAGCAGGTACTGATTTAGACACATTATGCTTTAAACAGACTACACAAATATTTACAACATTTTGAGCAACTTCTGAGAGAAGAGGGGCATATCAATCAGTGGAAACCTTTTTTATTACTGTATTTTTACCCAAATGGAAAGGCAGATGATTTAAGAAATATTGTGAGCTACTAACTGACCATCCAGATAGCACCACAAAAGGTCTGGAGACCCACCACAGCCATTGGTTATCCACCACCTTTTTCAGAGCCCTCTGTTTGGTCTTGAAAAGGTAATAACTCCTGTAAAGAAAAGTTATCATTTTCATTCACTTCTGAAAAAAATATTGCCACAACAGGATAAGATAATGTAGCCTATTTTGCCACCATGTCTGAAAAAGTATTGCCCTTTGTTAAAAAGGGAATATCAGTTTTATGTGTGGCACATTTTACCACAGCAATTTCCCCTTGGCAGTAATAGAGCATCTAACAATTCATTAACAAAGTCACATTTTAATGAATGTTCCTGCTGATGTTAAATAACTCCTTTTTTTCAAAATCTATAAAAATCATGAACTACTCCATAAACATAATGAGAATATGTAAAAAATTGCTACTGAATGATCTTTGTCCATCTTACAGGCTTCAGTAATGGCCACAAGCTCAGTTACTTGAGCAGACACATTTCCACTTATTGATCCAGTTAATAAAACTGTGTCTTGCATGCAAACTGAAAGGGCTGTTACGAGTTCACCATCATCTCTTTGAACACAGGAGCCATCCATGAAAGGAAATAGATGTGGATTCTGTAAAGGAGTGCTCTTTAAATCTAATGTAGGAGGAAGCACAGGGTAACTACACATTCATGAGGTTCTCCTTCATCCTCTGTAGGGATTAAAGAAGCAGAGTTTAGGGTTGGACATTGAACATCTGTAAAGACGGGTTATTAAGAAAGGACAACTCCTATTAGACAATGATGCTGCAGATAAATATTTTGTTTTAGTCTTTAATAATAAAGAGCTTAAAGAATGCAAAACTCTCATGTAAGTCTCATGCCCGAGAGTCAGAGCAGCCACCATGTCTACTGTGTGTGTCGTTGTGGCCACCATCCTAAGACATTGTGGGTGGCTGCAACTACAGGATGAAGATTTGTACTGAAATAAGCAACATATATAAAAACATCATCTCTACGATGTGCTAATAATTCTAATGCCACTTTATTTCTTTTACTAAAGGCAGAAAGTGACGTTTGGAACAGATGGATTTGTCACGAGATGACCTTGGATGAGTAAAGTGGGGGGCGGGGCTGGAAGTAGGGTGATAGGTAGGTTAGGTCTGTGTGGATAGGGAGCTGGTAGGAAAGAGTTAATTAAGGTGGGAGCTGAGGGAGGAAGCGAGATAAGGCAAAGGGGTGGGTTTTAAGGGGTTTTGTATGGGAAACTGATATGAGTAAGTACATTTGGTGTGGTCTTGTTGCAGCAGGATCACGTCCCTGACAACCTGAGGTGGGTAAGGTAGGCCTTGGGTAGCTATAAGATGGTGAGGTGAGTACAGTTTCTTTGGGCTATGGGTTGAGTTAAACTTGTGGTGTGTTTTTCTTTTTTTCTTTTTAGGGGAAGCATGAGGATTTTGACAGTGGGGGCTGGGTACAGCCTTGGAGAGACAAGCGAGATTGGGGTGTTGTGATTGGTACTCAGGGGTCGGTTTGTGGTGTGGCCTTATTTTTCTGACTGGAGTTTCTTTGTTAGAGTATCTTATTTTTGTAGAAATATGGATGTTGTTAGTAAATTAATTATATTCTATGCTATAACACATGTTAATATACCTGTGTGGAAATACAGTTGTGGGCTGTTGGGTGCAGACAAATGCCCTGCAGACATTGCTGTTATGGATTAAATAACATAGGGAAGACTAAATGAACTCATCTAGTATTTGTTTCAGCAGTCATGAGTTACTCAGATCACTGGCATAGTCTTTAGGTCTAAGTGATAAAGGTGATACAGCATTATAATGCATGATGGTAATAATAAAGTACTGTGACTAATGATATTGAGTGACACATCGTGGTGTTTATGGATTCTTTGCTGTAGGGTTTCCTTCCCTGTAGTTGTGTTCAGAGAATTTAGGTGGCTTGTTTGTGGGTGAAGGTTCTTAATACCCGTGATAATTTTGTATGGGAATTATATATCATGGTTTAGTAAAGATTATCGTTTAGCTGGTATTTCCCAATAGTTGTATTGCACACATTTGGTATTATGGGGCTGCAGTGACCAGTGGTTTGTGTTCTCAGTCTTGGTCACATTTCTTATGCAGCTGGGCTGCAGGCTTAGAGTGAATGTGTTCGCCATCGCAACAACGGACTAAGTGGCTCTGTACCTGTTTCAGAGATCAAGCCCTTGGATACTTTTCTTTTATGTGACCACAATCCACCATTGTATGCTGTTGGGATGCAACAAGCTGCTTATCCTCCGTCTGAAGAGTCTAGGCTCTGACAGCTGGGTGCTGAATTTTTCCAAACTGACCGAGGTAGGCTTATAACATTTAGTTGGTCAAGAGCAAGGTGGTTTAGCAGTTATTTGCGGGCTGGCAAGGGCTGTTAATGGCTGGCTGCACATGCGCAGTAGCGCTAAAGTGGGCAGGTGCTATATTATTTAAAAAAAAAAAAGAGAGAGAGAGAAAAGACAAGATTTCAACTTGGGCTGGAGGTTTCTCTGACAGGTGAGGTTACAATGGAGTGTGTCTCTCTTGTTAGGGGGAGATCTGGTTCCTGCATGGCCTGGTGTTTCAGTTTTCTCCTCTGGACAATCAGAGGTTAACATGTTGATTGTGGTGAGTGTGTGGTTGCCGGAGTGTGATAGACCATTTAGGGAGGCTGTTTAAAATGTTTGGTTCCCCCATTTATCTTTATTTCCTGACATGCTCTTCTCAAAGGAGGTTTCTAACCTCTCCCATTCGCTTATTGGATTGCAGTGGATTAGCCCCATTAGGGAGGAGGGATTTGCTGTGACTGTTTAGAGTGTTGTGTGGTTCTTGCTGGGGGGATGGCCTGCCACTCGAGTACTTCACTGCTGCTCATGGTTGGGTTGTTGTGGTGTGGGCTCCCCCTCCCCTCTGTCATTGGCTGTTATTGCTCATTGCTGTCATGCCATGGATTTGGCTTGCTTGCTCTTCCTTGGTAGAGAGAAAATTTGAAGAGTGGAGGAAAGGGGTGAAGGTGGGGCGTAGTTGGGGGATAAAGAGTAGACTGGCCTTTGGACAAGACATTTTCAAGGGCTAAGAGATAATCCATGTATTAGCCGCTCAATGTGCATGCGTGTTGTTGTGGTAACAGCCATGAGGAACTGGGTAGTGCAGGGCATACTTATCACTCATCCAAAATTATGATCACAATGCAAATGTCAAAACAAATAAATAAAAAAAAGAAAGAAAAAAACTAAACAAAAAAAAAGAGAGAAGAGAAAAAAAAAAAGAAAAAAAATTAAATTTGGCACAAGTGGTGTATACAGACCTGGTGAGTCCATTTGAGCCGGCAGGTGCCTGTTGTGGGTCGGCTCAGTTATGGTGGCATTAGTTTTAGACTCACAGATGTGTACTTGGCTCTTAAGGCGTGGAGCAAATTTTTGACGAAGGTCCGGAGTTTACCTTTTTCTCATGGATTTGTGTGTCTGGCAGCTAACTTGGAGTCCTGCTAACAGCAACTGGGGGCACCATGAGAAGTCTGATTGAAATGCTGAGCCATAAGATATTAACACAGTTAATTTTTTAACTGTTGGGCTGAGTTGTGAGGACTTAACTGTGGAAGCAGTGTCACGGTATATATTACATTAGTTTCCATGAGTAGTCTTTGGATTATGTTACAAACTACTAAATAAGGGAGCTGGATAATTGTTTTGTGGAGTGTGAAATATGTTTTCGGTGCAGTACAATGGAATAGCCAAATATGTTGGATTTCTATACTGGGAATAGGGTTTTGAGTTTATCTTTGTTTACATTTTGGTAAGGCATGGTGCTTAATTTGTTTTCATTTGCAGATTGCGAGGTATGGCAATGGAGCAGGCATCATTTGGTGACCTGAAGGGGGTTCAAAAGGTGATGGAGGCTATTTTAATGGATATCCCGGTTGTTTGGGTGGTGCACAATAGTCACAGATGGGGGAGTACAGACCGAACAGTGGTCAGTGCTCTGATGGAAAAGGAATTGAAAGGTAATGGATTCTGCTTGTGATTGATGGAATGGTGCACAATGAGGTTTCAGGTAATCTGTCGGTGGGGATCATTATGGCACATCCGAGTGGGAGGTGGTGTAGGGGTAATCTGAGTTGTAGATAGTTTTGGACATGAGAATGCTGGGTTGGGGATTGTTATGAAGAGTAAGGGGTTTCTACAGAAGGGGTGGAGCACAACAATCTTAGGATCATAGATGGCAATGAGGTGAATGGTTCTAGGGTTTGTTGTGCTAGCCAAGTTCAGTTGTTTACACATGCTCTTCCAATTGTCTTTAAGAAGGGCATGGGTGGGGCATCTGGGGTGACTTTACAGTAACTATCCAGTTTTCGTTAAACAGCTAAGGAGGTGATTGATATGAAGTGGGAGTTGTTCCGAAGCGGTACAGTAACTATCCAGTTTTCGGTAAACAGCTAAGGAGGTGTTTGATATGAAGTGGGAGTTGTTCTGAAGCGGTTTCGGGGAGATAACCCCTTTTGAAACAAGTTTTATTCTTGTTGTATTTCAGGTAGGTTTTACAGTACATAGCATACCTACCATTTCAGGTATGACTTTTGTGGGTAGATAAGTTTTTTTTGGAGCAAAATGGGTATGTGGGTGTTTTTGAGGACATAGGTGCAAACAGAAGTTAGAAGGTTTATGCCAGGCATGCTTTGGGATTCCTTATAGATGTATGATAATTTTAATACTGGATATGAGGATGGCAACGGAGAGCTAGGGCCATGCCACTGATTAAGGATGTTCTCAACTGTATGGGCCTCTATCACTGCATCTCGGTTAGTTTAATTATGTTGCTGGGTAAGGGTTAATAAGTTGGTGCAGGTAACTATTGTGTTGTATCTAGGACATTTTAAGTGGATGTCACTTGGGGCAGATGGTTACGGGTGGTCATAAGGATTTGCCTTTGTTCATGAATGTTGTTGGAGGCGTTTTTTTTATGGGCCTTATTTGGGGGGCAGTTTGTGGCTGGTGGGATGACAGGACAAAAGTATAACTGGGATGTAGGACATTAGGTGTTTTAGTCTGGAATAGGTTTGGGGGAGTTTTTGGGGATTAGGGTTTGTATGGCAGTTGTATGGGTCATGTTTGTTTGTTTATTCATTTATTTTACGTTTATTAACTGGGTTAGTTCAAAAGAGCCCCAGCCAGAGATAAGCATACAGGACAAAAAAAAAATCCAAATACGTGAATTAATTAAAAGAAAGAAAAAAATAGATTTTATATATATATATATATATATATATATATATATATATATATACACATATATATCTATATGTGTATATATATATATATATATATATATATATATATATATATATATATATATATATGTATATATATATATATATATATATATATATATATATATATATATATATATATATATATATATATATATAGATATAGATATATATATATATATATATATATATATATATATATATATATATATATATATATATATACATATATATACATATATACATTAGGGGTTGCACTGATAATGGTTTAAATGTACTACATGTGAGAGTAAAAACTTAATCATTGTTCAAAGAAGGGCAATGTCTTGATAGTCATAGGAAGCGGGGCACAAAGATCAATTGTGTGGGGAATGGGAAGGGGGAGAGAACGGATGGGGGCTATAGTAGTACAGCTAATGGTTTAGGAGGTTAATTTAGGCAGAAGTTACTACCAGAAAGGTAGGAGATGCCACAGGTTAGATAGCAGGACAGATTAAGACTACAGGTGGTCAAGGCAATGGCCTAACTTTAAGTTTAGTAGGTAGGACTTAGGAGTAACGAGGTGTCAGGCTGCATTAAGGTGTAAAGCTTGGTGCAGGAGTTGAGGCTCCTGTTATAACTAAAGCAAATGGTAAGGCATTTGCTAGTTTGGTTATGTGTTTTACATTTGGTATCTGTAGGAGTTCAGACGGAAAGTGTAATTTTTCAAGACTGCGAGCAAGGTAAGGCAGTTCAGTGGTAAAGAAAGATGTTGCTACAAGTACAACCATTGCTCAGGTGGCAGGGCTAACTGAATGTACTAACTGTAGATCATTTCTTATTCTTTGGGTTAAATAAGGAAGGCAGTTAAGCACAATGGAATGCAGTTTGGCTTGCCCTACTTCGATGGCTTTAGGTTGGTATTGGTGGCTGGTTTTGGGTTTACTGTTTGCGGTGCATTTGGGATCATACTGTTAAAAGGCCATGATGGTGGTTGGCATCCTATTGGTTAATGAGTATTTGGTGTGTGGGCAAGAGTTCTGTGATGGAATTTTTGGAAAGAGATTGTTTGTGGTTATTAGATTAATTGGCAGATAAAATGGGGCTGCAATCTGATGTTGTGTCTTTTGGCTTTTCCCGGTTAGGGGTCACCACAGCAGAACTCCGGTCCGCTAATGATTGGTAGTAGATTTTTATGTGCCAAATTGCCAGCTCTGATGCACAACCTTCAACGAAGGTACGCCCATTCACGCATGTCTCCGCACAGAAGATGCTCTAGCTGAGAATCGAATGGGACGTCTTACTGTGAGGAGACAATGCTACCACAGCACTACCACTGCAGTTAGGCTGCAATCTGATGTGTGGGTTTGCAATTATCTTTGCGTGGTTTCAAATGTTGAGATCTCATTTGGTTATTATATTCACTGGGTGGTAAAATGGGGTTGCCTTATGGTAGGATGCTAGGCAATTGCTTTTGGATGGTTATCAGTGGCAGAGGGTTTAGTGGGGTTTTAAGATGGTCTGAGATTATTCCCTGGTTGGTGTGGAGAAAGGCAAGGAATTTGGTAGTGGTGGAGAGAGCTCGGAGGTATGTTAATTTTAAGTTGGTGGAATATTTGAAGGAAGTTGGGGTGCTAATGATACGGCATGTGGAGTTTGAAAACAGGGATCCTGTATGGTATAGGTCAGATGGAGTTCATTTCAATGAATTTGGGCTGGATTTATATAACCTTAACTGCACGAAGGTGGAGGATCTACTGAAAAGTGGTATGGTCTGAGGGGGAACAGCCCTTTAGGCTGGTGAGTGGAGAAGAGGGTCAGGCTTGACCCTCTTCTGTCACCCTCAGTCGGATATCAGTAGGATATATGGAATTGAGATGGTGATTTGATGGTGGATGACCTGAAATGGAAATATGGAATTGATGATGATATTAAGGTGAGCGGAGATGCTGCCTTCGTGACCACTATTGTAAGTGAGCAGGTGGGGGACGCTGCTTATCCAGGGTAAGTGGGTGTGCTGCCCTTATGTTTACTATCTTATTTGTTGCGATGTCGGATTCTGTGTGCCTCAATAAAGTTTGATTTTTGTTATTCATTTCCATTACAATAAAGGTTGTCAAATGTCTTTGGGTGTTTGCATTTTATTAGGCCCATGAAAAGTGAAGTTTGGAACAGACGAATTTGCCACGGGACGACCTTGGATGAGTAAAGTGGGGGGGGTGGAAGTAGGGTGATAGGTAAGTTAGGTCTGTGTGGGTAGGGAGCGGGTAGAAAAGAGTTAATTAAGGTGGGAGTTGAGGGAGGAAGGACGTGAGGTAAAGCTAAGGGGTGGGTCTTAAGGGGTTTTGTAGGGGAAACTCACATGAGTAAGCACATTTTGTGTGGTCTTGTTGCCCTCCCAGCCTGCCCATTTTTGTGATGGCTTGAGGGGCGAAGAAGAGGGTCAGGCTTGACCCTCTTCTGTCCCCCTCAGTAGGATATAAGGAATTGAGATGGTGATTTGATGGTGGATGACTTGAAATGGAAATATGGAATTGATGATGATATTAAGGTGAGCGGGGACGGGGTCTATATTATATCATCAAACGCTTAAAAAAGTGAACGCTGATTGATCGACCTAATTTAAGCGAAAGCTTACAATCTCGAACTGTCAGATCAGTGATTTTTTTCCCAGGGAAAAAAATCGCTGATCCAAAACACATACACACAACACAAGCACACCAAACAAACAGAAATCCACACACATACACCTAAAATCTGATACCTAACCCTACACTAAACTATGCACACACCACTAACTAGCCACTTACCTTAACCCAAACCCTAACCCTAAGGTCCGTCACTATCTCACACTCACCTCACTCGCTCCCTAGCCCTAACTCACTTAAATCTGCCCTAACCCTCATGTCCACTCAATCGCACACACACCTAACCCGAGCCCTAACCCTAACTCACCTAAATCACCCTAACACTCACATCCACACAATCGCACACTTACCTGAATCCAACCGGTAACTTTCCACCATAACACTGAAAATACCGAAGCAACAGAAACAGACTACCGAATTCTTTCCCTAGGAAAACAATTAGAGTTTCTGGTGCTTCGATATTTTGCAGTTTCGCGAAAATAAGTTTGATCAATCAGCGTTCGCTTTTTTAAGTGTTCGAGGATATAATATAGACCCTGGGGATGCTGCCTTCGTGACCACTATGGTAAGTGAGCAGGTGGGGGACGCTGCTTATCAATGGTGAGTGGGTGCGCTGCCCTTATGTTTACTATCTTATTTGTTGCGATGTCGGATTCTGTGTGCCTCAATAAAGTTTGATTTTTGTTATTCATTTCCATTACAATAAAGGTCATCAAATGTCTTTGGGTGTTTGTGTTTTATTAGGAACATGACAAAAAATCTTTCAGAATAATCTGGCAAGTCAAGTGCAGTGTGCAGACCATTATGAGTGTGAAGTATCTCATCTTGACTTTTAACTTCTGGAGATTCTACCCAGAGAACTGTAAACTGTTGCTGGGCTAAGGCAGGTTGGAATGCCCTTCCTGGTTTGTTATTAGTGAGATAAGTGGTTTAGAAAATGAATTGATAAAACATTAATCTTATAAAGGCTTGATAAATAGAAGAAGTGAAAAAAAAAAACTCTGCAGAGATATAATACTGTTAAA
The DNA here is from genome assembly GCF_019279795.1 of Protopterus annectens. Taxonomy (NCBI): domain Eukaryota; kingdom Metazoa; phylum Chordata; order Ceratodontiformes; family Protopteridae; genus Protopterus; species Protopterus annectens. The sequence continues at coordinate 793,382,041 of NC_056729.1, forward strand.
GTAAAATTACAGCTAAGAAGAAGTACAGTCACACTTATATAAAAGAGGAGAAGGAGCTTAATAAATTTTGAACAATCTAGCTAAAAAGCAAGTATAAACCTGATGTTATTAATAATATAGGACTCTCTCTGAAATTGCCCGTCGGTATTATATTAGGCATGATTATCAACATTTTAAGATATACTTTATGAAATAATGAAAATATGGATTGACTACATGAAGCATATAACCATATATCACACTCAGATTGTATGAGATATTTCATTGTATGATGAATTGTTTGGTATTTCAAAAATCTGGTCATGAAGAAACATTAAGATGGTAAAAAAAGAGTTCAGATGAAGAGGTTTCTTTAATACTGAAATGAAATTTGGATAATTCATAACAGCTTTCTTTATCATAAGACAACAGATCCTAGTATCAAGTATAACAAGTTATTGGTGAAAACCAAAGATTTGTATGGACTATAACCTTATGTTTGCTGGACTTTTAAAAACTATAGAGGCATAAGATAAGTTAAAGCAATGTTTATGTTTGTCAATTATTTACAAAGAAGTTAAAGAATGTGAAGATTATCAGAAGACAAACCAAAACCAATATGGCAATTAGTCAAGCACAACTGCATCATGCTATTGTGATGGACTGGCATTTTGAGAAAACAGTAAGAGATATTATAAGTCACCTACAAATACATTTCATTCTTTCTTTATAATTTTTTTTTCTTGTCAGAATTTCAGAAGACATTGCTCTTTGTAAGATTATTTCAAAGTATTCAGCACAGGGAATGGGTGGGTTCATTGCAATATTTGGGAATCCACATGAAATTTTTGTAGAGAAAAGCACTAATTTGATATTTGACTTTGTGGAAGAATTATACCAAGTGTTACAACTAAACTCTGTGTGTACTTAGCCTGCCAGCATCGACTTAGTGCATTAAATGAATGATGCATTCAAATGCTAAAAATAACTTATAATGTTTTGTTATTAAGGAAAGGTTAGTTTTGGATGAATATTTACAACATTTACTGATAGCCTACTGTGAATTACTAACCAAAAACGTGAACGCTGTGTGCAGGACAATACAGAATACAATTCTTGGGTCACAGTTAGATTAATAAAACAGCTTTATTAAATAGAAAAAATAAAGCGATTTTGTCCCTGACCATGGGACTTCATCAGAATAAACAAAATAAATGTGCATTCTTGACATACCATACAAATCACTTATCATATCCAATTAATCTAAGGAATTGAATTAAAGCAATACATCTCACAAACCCCGATTACACGAGTACATTGAAACTTTAAAACATATAGTCTGCTTAATATAAACCATATAAATAATATTTTATATATGAATGTCAAAAAAATGTTAAAAAAGTAATTATAAGTTGTAAATCTAAATCTAAGCAAAGGCTGAATAGAAATGCATTTGTTCAAGGCCAGAGCTTCAGTGGCATTTAACCTAAGTTGCCATAAGACGTCACTGTGTTTTAGTTTCACTGTCTTATAAACATATTTTATAACTGTTATAACTTATAACTGTCTTATAAATCCTGTTCATTGCCATCCTTCTGGTCCTCTAAGTTCGATTCACCTGGCAGGGGTTTGGCACATCATCTTCTCCATCATCCAATAGGAGACCCACCATGGGTGCCATGGTCTGTTGAGGGGAAACCCAAACACTAAGAATATAGATTCTCTGCTCAGCTAAATTTATGACTACCTAACATAAACAAACTGGCATGATCTATGGAAAGATATGGTTCATTATGTCACATTACAGTAATGTATAACTGTATTCAACTGTAACATCATATACGATGAATGGCATTTCGATACATAACAGTGTAAAGCCATTTCAATACATAACAATGTAAAAATCTGTTTAGTGTTGTAAAAAATGTTGCCTATCATATAGTCATGTGCAATAATATCTTTGTCATAAAGCACTGCTCAATGACCACCTGCATAATGTGGAAGATGTGTTAATGCCTTTAACATGATAAAAATATATGACACTGCAACTGTGACATGTTTGCTGAAGGTATAGTACAATACAGATGCCATTTAAACATATTTATCAGATGATATGGCTGACAAGGTGTCTTTATACTTGGTATAATATAAATAACTGAGGGTAGTAGATGTACAATCAGGATAATGCAACATTGTCAATGTCCTTTTATCAATGTGTATTGATGATATAAACAGACCATCCCCAGGATTCATGAAGCCTCCGTGTAAGAGTTATAACTCTTACACGGAGGCTGCAGTTAAACGGAGTGATGTCAGCATGCTTTGCATATTCATGAGAGCATGCTGAATCACACCTAAGTCTAACACGGTCCGTGTAAGACAGTAGGGGATGTGTCCGTAGGCTGAGCCCTGCAAGCGGACATGCCCCCAGAAGTGTCAAAGTGCCCAAAGTAGACACCCACAACAGAGTCCACGGAAATGTGAATAAACACAACACAACACATGCCCCCACAGACTATAAACATAAAAGAAATATAAATGAACATGTTATATATTTTTTTTAAATTGTAAAGATGTTTAACCGTGAGTGCTCGTTTGTGGCGTGCCGTAAGCAGCTACAGTTAGCAGTCAGTGGGAAAGCATATAAGAACTAAATATGCAAAGTAAGCCAAGAAGCAATAGCGTAGTAGTAGAGATGTTGGCTGAAGAGCAGGCATTCATAGTTCGAACCCCCACAACACCAATTTTTTTTTTTTGCAAAATAAGCAGGAAACAAGTCCCTGACAAATATGTACACATAAAACCACAATTCATGTAAAATGTAATGAAATAGCCCATTTATACTGAAGACATGTGAGGTACCAAAAGAAGAAAAAATGTCAGATGTGCTCATAGCTGAGCTACAGTTTAACAGAGTGAGTGCATGTGCCCGTAGATGAGCAGTGGTTTAACTGGTGCAAAATGCGTGCCCGTAGCTGAGCAGTCATTTAACATGTTGAATCTATGTGCCCCTAGCTGAGCTGAGCGTAATATGCGTGCCTATGGCCAAATGAGGCTTAAAGCAGCGTACCCCGTTTGCGTGGAGCTGCGCACCGTGCAAACAAGCTAACCGATGGGCAACGTTGAGCAAGCCGTATCAAAACTGCCTTTACACAGACACACCCCTCAGCATGTCTAGACAGTCATGAAAAATAAAAAGCAGTGGCCAGGTTCGAACCCAAGATACTATACACCATAGTCAAGGTACAGAACCACTAAGCCATGACAGCAGTACCTAGAAATGCAATAATAGCTAATATATAGGAATGAATACAAACTACAGCATGACAATGCAGGTTTACTGAAGTTGACACAATTCCAATATGGCCAATCACAGATATGTGCGGGGAAAAACGGACTATATAAGCCCCATAGGCGGGAATACACAGCATAAACGATTGTAGAACAGACCTGCAGGCAGAATGTCAGGAGTAGGAGAGGGTAGTCGCTTTCGAGCACAGAGGTGGGGTGTTGAGGAGTCCAGGTACATGGCCTGGCTCCTAGTCAACAATCATGAGGCCCAACTCATGCAGGGCCAGGTCCTCTGGGGAGCATACAGGGCTGAGGCGTGGGACCGGTTGGCTCATGAACTCACCAGTGCCACAGGGATTCCAAGGACAGGTGAGCAGGTCCGTCACCACCATGCAGACCTGAAGAGACACAAGCAGGACCAACTGAACCTTTGGATCCAGGAGGCCCGGCAAACACCCAACGCCCCACCACTGAGTAAGTAACATTTAATTATGTATGTAAAAAGTTAAACTAGCTGATATTATGGAGATGTGTATTCCAATATTACTTCATTTATATTACAGCTGCAGGTGTCCGTTCTGCGAACCACAGAGCCTATGGCAATAGGCTGGTGCGGTTGCGCCACCAGGCAGGTCAGTAATCCACTACCAGTAACTGTAAAGAAATATAAAAGTATGACAGTCAGCAAAAGAGTGCAGTGTAGTCAGTAAGGAATAAAATCTGCAAGTAACAGTGTGAAAGTGTATGCAAGTATTGCTTGATTACAAGAGTTTTCAGCCTGTAAGTTTAAGCTAAACATGAAACTGTCCGACATATATCCTGAAATAAAAATGCCCTGCCTGTAAGAAAATAGTACAAAACCTGCAGCAGGCTGAAAAGTATAGCTGCAGAAGATGATAAATCACATGTGTGAAATATATCCCTGTGGAAATACTGAAACATGACAGAAGTGAGACTGCTGGAAAGGATTGTAATAACTACTGTTAAAACATGTCAGTAAAGCCTAGAAGTACCATCCTGAATAGTAAAATGAAAGCAAGTGAGAGAGTGTGAGAAAGTGCCATGAATCCAGCAATACAGTAGTAATAACCCCTGAATAAAGTATACTGCAGTCAAGACAGAATGAAATGCATGTCAGATTCAAAACCAAACAGCTAAATCTGTTCAAAGTGTTGCTGCATCTGGAATGTGTATCCCAAAATCAGGATATGTTGCTCTCAGTCTGCAATATGCAGATAGGATGTTTGTCTGATATACCAAACATCCACACTTGTCTACAGCAAAATAAAGCAAATGTAGCCTTGATGTAGCTGAACAAAGCTAGATATGAATGTGTATGAAGAACCATAAAATGTATATTGATGTTGCATTAACAGTTCTATCACCAAGTTGAAATAGTTAACATATAGGAAACTGTAGTTAGAACAGTAGTGTGTATATAACTGTAGATATTAGAAATGTACAGCATATGTATTGTTATTCGAAGGTGTTAATATTACTTTCTTCACCCCACCCTATAACTACATATAACCCATTCCACGTGAAAATGGTATGTGCAATCACAATTAACACCCCTGGACGTTTGTCCTGTTGGGTCATATATATTTGCATGTCTGTTGATGCATCTGCCCTGTTCATACATCCACACCTGATGGCCTGTTGCCATCAATTAACCCTGCATGTTGTTGGACTGTGTATTTCTGTTCAAATTATGCATGTGTTATGCACGCTGTTCAATGGTGTGAATATCTGGGTGTTTGGTTAATGGGAATACTAATGCATGCTGTTACAACTAATTGTGAATGGTATTATATGTCACTAACCCAAACTGTCATGACATAATGCAAAACATAGTACGACAGGGAAGGTGGGTTCCAGCGGACCCACCTCTCCCACCTCAGCTGGCGAGTGCACCTGGCACTAGTGCCGTGTCCGGACCCTCCTCCGGTGGCCCTGTGCCACCTGCGGGTTGAAGCGCTGCAGGGGATGGGGCTCACCCCCCCTCTGCAAGTGTGGCCGGAGGAGATCCACCACTCACCCTCCGTAGCGTCCGGACTGTGGTGCGTAGGGAGATTCGGGACTCTGTCCTTGAGCCCCTATGCCAGCTCGAGGCATGGGTGGCGCAACTAACGGGCATGCCTGTTGCCCCACCTACACATCCCCCAGCACAGCCCCGTCCTGGGCAGTGAAGGAACAGTGGCAACTGCCTATGGGTGGGGATATCAGTTCCACTGTTGCCATCTGTGGGCTCATGGGCTCTAGATATCCAAACCTCCGTCCCCGTCAATTGTGTAACCCCCCCACACGTGTCATACACCGCCCCTGTATGCGTCTTGTTTGTCTTGTCTGTTAACCTACCCAACCTACCTCCCCAGCTGTACCGACTACCTTCACCTGACATACCACTCTCACCTGAAAAAATAATAAAAGGGCACTCTGTACCCACAAAAATTACGCCCCATACATAGCTGCCCATTCCGCACATGTCTACTGGACATGGAACCTATCAATTCAATTGGCTGTACAACAAGTATTATTGTTGTCCTGACACCTCTCTCAGGGGTGGAAGGTTTCAAATGTCACACCAAATTACATATATATGCACAGCTGTTGCTGATGAAGAAATGGGCAGCTATGGGCCTTACCTACATCCCTCCTGCACATCCCAAGCTTGTTTCCCTACTGTCTTACCCTCTTTGTGACCCCTTTTCACCACTTTCCTGTCTCCCCATTTTCTTTTCTTTCAAGGAAAATAAGCGGTGTCAAGAGTAAGCACATTTAAGTGGTTGTAATCAGGTGTGCGCTTGTGTCTTGTGAGCTAACCGCCAGTGCGCATCGTGAGCTCTGCGCAAACCAGCGCTAACCCGGTTACAACTGCTTAAAAGTGCCTTAGTCACTTTGATTGACAGGTCCTGTACTCAGTTCAAAAGCAAAATAAAATCCCACTGTGAGTCCCGAACCCAGGACCTTGGCAACTGTAGTCTGCATGACTTACCACTAAGCCATGACTCTTATACAAGAACATTGTGCTAAAGTAAATATATCATGTAACAGTAGGAATGAATGTAAAGGGAATATAGATGTGTATTACACAAAGCATGACATTTAGAATTACTAACAAAACTGGTGGATTTCCATAATAGTAGTGTGTGAACAGAAACAGCCATGCTAGTTGGAAGCTAGTAGGTAATAATGTCACTATAGCACCTTGCAAGACACACACATACTCACAGCAGGATAAGCACTGCCCATACCCCACAAACTCTTACAGGAACACATCTGGACCAAGTAATAAAATATGTGGAGCAAAGGCCCAAAACCAGGGACACATTACAAATAATGTTACAACAAACGCAGACAGTTCAGAAAGTAACAGGGTCTACACTTTGTGGGATGTTTGGAAGGGTATGCAGTCTGGAACTTGAATGTTTGTCACCATATTCTGACTTGAGCCCAGAGTGACTTGCCAGAAAAAGGTGTGCATGAGATATTGACCAAATTATGAGGCAGAAATGTGGACAACCTGCAAATATCTGTACACATGACGGGTCCGACACCACCATATTTGAATAGTTAAGAGCCTAGACATAGCAACAGTGAATGACTTACAGGGATGCCCCACAGACCCCATGTGAAATGTACAAACAGTAGGCAGAAAGGTGTAACACATGCAATGGTAACTATGGAGTCCGGAAAGTATTCACCACTTGCATGGCAGAAAAAGTGTAGTAATACATATGCTCATGCTAACCCACAGTCACAACTGCAGCATACCAGACATTTTAATGGGTGTACCCCACTGATATGTACCATTCCATGAGGCACATAACAGATGAACCTGAAAGTCTCTGGGGCCTGCTCAGCAGCATACTCAAATACCCTAATAGATGTCAAGGCCCACACCATGGCCAGACCACACTGCATGCTATAACACCCTAGCAGATATAGCAAGCATTCCAAGGTGTGAATGTACATGGAAAATAGGAAAGCTACAGCAGCACACTACAGTCAAGACACCTAGCAGGCATACAAGTAGTGACTGTAAAGGGCAACTATTGAAGCCTTAGCAACAGAGTGCAAGCAAAAGTGAAAGGAAAGCACACACACACACACATTAACAGTAGTAGTAGTTGTAGGTGTCAGTGTACATACACAGTTAGTACAGGAAACTGGAGAAATGAATGGAGGAATGTTAATCTACAACACACCTGGAAATATGAGAGAGATACCAACCTTTACACTCACAGAAAATTGTCCACAGCATAACAGCATGGTCCCTGCTCTTAACATCTGAAAGGGCTACGCCTATCTCACACACCTTTTTATAGCACTGTTCTGAAATCACAGTGAGAACTGCAATCAGTACACAACTGGCTGCATGCAATTAGCAAATGCTGGCTAACAATTGGTGCAGAGGCCATCACATGGGCATATGCAGATACCTACAAAAGTATGCTGTACTCCATGTCCACGCATGCAATACTTTCATTGCACCCTGAGAAGGACGTGAGAGACAGACAGAGAGAGAGAGAGAGACAGAGACAGAGACAGAGACAGAGACAGAGAAAACTGCAATTAAGCAGACAGAAACAAATTGTTCAGCAACAGCTACCTGAAAGCTGACAACTGGGAAGTGGAGCAGCAGGACAGAGAACCAGACAGCAACACAAGCAGCTGTGACAAACACAGGTAATGTAAAGTAATACTATAAAGGTCTACATACTGTGAACCCTCCATATGTGTCATTGGTCTGTATCCATATGTATATGAAGATGTGTAAAGGGCAGGGGACATACAGCAACTATCAGTGAAGGCTGTACATACAGTTGTATGTGAGAGCATCTATGTACACATATCAATGTTGTTTGATTGTAGGTTGTAGTGCCATGTACAAAGTAGGTTACACAGTTATGTATGTTTAGCAGTATGTTAGTGTGTGTATACAGTATGGTAGACAAATATGTTGATATACCTGTCTAACATATGGATACGTATGTATGTCAACATATGTATGTGTATATATATGTGTGTATATATATATATATATATATATATATAGGTTCATAGGTTCATAGGTTCATACTAGGCTATCTGCCCTAGGGCATTTATAAGCCTAGCCAGAATGTGTTTGGCTTTCGCCACCCATTTTAAATTTATTTTGCTATGCCCTTTTTCGAGGTTAGTATACTGTGCCTCTATCTAACAGTGACACAGAAGTGATACCCGGGGTAAACCTACGATCTCCCATCCACTCATCAAGATTCCTCTTGAAGAGAGTCAATGAGGGACTCTGCCTAACCTGGACTGGGATTTTATTCCAGAGTGAAGGGAGCCTCTGGGTTATGAATCTGTCCCTCCAGCATGTCCTATTTATTTCAGTGCTGAGGTTCAAGTCTCTCGAGCGTAGCTCGATGGGATTGGATTTTCTGAGGTGCAGCATGTCCATTAATTCCGGGTTGGACATGGCTTTATACGTCAGGCACAGATCTCCTCTGAACAGGCGGTATGCCACTGAGTAGAGCTGGAGTTTCTTTAACCGGGCAGCATATGGCATCTGTTTGAGCCCTTTGATCCTCTTGGTGAGGTACTTTTGGGGTCTTTCCAGTTGCTGCAGGTGTCTGGTAAGGTACATCCAAAAGGGGCATTGTACTCAATTATGGGCCTGATGAGGGATGAGTAAAGAGGCACGATGACCTCCCTGATCTAGATGTGAATCCCTTCATGATTAGGTGGGCTATATAAAATGTTTTTCTAACCACTTTGGCCACGTGGTTGTCAAATGAGAGATTGCTATCAACTTGGGTCCCCAGGTCCCTAATTACTTCTTCTGTACTTAATGGATTTCCACCTATGTGGTAATTTGTGGGCACTTTGTTTTGCCAAAGGGATGACTATACACTTTTGGCATTTAGCTTGAGGCCATGGCTCTGGCACCAGTTGTCTGTTTCTATGAGGCCCTTTTGGAGGATGCTTGTGTTGGCTGGAGAGTCGATTATGGCACCCAGTTTGCAGTCATCTGCAAACTTGGTCAGCCACAGTCCTTCCGTGTTGGCCTGTACCTCCGAGAAATATATACCGAACAAGAGAGGTCCCAGGACTGAGCCTTGTGGGACACCACTTGTAACTGGTTTGGAGTCTGACATGGCTCCAGCAATTCTAACCATGTGGGTTCTGTCATTGAGCCAGTTTGCAATCCATCTAGTGACATAGGGGTTTATATTTAAACTGGTGAGCTTATCTATAATGCCCGAGTGGGGTATTGTATCGAAGGCTTTGCGAGGTCCAGGTAGGCTGTGTGGACCACCTTCCCTCGTCAATGGCCTTGGTGACTGTTTCAAAGAAATCAACCAGGTTTAAGAGGCAGGATCTGCCCTTAACAAAGCCGAACTGGGTAGGATCCAGTGTTTGTAGGTCCCCAATATCTTTATTTATGAGGTCCATGATGATCCTTTCCATAGCTTTGCAGACCAAGCTAGTCAGGCTTATGGGGATAGTTTCCAGGATCCGTTGAGGCACCACCTTTATGGAGAGGGACCACTGTTGCTGTACGCCACTCTTTGGGCACATATCCTGTAGTAAGGCTGAGATTGAACAGTAGTTTTATGTTTGGGTTTAGCTCTTCTTTGAGTTCATGTAGGATGCAGCCGGGACACCATCTGGTCCCATTGATGCTGTGTTTTTGCTTTGGAGAGGGCGGCTCTTACCTGAGCATCTGAGATGTCAGGGGCAGCACTCTGCTGGGATAGATATTTGCCCTTTTGGTGGGAGGGAGAAGTTTGCTGAACCTGTCAGCTAGGATGTTGGCAATGTCTGTGGGTTCGGTGTATTTTTGTCATTTTGGGCTAATTCTGAGCATATCTGGGAATTACCACCCAGGTTCCTAACATAACTAAAGAAAGCCTTGTGATTATCCTTCGTGCCCTGTGCAATTTTCTCTCGAAGCTGGCCTTAGACAATTTTATGTGTGCCCGTAGTTTTTGCTAATACTGATCAGTGATGCCTTCCCTTTTGGGATTTTGTTTTGTCATTTAGTAGCTACCACCTTCTATTGTATAGTTGGTAGTAGGCAGGGGACCACCAGACAGGACGTCTGCCTTTGGAGGATTGGGTCTTGGTTTTATTTGGGATCGCATGATCCATGCATTCCTGAAGGTGTTCATAGAATGCGTTTATAAAGGATTCTGCGGTCTGGGCTGTATTTTCCACAGGCCGGGGCTTTGAAGGATTCCACCTCAGTTTTGAGGAGTGCAAAATTTGCTTTAGAGAAGTTTTTCACTGTGGTTTTCTGGGCAGGGGTGGGGTCGGGATGTGAATATCCAGTGAGATTAGTTTATGGTCTGATCTTACCAGTGAGGGATACACTTCTGGTCTGGAGCATAGAGTCCCCATGTTGGTGATGATCAGGTCCAGTATGTTTTCCCCTCTTGTGGGAGTGGTAACAAGTTGTTCCATAGCATTTGAGTTTATAAATTCTAGGAACCTTTGGGCTAGGATGTTGGAGCTAGAGTAATGCTCCCAGTCTATGTTTGGGTAGTTGAAGTCGCCCAATATAATGGTGTTTGGTGAGACCTTCATATTTTCCAGTGTTCTCAGGAAGGCCAAGTGGGGTTCCTGGGTTTGGGAGGGTGGTCTGTAGCAGGCTATAAACTGGAAGGCAGTTTTACCCACTGTTAGTTGCACATGGATAGTCTCTGATGCTTCATGCTTTGCCACCAACCTGGAGGTGTGGGTATCTTTGATGAATATCGATACTCCCCCTCCTTTTGTGGTTCGGTCCAAGTTTTGGGGCAAAGCATGGTATGAGGTATAACCTGGTAGTGCTGGGGTGCTCTGGGAGCCCTGAACCAGGTTTCTGTTACTGCACAGATATCGATGTTCTCCATGCTAAGGAGAGTTTGAGTGCATGCATCTTGAGGTTTAGACTTCTGGCGTTGAGTAGCATTACTCTTAGTTTCTTATCCTTGTGATACCTATGGAGGTGGGTTTGTCTTTTGAGCCTTGCCTAAAAAGGCACTATGGGGGTAGCAAGAGCCTTTGCCAATATCCAAAAGCCCAGGGTGACAGGTGCAAGCCGTCCCTAGCGAAGCATCGTGGCTTGTCGAGCATATCATCCCAAGCTGACAGGCATTGGATCCCCTTTAAATGACACCAGTACTTAAGCCAATTGTTGAAATTGATCATCTTGTCTTCATATTGTGGCATCATTCTTGGTGAGGGTAAAATGCTACTCAAGGTCAGGGTCATACCGGCCTGGGCTACATGCTCAGAGAGCTCCTTTATGTCTCTTTTCATGTAGTCCAGGGAGTGCGTCTCAGGTCATTCACACCAGCATGGACAATGACTGAGTCATATTTGTACTTGCCTTGGAGTGACCTGAGTGCTTGTGTTATGTGGCGGATCCTAGCACCCGACAGGCTGCTCACCGTGACCCTCTCCTTGTTCAGCCTGGTGAGCGGGACGTCAGTGTGCCTGACGATAGAGTCACCTATTACAAGTGTATCAGGTGTGTTGTTTAGTCTTAAGGGCTGTGACTGTTTGGCACACTGGCTTTGTGAGATATGTGTTGCAGGTGTTTTGTTTTGGGGTAGCGGCTGCTTGGGTGTCTGCTTTGGAGGTCTCTGCTGCTTGGCAGATCTTTATTTAGAGCCTCCGAGTATGTTTTTGTGTGATTATGTGTTTGGTTTGCTGTCGTGGTAGGTCTATGTGAGACTGGAATTGTGGTGAGTATGGTTTCCTTCTCCTCCTGACTGGTTATGCCAGTACTGAGTTGAGAGAGCTTAGCCTCCAGTTTGGCTATATGGTTGCATCTCTCACATGTGTTGGAATTTGTTGGGAGGAGGAGAGGGTTGTCTGTGTACATGAGGCAGTTGTAACATTGCCTCAAGATTCCCAGATTCACCAGCTGGACCGGAGAGGAGATTGACAACTGACCTTTGGACATGCTAGAATAATATTGGGAATTCCTTAATAATTGAAAACTAGGGCCAGTGGGGAGTGAGGGTGTAGTGCTTTTAATTTTTAGTGATGACTTATATAATTGCTTTAGTGAGCAAGTGCCAGGTAACTTAAGTGCAATATATATATATATGATATGCATATATGTATACATACATAGAGAGAGAGATGTAGGAATACATAGACAGATGTAGATAGAATATTGTACAAACATATCTATGTAATGCACACATACAGATATAGATATATGTAGATACATATACATAGACAGACTGATCTGACTACCTACAGGTATGACTGTATATGACGACCTGCAACACAGCCTGTCCCACCCCCTCTGTCACTCACACCCCCTCTGTGCCCCCCTCCACATCTATAGCAATATATGTACATCAATATATATATGTGTATATGTATACGGACATATATATATATATATATATATATATATATATATATATATATATATATCTATATACATATAGATATATCTATATACATATATCTATATATATATATATATATATATATATATATATATAGAGAGAGAGAGAGAGAGATGTATATAAATTCTGAGTGAGGCACATGTGTACAGATGTATTGCAACAGGTGCCTGGTGACAAAGGCATGGAGTGAACACCAGTGTCAAATCCGGAGTACCATACCACATTCCAGATCACCTACACCAGTAACCACCAGATATGTGATTGGCTGCCCACCACTGCATGTGTCAGGGGTGAGCAGGGTCAGAAATGTGTACAATAGTGGCCCCAATGATATTCACAGTGGCACACTATCCCTGGAATACCTGCACATGGTATGTGTCAGCGGACATGGTGAGTCAGGAATGGACATGTAGGTCGGTGTACCCCTCCACACCACATAATGGATGCCATGGTATGGACCTCACATGACAACTACAGATATGGAGAAGGACACAGTGACATGTACAACACTGTGACAATGCACTCAAACACATTACCAATGCACAGTGACTGACAACACCACAGAGTACACATATGCTACCCACATAGAGGTTACCACTCCCGGATTTACATATGGAAGTCACACCCATGACAGATGTCCAACAACCATAGTAACACCTCACACCATCCACAACCTAAATGTCTGCTGTGTGTCGTCTGTGCCACTGCAATAGTGTGCACATGTGGAGGTAAGAGTTACTACCCACAGATAAGACATACCCTGCAATAAACCACACAGTGTTAAGAAGCAAGACTCCCCATGAGTACATGTCACACATACCCCTGCTGAATGTTAGTCAGATAGGTAATATGCCATATGAGTCACCCTGTGTAACTGTGTGACAGCAGCAGGTACCATCACACCACATGTGTCACAATGGTCAGGGTAGCAGAACAGTATGCTGCTGTAGACACAGGGGCAATAGCATATTGTATAGTATTGTATTGTAATGTAATGTATTGTGTTGTATTGTATTGGTATGTTGAGGTGCCTCCTTTATGGAGTGGAACCACTGCTGCTGTGCGGCAGTGTACAGGTACATATCCTGTAGTCAGGCTAGTGTTACATAGCATGTCTATATGTGTGTTTAGCTCCTGTCAGAGGTTATGTAGCATGCAACTGGGGATACCATCAGGTCCCATCCATGTTGTGTATTCTGCTGTCCTGCGGGTGTCTCTCACCTGGACATCTGTGATGACAGGGAGGTTACAGTCAGCTGGGATAACTATGCCTTATTTCGGGGGAGAGGGCGGGGTGACACCTGCACTGAACCTGTCTGCCACAATGTTGTCGATATCTGTGGTGTCAGTGAAATATTTGTTGTTGTGTACTACCTATGGGCATAGAGGATGGCTCCTGACCAGGTTGCTAACATAACTGAAGAAGGCCTTCTGGTTATCTGTAGTGTCACTCTTGATTTCCCTCTCAAAGTTGCCCATGTATTTTGTATGATGGAAAATAGATCCTTACCAGTGCTGCTCAGACATGCCCTCCCTTTAGTGAATTATGCTCTGTCTTGCAGTAGCTTCCATCTTCTGTAATACAATCTGTCTATGGCTGGGGTCCACCAGACAGGATGCTGTCCCTTTGTGGAGAGTGTCTTGGTCATATATGGGATTGCATGATCCATGCATTCTCGGAGATGTCTGTAGAAAGCAATTGTGTAGGGGTCAGCATTGTGGGTTGTATCTGCCACTGGCCCAGTGGGCTGGAAGGATACCATATCACTGTTACAAAGTGTAAAGTTTGTATCTGTAATGTTATGCACTATAGTCGTTTGTGCTGGTGGTGGAGGTGGGATATGTATATCCAGGGCAATCAGTGTGTGGTCAGCTCACAGTAGTTGATGATGTAGGCCATACAGTACCTAGATACAAACCCCCAGAGTGAGGAGGTGCTCTTGACCTGAATCAGTGTTCTGACTGCTGGGGTTTGGTAGTATGTCGTATGGAGTCTGCCAGGTACTGTTGCACAGTTGCTGGCCGAGCACTGATACCTGGCCATCTACATGTGTATCCACCAATAGACAGACAGATGCTACATATGTGAGATATGTTGTATCTTAACAGTCAAGTAGCATGTGTAGTATGTGTGCCAAATTCTGCTGACATATATTGCTGATACCAGGTTATTTTCTTTCTCAGGTACATGGCCCACCCGCGGAATCCCACCTACTCCACAGCTGAGGATGAGGAGATACACCAGAGCCTGGTGTGGGATTATGCAATACTCTTTTCCCACACCAGCCAGAATCAGCAGGAGAGGGCTGCACTGTGGCAAGACCTTGTCCGTCGGGTAAATGACATAGGCACGCATAATAGGACATATGAGCAGGTACGACATCACTGCAGTGATTTAATCAGACATGTCCATCAGCGTGCGTCAGATATCCACAGGCAACAGGTCGCCACAGGTGGTGGGGTGGCTACACATCCCCCCACTCACCAGACTGGAGGGACTACTCATGAGTGTAGTGGCTCCAGTCCGCCAGCAACAACAACAGCAGCAGACATGCATTATGATGGAGGCTGGAGCCACACAGCAGCAAGACAGTGAACGTGCAGGTAATATGCCATATGTATAGTTGACTGTTGTGTACACTGGTAGTTAATGCATGTGTGAGGTGTGTCCTTGGTTTGTAGCTGTCACCATAGTATTTAATGTGCAAGTGTGATATCCTCAATATTAGCTGCTGACCTGTGAAAGGCGACTGTTGTACTCCTTACCTGTATCATACTCAGTAACAATGGCACAGTTGTGCCCACTGACATTAGTTTCTTCACGTCTGCAGGACCCTCTGGTATAACAGCAATGCAGCCTATCCATGCTGGTGAGTGTGTATTAACAATTCCTGTAATAGTGTTGATAGTAATAGTACTATTTGGCTCACTTAATAGTGCTCTTTGTATGCATGTAGGTGTGTCTGTGTCTGTGTGTTGATATCACACATACTGAGTACTGTACAATTGTGTGAAACTGTGTGCATGTGTGCATGTGTGCATGTGTGCACCTGTGCATGTGTGCACCTGTGCACATGTGCATGTGTGCATGTGTGCATGTGTGCACCTGTGCATGTGTGCATGTGTGCATGTGTGCACCTGTGCATGTGTGCAGGTGTGCACCTGTGCACCTGTGCATGTGTGCATGTGTGCATGTGTGCATGTGTGCATGTGTGCACCTGTGCATGTGTGCATGTGTGCATGTGTGCATGTGTGCACCTGTGCATGTGTGCATGTGTGCACCTGTGCATGTGGGCATGTGTGCATGTGTGCATGTGTGCACCTGTGCATGTGTGCATGTGTGCACCTGTGCATGTGTGCATGTGTGCATGTGTGCACCTGTGCATGTGTGCATGTGTGCATGTGTGCACCTGTGCACCTGTGCATGTGTGCATGTGTGCATGTGTGCATGTGTGCACCTGTGCACCTGTGCATGTGTGCATGTGTGCATGTGTGCACCCGTGCATCGCTGGTAATGTGTAGACATTGTAAACTGTGTTTCCTGTTTCCTTCCCACAGGTTCTGTTGCTGCTCTGGTGTCATGTAGCAGGGAACCTCAGTCAGGTGCCGTGGGTACTGATAATGATGACATCTGTGTAATGGCACAGGAAGGTATGCCAGGGTCCGCCATTGGTCAGCCGATTGACAGTACACAGCTGTCGACCCCATCAATGCGCACAGTTATCCTGCCAATACACCCTTTGTCACCACTGTCCCTAGGTGATGGACAGCATACAGTGGGCATTGACCAGGGTGGGTAATGTGGTATCTGTGGCACATGCCTCCCCACACAGCAGCCATGGGCATGGCCCAGAGATGGTACCACACAGTCAGATGTCCAGGGGTTCTCGTGGGAGCATCCATGGGCGTACTGCCCCTGTCAGACGTGCCCACAGAGGTCTTACAACCTCAGCTGTGTTTCGGACTGTCATGCAGGCACAGTCACGTATGGAACGGTACACCAGACAGGGTCTGAGGGAGCTGACAGCATGTCGCACAGCCATGACTGACAGTATGCGTGACATTGCGGCTGCCATCCGTGATTTTACCGATGTCATAGACAGACGTTGTGGGGACATATTAGACTGGTTCCACAACTACATGTCCATGAGCCAGGGCGATGGTGGGCGGTTGAGGCGTCGACGTGGCTGTATGCCAGCAACAGCAGCAGCTGGCAGTCGTCGCGGATGACAACAGGGCTGCGGCCGCCCCCGTAGTGCCAGCAGCAGCCCCAGCAATGCTGGGTCTGTGCTGTCATCAGACCGCCCCAGGAGACCACGTGCACGTGGCTCTGGCCAGGCCCAACAGGGATCTGTGTCCAGTCAATGAACACCTGCTTCTGATGACAGTACCCAATCTGGGTTGGTACCGGATACGGTCCATAGCACCCCTGCAAGGCACAGGTACCGTGTCCGTGGCCAGAGACACTGATCTGTATGACCTGGCAGGTACAGTCTGTGGCTGTCCACAAACACCAGTATATGGCAGCCATGAGGTGGAACTGTGTGCATTCATACACACATGCAAATTGACAACACCTAGGGCTACCGCATACACGCACACACTGCATCAACATTGCCCCACCTTCTACTGCTGTCCCTCACCAACACACATACATGTCAATTGGTGGTATGGGTGGCTGACTCAGGCATACCAGGTTCACACCCTGTGCATATGATGAAACTGTGCCACCTCCTGCAATCTGTAACAACTGTGCAGGTACAGGTTAACATGTTGCTGATGCACAGGGTGACCACATAGATGTGTAGTAATAGTATCATGTTGTTAACAGTACTGTGTGCTGAATTAATTGTGGGTATATCACAGCATGCCTGATGCAGTAAGTGTGTGATTGTCATGTCCTGTTGTCTACACCCATGGTAAGTACCATAGTGTATCATCTGCACATGTTGGCATACTGGTGGTAATGATGTCAACAGAAGGCTACATACATAGGTAGCACGGGGGATAGGGTAATGAATGTAGTAATACACAATGATGGACATGTAAATTGCAAGTGGCATGTTGCCCACACTAGACTCTGCATTGCAGATGTTTGAGGATGTTGATATGTGTGCAGTACTACATGACTGGTACAGGACACACAGGAGCACCCTAGCACTGCATGCTCACATCTCATACCATGCTAGACAGCCCCAACACACATAACTAACTGTCACAGGAGGGAGAGTCCCCATATATGTCAGGGATACTGTGGTGGCACGCCAGGGGCCATACATCCTACTAAGTATGGAACCACTCGGTAAAGGCTCAGTGTCTGTTATTTGACATGTGTATTACTGCAGGTATGAGCACATGGGTTTCTATCCAGTTATTGTACATCCTGACAGTACATGGTCTGTACACTTGTGTGCACTGAGACTGGACCCTAGCCATCTGACCCGTGTATTTCCATGTACATGTGCATAGTGCCTGCATATTTGCAGTGTTACCTACTGGAACTGGTACAGCTTGTTTGTTGTACAATGGACTACATGCAACCCTGTTTACTGTAGCTTTGTTTGCATGCATGTTTGCTTGCAATTACCCTGGAATACTGATCACACCTGCAATGCATAGTTATAGAGCTTCTGTGGACTCCTAGTGCCATCTGCATAGCCTACTATATGTATGTACATGTCCCACTTGACAGGATGTCACTGTTTGTCCTGTTCACATGTACATTGCCTGTGACACAGTGCATATGACCTACCTGGCATGTGTCCATGTGAGCAGTCATATATGCAACTGCTAACTAATCACAGGCACTACACCTTCACACATTCATCTTCTGTTGAACTACCTGCTTTGCTAGGGACGGCCTGCACCTGCCACCCTTGGGCTTTCAGATATTGGCAAAGGCTCTTGCTACCCCCATAGTACCTATGTTAGGCAGGCCTCAAATGACAAACCCACCTTCATAGGTATCACAAGGGATAAGAAACTAAAAGCAATGCTACCCAACGCCAGAAGTCTAAACCTCCAGATGCATGCACCCAAAACACTCCTTGGCATGGAAAACATTGATATCTGTGCAGTAACAGATGCCTGGTTCAGGGCTACTGAGAGCACACCAGCACTACCGGGTTTAACCCGGTTGATTTCTTTGAAACAGTCACCAAGGCCATTGACGAGGGGAAGGTGGTTCACACAGCCTACCTGGACCTTGCAAAAGCCTTCACAACAATACCCCACTTGGGCATTCTAGAGAAGCTCACCAGCTTAAATATAAGCCCCTATGTCACTAGATGGATTGCACAGTGGCTCAGGGACAGAACCCACATGGTTAGCATTGCTGGAGCCATGCCAGACCCCACAACAGTTATGGGTTGTGTCCCACAAGGCTCAGTCCTGGGACCCTCTTGTTTGGTATATATTTATTGGAGGTACAGGCCAACACGGACGGACTGTGGCTGTCCAAATATGCAGATGACTGCAAACTGGCCACCATAATCGACTCTCCAGCTGACACAAGCATCTTCCAAAGGGGCATCATAGCAACAGACAACTTGTGCCAGAGCCATGGCCTTCTGCTGAACAGTGTTTAGAAAGGGGAATGTGCATCCTGTAGTCTGTTCACCTAGTTGCCAAAAGGGACATTGTCCTCACACACACTAACCCCCCTCAGCCAAAAACACACACTTGCCAATTGCAGGATTCAAACCCCGATCTGACTATGTTATGACATTTGAGATGGATGCATTAGCAGAGCACGCTATTTGCATTACTAGGAGATTTCCCTTCTCCTGCTATACTTATAGAGTGCTGACATCATCAGTGTTTAGAAAAGTGAATGTGCATCCTGTAGTGTGTTTTCCTAGTTGCCAAAAGGGTCATTTCCCTCACACACACAAACCCCCCTCAGACAAACACACACACTTGCCATTTACAGGATTCAAACCCCTACCTAACTATGTTATGACACTTGAGACAGACGCATTAGCAGAGCGCACTATTCACATTACTGGTAGTGTTTCTTTCTCCTGCTGTACCTATAGAGTGCTGACATCATCAGTGTTTAGAAAAGGGAATGAGCATCCTGTAGTCTGTTCACCTAGTTGCCAAAAGGGACATTGTCCTCACACACACTAACCCCCCTCAGCCAAAAACACACACTTGCCAATTGCAGGATTCAAACCCCTATCTGACTATGTTATGACACTTGAGACAGATGCATTAGCAGAGCACACTATTTGCATTACTGTGAGTTTTCCCTTCTCCTGCTGTACTTATAGAGTGCTGACATCATCAGTGTTTAGAAAAGGGAATGTGCATCCTGTAGTGTGTTTTCCTAGTTGCCAAAAGGGACATTTCTCTCACACACACACAAACCCCCCTCAGACAAACACACACACTTGCCATTCGCAGGATTCAAACCCCTACCTAACTATGTTATGACACTTGAGACGGACGCATTAGCGGAGCATGCTATTCACGTTACTGAGAGGTTGCTTTTCTCCTGCTATACTTATAGGGTGCTGACATCATCGGTGTCTAGAAAGGGAATGTGCATCCTGTAGTGTGTTTTCCTAGTTGCCAAAAGGGACATTTCCCTCACACACACAAACCCCCCTCAGACAAACACACACACTTGCCATTTACAGGATTCAAACCCCTACCTAATTATGTTAGGACACTTGAGACGGACGCATTAGCAGAGCGCGCTATTCGCATTACTGGGAGGTTTCTTTTCTCCTGCTCTACTTATAGGGTGCTGACATCATCGGTGTTTAGAAAGGGAATGTGCATCCTGTAGTGTGTTTTCCTAGTTGCCAAAAGGGACATTTCCCTCACACACACAAACCCCCCTCAGACAAACACACACACTTACCATTCGTAGAATTCAAACCCCTACCTAACTATGTTATGACACTTGAGACGGACGCATTAGCAGAGCGCGCTATTCGCGTTACTGCGAGGTTTCTTTTGTCCTGCTGTACTTATAGGGTGCTGACATCATCGGTGTTTAGAAAGGGAATGTGCATCCTGTAGTGTGTTTTCCTAGTTGCCAAAAGGGACATTTCCCTCAAACACACAAACCCCCCTCAGACAAACACACACACTTGCCATTCACAGGATTCAAACCCCTACCTAACTATGTTATGACACTTGAGACGGACACATTAGCGGAGCATGCTATTTGCATTACTGGGAGGTTTTTTTTCTCCTACTGTACTTATAGGGTGCTGACATCATCGGTGTTTAGAAAGGGAATGTGCATCCTGTAGTGTGTTTTCCTAGTTGCCAAATGGGACATTTTTCTCCCACAGACTCACACACACACCAGCCCCACTCACACACACACACTGAACATTTGCAGGATTTGAAACCCCTACCTAACTATGTTATGACACTTGAGACGGACGCATTAGTAGGGCGCGCTATTTGGATTACTGGGAAGTTTTTTTTCTCCTGCTGTACTTATAGGGTGCTGACATCAGCTGTGTTTAGAAAGGGGAATGTGCATCCTGTGGGGAGGCAGACACCAAGCACACTCTGGCTAAGCTGTCATTCCCTAGGGCAAACAGCCTAGTGTTGACCTCTACACCCATATGTGTAATTGTCAAATGCACATTATTTGTTGCTGATAGACTGTTTGCACATCTTTATTGCCATAGAATTCCCTGTTTGTATGAACAACTTGTGCATCTGTGGAAGATGTTTGCATATGGGAGGGATCCACTATATCACGTATGTCACTGTAGTCATTTAACTGTGTGCACTGGGCAGACTGCTGTAATGTGGTTGGTTCCTGGAATAACACATAACAATACCAGATATGTGTGTCCAACTGCTAAACCGGGATTTGGCCTAAGTGTGTGAGCATGCCCAGTTCAGCCTTCCCATGGCATGTTGTCAAAGTGTGTGAGCATGCCCAGTGTGAGCATTCCATATGTTGGACTCTGCAGCCCACCACATTTGTGGATGAGTGTGAACTTCAACAACTATCACCCGTTTATGGTTGTGTGTTGTGTGTCATGTTGTGTAGTTACAGTACAACTGCTTTGTGTGTGAACACAACAGGATTATACTGTGCCTGCAGTGTTTGCATGGGATACTTTGCATACAGTTGTCAACATCCTTTCACACTGACCTAACACTGTAGTACTGTATAGTGTACTGGTAGTACTTTGACTATGGTGGACAGTATCCTGGGCTTTACTGCTATCACTGCTTTACATTTCGATAGTGGGCACAACAGCCTGGTTAGGGGCCAGTTGTGTACATCTGACCATGTTGCATTCTGTTCAGATATGAACTACTTAAAGCAGGCTTGTCCAACATTAGTAGTGTATTCCACAACATAGGTGTACATTTGCAAACACTAGCGATGTGCCCTAGTCCATGTCTAATGCTAGTTGGAGAGTGTGTTTGTTCTTCAACACACATTGTAAGTGGAGTTTGCCATGACATATGTCATGGTTAGTATACTGTGCCTCTGTCTACCTGTGACATGACAGTGATACCCAGGATAAATCTCCCATCTCCCATCCACTCATCTGGATTCCTATTGAGGAAGATTGATATGTGACTCTATGGGTAGCCTGTGCTGGGGGTTCACTCATGGGTGGGAGTGGCTTCTGTGTTATGGATCACGCAGTACAGCTTGTCCTATGTAAGTCAGTGCTGGGGTTCAGGTCTCTCATGTACATAGCTCACTGCCATTCAGATTGTACAAGGTGCAGCATGTTTATTGATGCCAGCAACACAGGCAACACATGGCATCTGTGCAAGCTCTTTGATACTCCTGATGAGGTACTGTTGGGGACTTTACGGTTGATGGAGGTGTCTGCTGAGGTACATTCCACAGGGGCTATTGTAGTCAATTGTACCGCTGATGAAGGATGACTGCAGAGCCACAATGACCTCCCTTATCTAGATCTGACAGCCTTCATGATTAGGTGGGTATATGGTATGTTTCTGTAAACACTACAGCACATGTTTGTCCAATGCAGGATATCTATCACCTTGTGTCCCCAGGTCTCTCATTACATGTTAACTACATAATGGGTTAACACCTATGTGGTAATTGGTGGGCACTTACTGTATATCCACTGGGGTTGACTATACACGTTTCTGCACTTAGCTTGCTGACATGGCTATGGCACCAGTTGTCTGTTTCTATGTGGCCCTTTTGTGGGATGCTTGTGTCAGCTGGTGGATCATATGTGGTGAGCAGTTTGTAGTCCTCTGCAAACATGTTCAGACACAGTCCTTCCATGTTTGCCTGTACCTATGGGACATATATACCAGACGAGGGAGATCCCAGGACAAAGCCTTGTGGGATGCCAGTTATATCTGGTTTGTAGTCTGACATGGCTGCAGCATGTCTGACCATGTCTGTTCTGTCCTTGGTCTGGTTTGCAACCCCTCTACTGACATGTGGGTTTATATTTAAGCTGGTGAGCCTATCTATAATGAACACGTAGGGTATTGTATAGAAGCCTTTGCAAGGTCCAGCTACACTGTGTGGAACACATTGCCCTCATCAATGACCTTAATGACTGTTTCAATTGAGTCAAACATGGTTAGGGGCAGGATCTGCACTTGAGAAGGCCACACTGGGTTGGGTCCGGTGTCAGTAGGTCCCCAATATCTTTATGTCTGTGGTCATACCTCTCAACCACTAAGAGTAAGAAATCTGGACAAAGCCATGAAAAAGTGGTACAAATAGGGACAGTTTTGAAATATTGCTCTTACAAACTTAGAAAGTTGATAGAATAACAGGTTTTGTATTAACATGAATTTTCTGAAGGGTATGAAGTCAAAATCTCAAATGTCTGTCATTATTTTCTAACTTCAATCTTTAATGATTTGCCACTAATTTGCCAGAAAGACATCATTTTATGAAAAACGGACCAGATATGTAAGGTAAAATTTTGGACATTCTGCGAAAATCTGTACAGTTGAGAGGTATGTCTGTGGTACATGCTGATCCTTTCCATAGCTGTGCAAACCGAGCTTCTCAGGATTCTGGGGTAGTAGTGTTCAGTATCCATTCAGGCAACACCTTTGTTGAGAAGGACCACTGTTGTTGTACACTGCTCTTTGTGTACATATTCTGTGGTAAGGCTGACATTGAGCAGTAGTGTGGTTTGGCATTCCATTCATCTTGGAGTCCATGTTGCACTAAGCCCAGGACACCATCTCATACTATTGCTGCTGTGTGTTTTGCTTTGTAGATGTTGGCTGTTACCTCAGCATCTGCAATGTCAGGGGGCCAGCAGTCTGCTGGGATAGATATTCTGCATCTGGGGTTGCACTGCACCTGTCAGGATGTATGTTGGCAATATGTGTGTGTGTTTGTGATATTTGTGTGATTCAGGGCATATCTGTGAATTCCCAACATGGTTCCTACCATCAGTTGTGAAAGCCTTGGGATTATCCTTAGTGTCCTGTACAATTTGTATCTTCATAGGTTCATAGGTTCATACTAGGCTATCCACCCTGGGAATTTGTTAGCCTAGCCAGAGTGTGTGTGGCTTTTGACACCCCTTGCTATGTGAATATTATGGCCATTTATGATTTGCTTTGCTGTGCCTCTGTCTGGACATGACACAGTGAAGACCCCCAGTGTAACTCTACAATCATCCATCCACTTGGCAAGATTCCTGTTGAAGAGTGTCAGTGAGGGGCTCTGCCTAATATGGAGTGGGATTCTGGTCCAGGGTGTGGGGAGCCTCTGGATTATGTATCTGTCCCAACAGCACATCCTATTTCATTATTTGTTGAGGTTGACATCTCTCACTCTCACAGCTCCAATGGATTTGAGTTTTCTGGGGTGGAGCATGTCCATTACTCCTGTGTTGGGCATGGCCTCCTACAACAGGCATGCAATGCCTCTGTGTAGGCAGTATGTGACTGGATTCAGCTGGGGTGTCTACAGCCAGGCAGCATATGACATATATTTGAGACCCTTTATCCTCTTGGTGAGGTACCATTGAGGTCTTTCTAACTGCTGCAGGTGTCAGGTAAGGTACATCCCATATGAGGCATTGTACTAGATTATGGGTGTGATTAGAGAAAAGTATAGGGGCACAATGACCTCTGTTGCCGTAGATGTGACTCCTTTCCTGATACGGTGTCAAATGTAGACAGTCTTCCTAGCCACATTGGCAATGTGGGTGTCACATAACAGGTTACTGTCCACTTGTGTCCCTAGGTCCCTGGTTACTCCTTCCATACATAATGGTTTACCACCTATGTGGTAATTTGTGGTACCTTGTTTGGTATTTGGTGGGACATTCATACTGTCCAGTGTCTTCAGGACGGCTGGGTGGGGTTATTGTGTGTGAGAGTGTGGTCTGTAGCATGCTACAGACTGCACAGCAGTCTTGCCTACAGTTATTTGCACATGAGTGAACTCCAATGCCTTGTGCATTGTCAGTTACCTGGACGTATGGGTGTCTGTGCTGACTATGGATACTTACCCTCCTTTTATGTTTTGTTCCAGGTTTTGGGGCCATGACACATGTTACGTGGTATAACCTGGTAGTGCTAGTGTGCTGTCAGGAGGCTTGCAGCAGGTTTCTGTCACTGCACAGACATCGATGTTCTCCATTCTGGGGATGGCCTCGGGAGCATGCATATTGGGGTGTACACATCTGGCATTGGTCAGCATTTCCCTTATGTTTCTTCCCACTTATGTTTTCTAGGGTGGTGGGTCAGTCTTTTCAGCCTTGCCTACAAAAGGATCTATGGAGGTGGCAAAGGCCTTATCCAATATTCAGACGCCCAGGGGTAACAGGTGCAGGCCATCCCAAGGACAGCTGCGTGGCTTGTCAAGCATGACATCCCAAGCAGACAGACATTGGATCCCCTTGGAATGACACCAGTAAGTGTGCCACTTGCTATGACTGATCATTCCGTGTTTGTACTGTGGCATTATTCTTGGTAAGGGTAGGATGCTGCGAACGGTGAGTGTCATACCAGCCTGGACTACATAATCAGATAGCTCATCTATGTCTCTTTTCATTTTGTCTAGGGTGGTACATCTCAGGTCATTCACACCAGCATGGACTATGACTGCATCATATTTCTACTTGCTTTGGAGTGACCTACATACTTCTGTTATGTGGCATATTGTGGCAGCCTACAGGCAGCTTACTGTACCCTTTCCCTTGTTCAGTCTGGTGTGCGGGACAGCAGTGTGTCTGACTATGGAGTCACCTATTACAACTGTATCAGGCATGTTGTTTCTCCTTCTGGCCTGTGACTGTTTGGCACACCAGCTTTGTGTGCTATGTGTTGCATGTGCTATGTTTGGAGGCTGTTTGATTGGGTGTCTGCTTTAGAGGCCTCTGTTGGTGTGCTGTGTTTGTAATTTGTGCCTCCGGGAATGTTTTTCTGTGTTTATGTGTTTGGTTTGCAGTTATGATAGGTCTATGTGGGACTGTGTTTGTGGTGTGTGTGGTTACCTTCTCCTACTGACTTGTTTTGTGAGTACTGAGTTGAGGGAGCTCAGCCTCCAGTTTGGATGGATGGTTGCATCTCAAACATATATTTCTATTTCTTGGGTGGAGTTGGGGGTTGTCTGTGTACTTGGGGCAGGTGTAACATTGCCTCAGGATTCACAGATTCCACTTGTTGTGGCTGGCCTTAGTGGATTGCATGTGTGGACAGATTTTATTGCCATACTACTGATCAGTGATTACTTCATTGTTCATGTTTGCTCTATCATGTAGTAGCTTCCTCATTCTCTTGCATGTTTTGGTTATGGCTGGTGTCCACCATGCCAGATTTAGGCACTGTGTCTTGTTTTAATTTAGAACTGCATAATCCAAGCATTCCTGGCAGTGTTCATGGAATGGCTGTATTACAGGTTCTGAGGTGTGGCCCATATTTTGCACCTGCACGGGACCTTTAATGGATTCCACATCAGTTTGGAGGAGTGCAAATATTGCTTAACACATTTTATCCACTGTGGTTTTCCGGCCAGGGACTGTGGTCAGGATTTGTATATCCAGTGTGAGTACTCTATGGTCTGGTTTTACCAGTGAGCAATACACTTCTCATCTTGACATCCAGTACCCATGTTGCTGATTATCACATCCAGTATGCTTACCCCTCTTGTGGGAGTGGTACGTTGTTCCTGGGCCTTTTGGTTTGTGGATTCTATGAACTTTTGTCCTACACTGTTGGAGCTAGTATAATGCTCCCAGTCTATGTCTGGGTATTTGCAGTCACCCAATATAATGTGGTTTGGAGGACTTGATATATTCATGTATTCCAGCATAGGCGGATGCAGTTCCTGGTGTTGGGACAGTAGTCTGTAGCAGGCTATGAACTGGGGGGCAGTTTTAGCCACTGTTACTTGAGCATGGCTAGTCCATGCTGCTTTTTGTTGTGGTACCGACATGTGGGTGTGGTTATCCTTGACAATTCTTGCTAGTCACCCTCCTTTTGTAGCTTGTTCCAAGTTTTGAGGCTGTACAGCACAGTATGAGGTGTAACCTGGTAGTGTTAGGGTGCTGTTGTGAGCCTTGCCTCAGTTTTCTGTTACAGCACAGTTATCAACATTCTCCATACTGGGTGAGTTTAGACTGCATGCATCTTGCTATTTCAACTTATCCCTTATCTTATTCTTATCCCTTCTGGTACCTATGGAGATAGGTTTGTGTTTTGAGCCTTACCTATTCAGGGCACACTGTGGGTGACAACAGCCTTTGCCAGTATCCATACGGCCTGCACTGATAGGTGCACGCCAGTCCTAGCAGGTGGTACATCATGTCATGCTCAGCATGTCATCCCAGACTGGCACACATTGGGTCCCCTTTGACTAACTGCGATACATCAGTCAATTGTTGCACTTGATCATCTCGTTGTCATGTTGTGGCATGATGCTTGGTGAGGGTAGGATGTTAGTTAGGGTCCTCAGGTGTGCATATAGTACTTGGTGTTACATTACTTAACACATAGCATTCATGCCTCAGGTGGTGCTGCAGGGCTAGCTCTGTCGGATGCGCATATTACACTTCCCTGTACATGTTTGAGAGCAGGTTGTGTCACGTTAGGCATCCCTGTTACTATATGAGTGAGTCAGAGAGGGGTATCATTCCCACAGTTCCTACTGAGCCAATGTATGTGCTATGCGTTGCCTCTTTGCCAAGGCCAGGGCATACTGGGCACGCCTCCTTCTGCCTACTGGGGCAGGCTCAGGTTGTTCCTCTTCTGAGTCACGCTCTGCCTGTGATGGCCTTGGCAATGGTGGGGGGCTGTTTGGCCCAGCCCTATGCTGGTCCTGCTGCAGCTGTTTTCGCAAGATCATATTATGTAGCATAGCACATACCATGACAATTTGGGTACATGTAGTTGGTGTGTACTGCAAGGCTCCACCAGATGTGTCCAGACACCGGAACCGTGACTTGAGCAGCCCAAACACACGCTCTATTACATTACGTGTTTGTGCATGTGCCTCATTATGGCGTTCCTGTTCAGGTGTGTGTGCGTTTCTGATGGGTGTCATCAGCCACGGCTCCTGTGCATAACCTGCATCCCCCACTAGGTGTCCGTGCGGGATGTCCCCATTGGCAAATGTCTGGTACAGCTGCGTCAAATGCCAGATGTGGGAATCGTGGTAGCTCCCAGGACAGCCAGCACACACATTCATTATTATGCCCTGGGCATCACACACAACCTGGCAGTTGATGGAGGGGAAGCCCTTGCGGTTGATGTATGCCCTACCCCGCTCACCGGCTGGTGCTTTGATGCATATGTGCGTGTAGTCTATTGCACCCACTACCTCAGGGTGTTCCGCTATTTGCTGGAAGAGACGCATATTGCTGGCCAATACCTCACGGGCATTGGGGAAATATACATGATCACTGACATGTGCTGACATGGCATCCAGGAACTGGTGCAGTACCCTGGAAGCTGATGCCTGTGATATCCCCATCATGTCACCAGTTGGTCTCTGGAAGGTAGCTGTTGCTAGTATTCTTAGGCCAACACATACCTTGGTTTCCACTGGGATGGGTTCCCCTCTGTTGGTTCTGTGTGTGAGGCATGGCCTGCACAGCTCCACTATTTGCTGCAGGAGGTCTCTGTCCACTCTATAGCGCTCTACTATCTCCAGCTCATGTAACCCGTGGTAGGTGACCCTGGGCCTGTACACTCTTCTCCGTCTCCTCACTGTGGGTTGTCTGGCACCATCTGCATTGTCACCACCCTCAGCAAGTCGCCTATGTCTCATTATGACAGCTATGGCAGCACCTAACATTTCTGCTCTGAGTTCAGCTTTTTCAGTTTTCACTTCTGATAACTTAACTCCTGTCTTGCAGTGTCTCTTGAGAGAAACATTCTGCACTGCTGTTTGCAGAGTTTTAAGTGCTGGGCTGGGCTACTATTCTGCCTGTGTAATTGCCTGCATCTAATTGTTTTCACCTGCTAGCTCCAGCAGTATTCCCTGCTAACTTCCTACTACATCTGTTGCTTCCTTTTTCCTTTCTCTTTCCTCAGGGTGGAGCCGTGTGCAAACCAGCAGAAACACGCTCACAGTGGCTTACACGCGCGCACACATACTTACACAGTTCAGAATCTGCTTATTCGGTTTTAAACGCGTGCACGCCCGCACAAACGGTGTTAAACATCTCCCAACACGCTCCCACATGCTCAGTCTGCCTTACACGCACGCACACTGCCTTACACGCACGCACACTGCCTTACTCGCGCTTCATGGCGCACACACATGCGCATACGCATTCAGCAAGAAACTTTGGTGTAGGCAACAGTGTACACCTTCCATTTCTTGACTTTCTCATGTTTACTTAGTGGCACACCTCTTTCCTTGATATCTGTCTGACATCTGTCATGTAACTCTAACCTCCAATGAACTGCATTTCTTTCTACCATTCCCCCCTGTGATGTCACCTATCTCCTACTCTGTTCCTCCCCCTTATGTAACTCTTACACTACTCAGAATGTGCTCATTTGCTATGTGACAGTGGAATTCAGTATCCTTACACTCATTTGCATCAGATTGCCTACTAATGCTTAGTTACATCTCTTAGACTCAGCTTCCCCCCTTAGCAACCACTACACGGTGGCCATGTTGGTTTTGCTCTGCTGGTCCCTGCATTGACATTCCATGTATTGCATAAAACCTACATTTGTAGGTTTAAAACCTTCGTTTTATGTTCTATGCAGCGCAGCCCATTTGCGGGGCTGCGCTGGGTTTAAACATCGGCAATCGCCGAAAAAAAAAATTATATTTTTAATATATTTGCATCAGGTTACCTTGCCAATGGCCACATATTTGGCCATTGGCATGCTGCCTGACACATATGCACCCTTTATTTGGAGCTGACATGGATCCATTGCCGTTTTTGCAGAAACGTACTCAGTTGTCAACTGAGTACATTTCTGCAGCTAAAACGGCTCTTACACGGGCTGTTCTGGGCTTCCTGGATCGCTAATCAGCCTCATTTGCATGCTATTCGGCTGCAAGTGAGGTGATTAGCTTATCCACGCCCACTCCGTGTAAGAGCCGTTTTAGCTTGACTCTTACACAGACTTTGGGCTGTTCCTGGATCGCAAAGGCTGCATGGAGTCTTACACTACTCTTAGACTCCGTGCAAGCCTTTGTGAATCCTGCCCCATGTGTGGGCCACAGTATACATTATGAGTGTCATTACTTTAATCCAGTGCATACATGTGATTTAATACACAGTTTGTCTAAGAAAGTGCTGTTGTTACTTGTTCAATTATAAAGCAGCTAACAATATGCATTAAAAACAAACATGTACAAAAGCAGAATACATATATATCATAACATATAAAGACAAGAAAGGCATAAAAGTGTGTCATGCAACAATGATATGTGTCTACATTCAAAAGCAATCGCTATACTGTAGGCTGACAGTGGCACTGATAGCATACAGTTTGAATGGTACCTGTGACATAAAATTCTTAACATATACCTTACAACAATAACATGCAGAAAGAAAAAAAACTATTTCCATGGTCAATATTGATATGTGTGCCAGACACAATAAAGTTGAGGTGTCAATATCATTAAGCTCAAGTGTAACCAAGGTTTATGTGCAACTTATATGTCATTTGGATATCCCATGAATAACAGATGTTTGTTAACAATATATAGTAAGAAGAACAAGCTGTGGATAACCTAATAGCTATATGCAAATGAGATGAGCAATGCAACATGGTTAGCAGCTAACATCATAACATCAGGGAATCAGTATGCAGTACAACATCTCAGAAAAACTTGATAATCATAAATAGTGACCACATGTGATATCTACCAGTTTAGTTTATGTCACAGAGTGTTCATCAAGAAATATATAACTGTCAGTACCTGCATGCGTAGTTATTTTATCTTTGTGGGTGTCCAGTTCAAATGCGGTAATGCTCATCAGTAAATATTTAACAAGCAGGTAGAAAACAGTAACAGGATTGGGTCTGTGTGCAGCAATTGTAGAACAAGGATGGCAATTTTGTATCAAACAATCCATTAGAGTTCTTTACTACAGAAGTGCATGACACGGTGACCTGAAGTACATGCTAGAAATAATTTGCCAACCTCATTATGAATGTTGAAATAGCAGACATAAATTCAACAATAGGATAAGCACAACATAAAAAGCAGTGAGCATCACTGTTAGAAATACAAGTTTGTCATCACATGCTTTTCAAAAAATGATAGCAACTTATATGTGAAGCATTCTTGGTAAAAGCACTTTGACAGTTACACAGATAGGTCTGTTATTTAGGCTGTGGTTAAAAATTATTATTTTCTCAAACATACCCTGCTTTTAACTTAAATGGAATTTTTACATTAAATATATAAAGTATTCACATGAAATCAATGATTATTGCAGTTACCTTGCAGATGTATTATGGATAGTCATTTGACATCAAAATGAGTCTGCCTGATTCTGAAATCAAAAGCACTTTTTACCAATGTTATGCTTGCTTTTAGGGAAATTAATGATTACAGTTAGAACACATATCTCTTTCCTCCACTTGATGCACAGGGGTGATTCCTGGCTCTGTCCTCATCACCTGTGAAAAGGAAAAAAGAAAAGTATTACTGGCATGGAGGGATTCTGTCAGTTTAAATATTATTCACTAGAATACCAAGCATCACATGTCCTAACATGACATACAAGTTTGCATACACTATTATTGTTAATACTTCACACATGAGGGGTAATGCATATAAACTGGAGTAAGAGAGATTCAAACTTACAACTTTCATTTAAGTTTTCACTTCAGACCTGGCACCTACCTGCCTAGCTAACCCATCTTAGTTGCGATTGTACAGATTTATGTAGGTTAAATAACTGAAATGCATAACTATACAGGGAAGATTCAAAAACATGGAATTTTGATCATAAATATCAGGAATGGTAATATAAAAGGCCAACTTTAAGCATGTACTGTGCATTTTAAATACATCATCATGCAATCCTGGTTGCATGCCAGCAGAAAAAAAGCTGTAACAATGCGTTGTTCAGAGTCTCAGGCATTGAAATAGAACCTGTGCATGAACTTGACAAACATGTACAGACAGAAAGACACGTTCATCACTGATGGAACATACATCGCCATTTCATTTAGTTAGGAGGGCAGTCAACGTTAAAATGCAATGGATTATATTGTACCATTAAACATGTACAGCTGAAATATATATATTCTGGCAATGAGATGCGCATACAGCCATGGTGACAGAGCTGGGTTGTTTCCAGAATCTTGCAGATAATGGTGATTATTTATTTATTTTATTTATTTGACATTTGTTAACTGGGATAGTCCGACTGGGTCACATAACAAAAATTTACAACCAAAATGTGTGATAGGACTTTAAATAGTACATTGCAACTAAATCTTTGATAAGACTACACAAACAATATCACAGGCTAAAACTGAGAAAGCAAAGTGTGCAGTTATTTAATTGTTTTGCTAATAATTTAACTCAATTTCTAAGTCATTCCTATATATTAACTGTAGTTTACTAAAGATGAGAATAGTTGATGTACTTATTAGCATCATGACATGAAGGCAGGCTTAAAAAAATACTGTACAAGTTTGTATAAACAGCAGTAATTAGTGAAGGGGAGAAGTAGCAGAAAGATTTGAGAGATTATGGTTTTAGTGGGGCCTACAGTGACAGAAAACAGAAAACAGACAGAGGTAGGGGTAAGAGGAGGAGAGATTTTAGTAAACTTCAATTATGTACATGGGGTAAGAAGAGACTGGAGAGAGAGACAAATGGGGGGGGGCAGAGAAGTAGTGATGGAAAGGAATTAACCTGGAGTTAACCATGTGTAGATCCAGGACTTATTTAGGTGTGCCTTTAAAGAGTTGTAGGCTTGGGGTTGATCTGATGTTTGAAGGGAGAGAATTCCATTGCTTAGAAATAGGGTATGAGTATAGATTTTGACCATGTCATTTAGAGAGTTTAGAGATTTCTAGTAGATTTTTGTTTTCTGATCTAAGTGATCTACTTGGTATATAGTGTTTAAAAAGCTTGTCTACGGCAGGACAGGAGGTGGGTTTGAAGATTATATTATGTGCAGTATTTAGTTGGATATATGACGGTTGGAGAGTTCCAGCCAGTTTATTTCCCTTAGTGGTTTGCAGTGTTGATTATGGTATTTGGATTCCGTGGGGAACTTTGCGATGTTGTTATAGCATTGAGTTTTGCAGGTTGATAAGTATATAAGGACCATAAAATAGGAAGTGGAAAAGAAAAGTTTTTGCTAGGGTAGTCTTGGTTGATGTGGTAAGGAATTGCCTGTTTCTATATAGGAGTCCTATTTTTTGTGGGTTTTCTTTATATTTTGCTGGATATGGAGGTTGAAGATGAGTTTGCTATCGAAAATAACACCTAGTAGTTTTGTTTGTTGTACTGTTTTGATGATAGCATTGTTAGATGAGCGGATGTTAAATTGGTTGGAGGTGAGGGAGGTATTTTTCTTGAGAAAGATCATGAGTTTTCCTTTTTTGGAGATTTAGAAAAATGTGGGCATCTGTGAGCCATGATTCAACAGCAGTGAGTGATCTTTGAGTATTGTTGAGTAATTCTGGGAGGGGGCGAGAGGTGCGATTATGGTGGAATCCTCTGCATACTTGTAAGGGTTCCAGAGTAAGAGCAGTCATGTAAATTATTTGTGAATATGTGAAACAGTAGGTGACCTAAGATGGAGCCTATGGGGACTCTCGATGGGTTATGAAGAAAAGGGACAGTTGGTTAGACCATTTACTGGCTTGCTTCCAGTCTTGTAGGTAGCTCTGAAACCACTGTATTGTGGTGGGACAGCAGCTTATGTTGGACAGGTCATCAAGGATTAAGGGGTGTGAGACTGCATTAAAGGCCTTTAAGAGGTCAAGAAACACTGAAGATACCACATATCCTTCATCTATGGTCCTATTTATGGTGTCTGTAATGGATAATAAAGCTGTGGATGTGCTGTGTTCAGGCCGGAAGCCATGCTGAATTTGAGTAAGGAAATTGCTTTGAAGCAGATATTTCATTAATTGTTGGTGGATACATCTTTCAAGAATTTTTGATATGTTGAATAATATTGATATGGGGGAAAGTTGGACATTTTGGTGGAATTCCCTCCTCTATGTATTGGGGTTATATGTGATAGTTTCCATATGGTTGGGACTGTGGATTCAGAAAGAGATCTCTTTATGAAGATGCTGATTGGATAAGGGACTGAGTTCGCTGTGAGTTTTAAGTATTGAAGTGGAGATTATCTGTAGACGTGGAGCAGGGTATTAATTTAAGCAGCATTTTTTTTATTGTCAAGGTGGCTATAGGCTGAAAGGAGAACGAGGTCAGGTTACATTTGTATTGGTTATGTGTGCTGTTTTTTATATGGTCTGAGTTAGATAATGAGGAGTTAATTGTTAATATGAGAGATTAAATGGGGGGTGTTGAGTTAGTGTTAGAAGTCAGTAGGTCACCTATGGATTTTATGAAGTGTTTGTTAAATTCTTCTGCTATTAGTGATGCAGGGGTATTAGGTGATGGGGTGTGCTCTTTGTTTGTACCTGGATTAAGAAGGGTAGACATTGAATGCCAGAATTTTTGGAGGTTGCATTTGTGTTGTATCTAAAGATATGTGTAGTTGGATTTTTTACTTTTGTCGACTAGTTTGGTTACACTGTTGCAAAGTGTTTTGAAAGAGAGAAGATTTTGTTCAATTTTGTTTTGTTTCTAGGTGTTCAGGCTAGGTCTCTTTGTTTCATCAGGTTAATCCAGTCTTTGGTTATCCATGGGGTTGTGTTTTTTTTGAGCAGGGAGAAAGGTTAAGTATGGAAGGATATACAAGGGTTATCACTCCACCTTTCTTTTTTAGTTTATCTACTATGTATATGGTATAGTTGAGAGGTGTAATTTCTGTATCTTTTATGTTTAGCTGTAGTCAAGGTTCAGTTAGGTCACATATATCTGGTGTGTTTTGTTCTACCCATGTATTCATAGGGGATTATCTTGATACATATACTTCTTAGGTTTAAAGTAATTACTTTTAGGTTTTTGGTGTCATTTGTTTTGTTAGTATTTGTGTTTGCTCCAAGGTTTGGGTGTACATCTCCACTCTGTAATAGGACGAAGATCAGATATGCGTGCAATGAGTGATATTTTGTCCTGGAGTTTGGAGTTAAGGGTATAAAATGGGGTTTGTAGGATACAGTCTTTGCTATTCTGTGGCTAGAGATATAAGGGAGGGTGCAATGAAATAGCTGAGGAGAGATGCTAGAGTAGTGGTTTTATTTGTAGCGTAGGTTGGTGTTGGAGGTTACTGATTGATAATAGTGGTTGCTTGTATTGTAAGACAGTGTTGTAATGAAACTAAGGATTATTAGCAATTAGGTTAGACAGGAAAATAGTATTATGTTGAGTGACATAACTACTAGTAAATATGTGGTAGAAGAGTATCAATTATAATTAAGTGATAGGGTTAGAAGTATGATTGTGTTTCTATGGTTATTAAAATGGCTTAAAATTCATAACAGTATGTATTTAGAAAAGTTTACAAGTATTATTGAGAAACAGTGTTAGAAGAATGTTTATGTTTCAGCAGGTATCGAAGTGGTGAGGAGTGTTGGCATAAAATAATTAGTGGAATGACCAGTTATGCAGTTGGAGGTGATATAGTAGGTAGGTGTTTGAATGGATGATGTTGATTGTGGGTGAAGTGTTTGTGGGTATAGGTGAAGGAATAGTAGTTTGGGTGGGAATTGGGGAAAGGGTAGGGGAGCAGAGTGAGCCCGAGTGCAGTGAGGACAAATGGAGCTGGTTGAGCTGCCTAGCCAAATAATGAGCAATAAATCAACTTTAGTCACTTGGGGGACTTAAAAGTATGTCAGCACAGTACCTGAGGTAGTTGCTAAGTTAAACACCCCGAGTTCAAATTTAAACAACATATAATGAAGTCACTAGCCAAATAATGAGCAGTAAAAACTATTTTCAGGCATTTGGAGGACTTATGAATATGTCAGAGCAGTATGCAAGGTAGTTGCTATGTTAGACAGCCTACGTTCAATTATAAAGCAACAGATAAGGAAGTTGCTATCCAAATAATAAGCTATCAATTTGATATAATCACTGATAAAGTAATTAGATACAGGCCAATACTAGCAAAAAATTAAAAAAAAAGTTCTCAGACAGCAGATGCAATGCAGGCAGTCTACAATATCAAAGGTGATAGGTGATGCATGATACACAAGTTATATCAGTAATATTACAGCTTAAGCAGCAAATTAGAGTTTTGCTTAGTTCTTAACTTTATAAAGTTGTAAAATAGAAAATACATACCTTATATAATGCAATAAATCAATGAAAAATAGGTGGCATATATCACCAGAACGACCACAATTTTACAGGGAGAAGTGGCTAGAAGGGTCCAGATTTGAAAAAGGTGCCAGGAAGGCTAAATAGTATCTTTTAAAGGGCCCAGGGCATCACTGGATATTGGGGGAGAGTATTACAGTCATTCCAATTTTACAAGGGAGTTACATAATGTGTGGGGGCAAGAAATGCCCTGGTTTTGAACTAGAAAGATGGCAGAAATGATTCGGAGACATTGAGGCTGGAATAGCACACAACAAATTATCTGTAAGTAACCATAACTCTTAGTTTTCATTTATTTTTTTAGAACATGGAAATTCTTGAGTGAAACACTTTGAGGGAGGTTCTGAGGAAAAAAATATTATTATGATATATGTTTGTTTGAAGGCACTTTTGATGAGGCGGGATTTTTAAGTTGTATCATATGCTGTCCACTTTAGTTGGCTTAAATAGTTTCTTATTATTTAAATATTTAACACATTGGTATTTTCAGACTGGAATTTGCAACTGGAGAGAATTAAGAAGGTTAAAATAGTAAGGTTATCAGAAAGGTCTGTTTGGGGGGGTTGCTGGATGCAGATGTATAGACATTTTTTTATTAAAGATAGCCAATAAGAAGTGGGGGGTGTCATGTTATTCATTATAGTGATGTACTGGAAGCCTTATGATAATTACAATAGGTATATTATTGTACACTAGTTCAGGTAAACAACATACATAGTATTTGGGGTCTGAAAATTACTGTTAGCCATATTGTAATCCCACTGTGAGAGACTGCCTTTATGTTGCTGGGATATCTTATGGCTTGAAGTTCAGGATAATTCTATTTGCTGAAAGGTTTGTTTAGTTTTTTTGTTGTAGCAGTACATAGTATTTGGGGTCTGAAAATTACTGTTAACTATATTGTAATCCCACTGCAAGAGATTGCCTTTATGTTGCTGAGTTATCTTAGGTTCATAGGTTCATAGGTTCATACTAGGCTATCTGCCCTAGGGCATTTATAAGCCTAGCCAGAGTATGTTTGGCTTTCGCCACCCATTTTAAATTAATTTTGCTATGCCCTTTTTTGAGGTAAGTATACTGTGCCTCTGTCTAACAATGACACAGAAGTGATACCCGGGGTAAACCTACAATCTCCCATCCACTCATCAAGATTCCTCTTGAAGAGAGTCAATGAAGGACTCTGCCTAACCTGGACTGGGATTTTATTCCAGAGTGAAGGGAGTCTCTGGGTTATGAATCTGTCCCTCCAGCATGTCCTATTTATTTCAGTGCTGAGGTACAAGTCTGTCGAGCACGTAGCTCGATGGGATTTGGATTTTTTGAGGTGCAGCATGTCCCTTAATTCCGGGTTGGACATGGCTTTATACGTCAGGCACAGATCGCCTCTGAGCAGGTGGTATGCCACTGAGTAGAGCTGGAGTTTCTTTAACCGGGCAGCATATGGCATCTGTTTGAGCCCTTTGATCCTCTTGGTGAGGTACTTTTGGGGTCTTTCCAGTTGCTGCAGGTGTCTGGTAAGGTACATCCCAAAAGGGGCATTGTACTCAATTATGGGCCTGATGAGGGATGAGTAAAGAGGCACGATGACCTCCCCTGATCTAGATGTGAATCCCTTCATGATTAGGTGGGCTATATAAAATGTTTTCTAACCACTTTGGCCACGTGGTTGTCAAATGAGAGATTGCTATCAACTTGGGTCCACAGGTCCCTAATTACTTCTTCTGTACTTAATGGATTACCACCTATGTGGTAATTTGTGGGCACTTTGTTTTTGCCAAAGGGGATGACTATACACTTTTTGGCGTTTAGCTTGAGGCCATGGCTCTGGCACCAGTTGTCTGTTTCTATGAGGCCCTTTTGGAGGATGCTTGTGTCGGCTGGAGAGTCGATTATGGCACCCAGTTTGCAGTCATCTGTGAACTTGGTCAGCCACAGTCCTTCTGTGTTGGCCTGTACCTCTGAGAAATATATACAGAACAAGGGAGGTCCCAGGACTGAGCCTTGTGGGACGCCAGTTGTAACTGGTTTGGAGTCTGACATGGCTACAGCAATTCTAACCATGTGGGTTCTGTCCTTGAGCCAGTTTGCAACCCATCTAGTGACATAGGGGTTTATATTTAAGCTGGTGAGCTTATCTATAATGCCCGAGTGGGGTACTGTATCAAAGGCTTTTGCAAGGTCCAGGTAGGCTGTGTGGACCACCTTCCCCTCGTCAATGGTCTTGGTGACTGTTTCAAAGAAGTCAACCTGGTTTAAGAGGCAGGATCTGCCCTTAACAAAGCCGAACTGGGTAGGATCCAGTGTCTGTAGGTCCCCAATATCTTTATTTATGAGGTCCATGATGATCCTTTCCATAGCTTTGCAGACCAAGCTAGTCAGGCTTATGGGGCAATAGTTTCCAGGGTCCATTGAGGCACCACCTTTGTGGAGAGGGACCACTGTTGCTGTACACCACTCTTTGGGTACATATCCTGTAGTAAGGCTGAGATTGAACAGTAGTTTTATGTTTGGGTTTAGCTCTTCTTGGAGTTCATGTAGGACGCAGCCCGGGACACCGTCTGGTCCCATTGATGCTGTGTTTTTTGCTTTGGAGAGGGCGGCTCTTACCTGAGCATCTGAGATGTCAGGGGGGCAGCACTCTGCTGGGTTAGATATTTGCCCTTTTGGTGGGGAGGGGGGGGGGTTTGCACTGAACCTGTCAGCTAGGATGTTGGCAATGTCTGTGGGTTTGGTGTATTTTTTGTCATTTTGGACTAATTCTGAGCATATCTGGGAATTCCCACCCAGGTTCCTAACATAACTAAAGAAAGTGTAGTATCTGTTCTTAATTATTCATTACTGAAATATCAAAATAACATCAGTGATTCAAACCCACATTTATCCCTGAGGCATTCATTTTGTTCTAATGCTTAACAGGTTAAGCTAGGAGACAGAAAATAACCCCATCATACAAAATCGCTAAGGAAAGTTTCTAGAATCTAGCAGATAATGGAGACATGCATAAGTATCCAAGACCTAAGCACTGTAGGCATTAATCCATCATGTAATTACTGGATGACTAAAAAGTTGAACAAACAATTAACTCACATATCTGCTCAAATACTAAATATCTAAATATCAAAATGAAAGCCAAATACTCCTTATCACAATTTGACCCAGATGTATTTCCACAAGGCATTCCCATTGGTGTAGAGCTTAACAGGTTGAGCTAAGAGACATCACAATGCCTTCCAGCATAGATCATTATTTCTATGGCATAACAACAAAATTCCATCATATAGCACTACTATGTCTTAGTGTTTAACTGTTTTATAATGTAGAGACTAATAATGTATCTCTATATTGCTCAGCGTTAACAAGTACTGAAGTATATTGTGTGATGCTTCTGGAACTGTTATGGATAATGGAGAAATACATGGTCATTCAAGGCCTAAGCACTATAGACATCAGTGAAACACAGTCATTCTACATATTTAAAAAGATGTACTGTATAGTTGCCTAAAAAGAAGACTTAAATTGCTTATGCTCTACATTAACTACATAAACACCAATATTTACGAAATGACCTACAATGAGTTCATAGGTTCATAGCTTCATTGGTGTTTAATAGGCTAACCACACAAGGGCCTTTTTAAGCCTAACCAAAAAGAAGTTTGCAAGTGAGCAAGTGGAAAGGCCCAAAACACAAATATAGTATCAAAAAATAGCCAGCACCAAAAATTGAGAGTTCTCAATGAATAATGTTTATTTTATAAACTGGACATGCCGATTTCAGCAAAACGTCTTCCTCAGTGTACTTACAGAGAATATAATCAAAGCAACGTTTATAAATCTATCACAATCATCACCTCATGAATATTCATGAAAACAAAAAGAACAACCATTTAAAGATACATCCTGGATACACCACTTACTATGCCTATCAAATAAATATTCACCTGAAAAGATGAATAAAAATTATATCCATACAAATGATCATAGTAATAATGTAGTACAAAATGTATGCTCATTAGGTCAACAACATATAATTGCATTGTAAATGCTCATTTAAACCAGGGGAAAAGAGGCCACCAAGTCTGATAATCTATGTGCGTTCTTTTTATTAAGAATGTTATGCCATCCAGCCTTCATATTCCTATCCCCAATAATCCTGTCAATAATGGGAAATCTAAGGCTAGCAGTTGGATGTTGTATGGAATGTGTATACAAAGCATTAGAAATAGTTTTATTTCTAATACCACTTAAATGTTTGGAAATACGCAGTTTGAAGGGTCTAGATGTCTGACCGACATAAAAGGCTGAACAAATGCAAGTAAAAATTATATGACCCAATCGGAACTACAGTTAGCAAAAATATTAACATGAAAAAATTTTGACACATTTCTACTACTAAATTCCATGGTCTTATTGACATACCAATAAAAAGTGCAGTGACCACAGGGGAAACAACCAAATAAAGCCCCTCCTTCCAACGTACCCTGTTGTGGTACAGAACATTGTAAATTATGTTTATAATGATTCAAATAGCCCCCAAGTGTTATTCCTCTCCTAAATGAAAAATGACACTTGTCCTCCACCAAACTAGAGAGACTCTCATCAGCCATAAGAATATTCCATTGTTTGTGAATTACATTAAAAAACCTCTGTGTATTACAAGCATAAGGGGTAATGAGTCGAATAGCAACATCATTATCCCTATTGTGCTGCTAATACTGTAAAAGGTTCTTCCTGTCTTGGGTGCATGCTAGTGTACTAGCCTGAATGAATTGTTGACGGTTGTATCCCCTGTCACAAAACTTAGTAATGAGATCTTTTTTTCTAGTTTTCAAAAGACTCAATGCTAGAACAATTATGACATATCCTAAAAAACAGATTTAGAAATGTTAAGTGTAATATGTTTAGGATGACAACTGGAAGCAAGTAATAAAGTATTAGAGCTAAATGGTTTTCTATAAACATCACACGATAAAGTGCTGTCATTTAAAGGAGCAATTTGAACATCCAAAAAAGAAATGCAGTAAATGTCATAATGAACTGTATATTCAATGAGCCATGTATTTTCACTGAGATAATTAACAAATTCATGGAGATAAGCTGAATCAGCTCTCCAAATGAGCCATCAATCATTAAGATATTTTCTCCAAATATCAATTTCATCTAAATATAAATTGTGATCAGAGTCATAAATAATCTGTTGCTCCAAATAACCCATAAATAAGTCAGCATAGATGGCTGCAAAGGCTGCACCCATCGCAGTGCCTTTTAACTGCAAATAACATTTGTCATCAAAATAGAACACATTCTTGGTTAACACATGCTCAGCCAAGCAGACAAGAAAAGTGTTGA
The DNA here is from genome assembly GCF_019279795.1 of Protopterus annectens. Lineage (NCBI taxonomy): Eukaryota > Metazoa > Chordata > Ceratodontiformes > Protopteridae > Protopterus > Protopterus annectens. The sequence continues at coordinate 793,423,921 of NC_056729.1, forward strand.
AACCAGGAATACATAGAGAGATTTCATCCAACCAATACTGTAAAGCAGCTAAACTGGCCCAATGTGGAATACTCGTATAAAATGATTTGACATCTAACGTACACATAATCCATCCTGGTTCCAGTTGGGAATCCAAAATTATATTAAAGAAATTGAGTGGTATCTTGAATTTTGGCTCTAAGACCATTACGTAGGGGCTTAAGATAAACAGGCAGACAGAGGCTCAGTCAAAAATCCATGACCAGACACTATTGGTCTGCCTTGAGGAGTATGTGTATTTATGTGTATTTTGGGAAGTAAGTATAAATGTTGTGGCAAAGGATCCAAAACAGTTAGATGCATAAAGTTTGTTTGTTAATAAATTCCATCACTTAAAGCTAATTTGAAAAAGTTGTCAGTTTCTTGTTTAAATTTATAAGTAGGGTCTATAACCATATAGGTATAAAACCTACCATCAGATAATTGTTTGTCTGCTTCAGCCAAATACATAGATCATTCAAGAGCAACAACTGAGCCCCCCTGGAATAATAACCAAATTCTTATTATGATGAAGATTATCAAGTGCATGTTTCTCAGCAGCCGTTAAATTGTTATGTCCTTGTGTAAAATACAAATCAGTAGAAAAATGTAAATCCCAAAGAATACATTTTTGAAAAATGTTAACATGTTTGTTAACAGGAGGCATAAATGTAGATTTATGAAATCAAAAACTAGACTGTAAATCCCGACTGGGTCCATTTTTTTTCAAAAAAAAATTTCAAATTTAGATGCCTACAAAAAGATAGAACAACATTAACCAAATCTTGCTCAACCACAAAAAAATTCAAACCTTTATTAAGAAATTTGCAGTCATCATCTGTCAAACTAACCGACAAAATATTATGTATATTTCCAGATCCTCCTGAAGGGGAATCAAAAGATGAAGTAGTGTCTCTAACAAACCTGCCTGATTGATGTTTCTTGCCACCCCTCCTTCTGACCCTAAATGGTTGATGGTAGTAGGTTGACTATTTGTAAGTGTAAAGGTGACATTTCATCTTTTATGATGGGGTGGCCCCTTTTTAAGCCTAGCCATGTATCCCAAATCTCTGACAAGTTCTGATACCCTTGATAAGTGTAAGCAAGGGCTTGGGAGATGAACCATTTATAGCTTGCCTGTGTCCATTAGAGACATAGTTGCCAAACCAGGGATGAATTTCCTTTTCCTCATCCAGTTGTCCAGGTTGCACTTTTATTGGGTTAGGAAGGAACTCTGCTTAACATGGATGGGATGTCTGTTCCAGAGATGGGGTAGTCTCTGGGTAAGGCCTGCTTCAGCCATGCGGCATATAAATGGTGTAGTAGTGCCATATGCATATTAATGAAGGTGCGCTGCCACCACATCCACGTGCATAGGACACATGCGTGAGTGCATGGGGCGTTACTAAGCTGCGCCCGGAGGCGTGTCAATGTCGGCTGGCGATGAGCAACCTAAACTACTGAATATTATAGCCTGCCTGCAATAGTAATCGCACCTATCAGTGTCCGTGGATAATGAAACGTATGCAAAGCATGCAAGACAGTTCCCGGCCACACAAAATGGAGAACCAAACAGAAATGCATGCAACACAATATGAGTTTCCGTCCATGGAACAAATGATATTTAAAATCGTATGTCCGTAACCAGCAGTCCCATAGTGTTAGTGATAGTACACAGCTGGGCAGTTGTGGCTATATAACAACCGTAAAGAAACCTGACAGTCCAAATTGTATACCAAACACACACAAACATATGTATATTAAAATGTGCTATACACATGAACAGGAACGTAACCAGCACATACACATAGGATGCTATATGCGGAACCGGGATATCCAAAAGCAGAACCCATGCATGCAAATGCAATACGCAACAACCCCTGTATAGCACATAACCAACACCCATGTCCGAATGTCCACCAAATCCAGCTACCAGCCTTACGCAGCCGTACACCTACACATAACGAATATTCCCCATATGTAGTAGGAAGTATCGTCCTAGGCAGTGTCAGGATTGCAAATATGTATGCCACTTTTGTAAACATCCCATCACAGTTACGTAAATCCAAATGCCCGCGCGTTCATGTTTCGGCAAAATGTGTGTACATCCCACGTGGGATAAGTAACCTGTTGAAACCCCAGAGTTGTTTACACGCCACGGTGTCCAGTACTGTACACATCTGGACAAAACATGTATTGTGTAGTCACGGTACTGTTCAGTGTCTACACAGACATGCAAAACATACTACGCAGGATGGAACAGCTGTCCACCATGCAGGTCTCCCCACTAGGGTTGCCACCTGTTTAGATGCCCAAGGTGGGACATCCCTTGTAGAAATGTGAGAATTTGCAGGATAAAACATACCCACAGCCAGTGCAAAGGACAGAATTACACTTGTTTGCCAAGATAAAAGCTTATGTCATAGCATGTGAATAGCTTATGCTAACCCAAATAATAGTTATGTGTTTCAGATACAAAATACCTGTATCAAGCAACTATTAAAGAAAATAAGAAATATACCTGTGTCTTAAAATCACAGGATACTTGCCATGTCTTAGGTGTCATCGCAGGACACAACTGTCCAAAGTGGGACTTCCCCTTGCAAAGAGGAAGAGGTGGTAACCCTACTCCCCACTGAATTATCGACAGTATATATTCAACCCAATCACATACCGACACCACCACTCAACCTATTACAGCAACAAAATCTGGACAAAGCCTAAAATGATGGGTGGACAAATAGGGATAGATGTAAGTACTGCTCTCACAAACTTCGAAAGTTCACAGAATAATAGTATGTACATTAGCATGAAATGTTGTGAAGGATGTGGGGTAGTCCCCGAGTATTACAGAGGTCCGTACATTTTTACTGTAACAAACCTTCACATATGTTTACTGTACTACTGCAAACCTGTAGTTAATTCACAGCTAATTCATGCCCAAGATAATAATCCTCGTATGAATGAATACAGGAAATAGTCAAATGTGAATGTGAACACCACTCACCGTGGATAATGTATTGTAACCACCCCCCACCGATATTATGTATTGCCAACATTATAAGCTGCTGACAGGTGCCCAAACACTTGTGTCTGTAAACACAGGTAAAATAATGTGAATGGGAACACCAACACCGTGGATTATGTATTGTAACTACCCCCACCCATATTATGTATTGCCAACATTATAAGCTGCTGACAGGTGCCCAAACACCTGTGTCTGTAAACACAGATAAAATGTTTAAAATGGACAAACTCTGTCCATGTGCTTTGTCTGACATTTGAACATGGTCAGGTCAGTTCCGTTCACCAGGCGGACAAGCCTAAACCCAGATCACCACATGAACACCCTGACAATTAAAGACTTGTATGTGTCAGGACTATAAGCCTTGGGGTTCTGAATATCCCCTGCAGTGATGAAATATGCAGTTTGGGTCCAGAGCAGTAGGGAATAGGGAATGTGTAATATGTAGTACCTCATTTTTCCCAGCAGGAGAATGGATGCCTGTGTCGTAACTGAAGCGGTGAGGCATATGTTAATGTAGCTATGTACTATGGGTATGCATATAAATGAGTCAGAACACCAAATGTATAGTGGTTACAGCATCCAGCCAACGTGAATGCAGTCCCGGTTCAACTACGACTACAACACATATAATGTTAAAGTGTAATGAATGCATCTGTGCTGTACAGACATTTAAATATGTAAAGGTGAACATGTGTTTCGCATATGTCCGTTAACCGGATTACAGATGTTTTACTGATACTGTCACAAGTAATAAAGCCCACGTAAGCACAAAGACTTAGTAAACATATGTAACCCACAATAAGGATATGCATGTGCGCCCGCGCATAACCCACAATAAGGACATGCAAGTGCGCCTGTGCGTGTGTAATCCGCTCACAGCATAGCAAATGAATGCTGGTTTCTACACGTAATGTCTATATATGGATATATACATTTGTGTATAGATATATATATCCACAGACTTAAACTAAATACATATATGAAATAGTATGGATACACATAACAGACATGCAATTAAGGTAAATACACTGCTGCTCTCAAAACTACTGCTCTTTAAACATGGATATAGGTGTCCTTTGCAGGACTCCAAAAATAGTGAATCTATAAATGCACTGTCCTGTAATGATTGCTGCAAAGAAGTGTCATCCACAACTACAATATAGCTGTACATGCAACAGTAGCTTGTGCAAGTGTAATAACACATGGGTTGACAGAATGTAAGACATATGTACCGACATGCGGAGAGTGGATAGTGCTTAGAAGTGTTGTCATAATTTATTATCGCTCACATTAAATATGTGTTATGACTACTGTGGAGGGGTGTCAGGTCTGGGAATCATGGGTATGCAATAATGGGCCTAGGTGCCTAGGTGTTGGTTGGCACAGATTTATGAGGTCCACCCCATGGGAGTGATTAATATACCTATGTGGGTATAGCAGACGCCTCTAACTTCCTAAAATGAAGAACCCATCTACTGGATATCGTGTAAACTATTGGGGGAAGACGTAGGGAGTTATATTAGTGTCGTGTAAGTGATTATCATGGACATACATGCGTACGAATAAGATGGTAACCATACCTCTCAATCAGAATAAGACATCTGGACAAAGGCATTTTAAAATAAGTACAAATAGGGAATATCTCAGATATTCCTCTTACAAAGTCAGAACGTGGATAGAATAATGGATCAGTCAATAGTATGAATGTTTTGAGGGTTATTAATTGTAAACAACAAATGTCTGTCATTATTGTCTAACCCCACAGTCCCAAATGACTTCCCACTAAATTACCAGAAAGGCACAATATTATTAAAAAAGGAACAAAATCAGACGTCTAAGTTCGGGACATTTACCCAAAATGTGTACAGTTGAGAGGTATGAAGGTAACCCTGACCTAAATAAATGTACAGAACTAGTGCAATTAGGTGGACAGGTGTGAAGAAAGACGTGATGACAAATGACAAAACATGTATAAGTCAAAAGCATGTACATCGACAAATCTGGATGAATACTAATGCCCTGTGATAGTCAATGTGGAAGGTTAATAGAAACAACATAAATGTGTCCCTCAGGGTGCTATGCAGTGTCCCCGAGACAGTGTTCAGTCTCCCACACACGCATGTGAGTTCTGCTACTGACGGAAAGCGCAAATAGCGGCGAACACATAAGGTAGATGATCAGAATATGTTTTGATCAGCACCTGTTGGCTTTTGTGAGGAACACAACACTCTGGGCGGGTGTGTCCTACAAAAGGAATGTAATGGCATCTGACCTGTGATTTCTCCATATATTGTGTGTAGTGGTGTAATAAAATGACATATCTTGTATCAGAAACAGATACATGTTATAGGAAACAGTATCATCGACTATACCACTACAAGACAAATCTGAAGGTATGAAAAGTGCTGAAGTAGTCAGTTTAGTATTGACCGCAGGTATGTGTGGACTTGTCAAATGTCACAGCTGTACATATAGTTCCTATAGGGCTGTCACCTCTACAAATGATAAAAGTGGGAGGTGATCTGTAGAAATGACAGACGTAGCAGGTCAAAACATACCCACAGCCATGCTTACTCCACAAATAGACATATTAGCACACATCAAAGCTTAGGCCAGGATTCACGAAGCTTTGGTCGGTGTACGAGTAGAGTAAGAGTAGAGCAAGGCAAGATGTCCGCCGAGCTATTCAGCAATATCCTGTAGGGGCGTGTAACACAGCCCCTCAAACAAACGTTGCACGGACAATGTTAGGATATGTAAATTACCCCATTTGTAGGTGAAAGCTATGCAAATGATGTAAAATATGCGATACATGAAACAGTAAGCTGTCCGTGCAAGAGTAGAGGTATGTGCAGAAATGTACACGGATGTTAACCGAGTAACGTTCTGCAAGTAGCTAAACGGAGCAATGTCATCTGCAAATAAAGGATGGTTTAGTTGAAGAAGCATGCCAATGGCCAAATATAGGGCCAGTGGCATGTATTCCCACTGGAAATGAATAAAACTCTAGTTGTCCTCCCCTGATCTCCGAGTACGCACTGTGCATACAAAACAAGACAAATATGTAAAATATACATACAAATTGTAATGTCAGTTAAAAGTTATTGCGTCATGCAGGTGAATGGCAAGCTGAATACAACATGGCTACTGAGTAGTGGTTGCTATGTGTGGAAGCGCACACTCAGAGATGTAACCAAGCATTAGTAGGCAATCCTATGCAATTGAGGCTGAGGATAGTGAAGCACAATTTGTCATGCCATATGGGCCAAGCCTCTACAGTTTAAGAGTAGGTGAAGGGGACTATCAGCGTAGAAGATATGTGACATCATGAGTGTGTATGTATAAAACACTGTAATCTTATTGGAGCAGTGTGTCACATGTCTGCTGTCAGTGACTCATCAGTGGAAGAGGCGTGTTATGATTTATCCTAGGTAAAGTCAGTAAACTGACGGTGTACGCCATGGATATCTCTGAAGTTCCTTGCAAACCTGGTGAAGTGTGTTTGCGCCCGTGCAAACCTGTAAGCCCGAGTAAGCATGTGTGCATGTGTGTCAGCCTGTGTGTGCGACTTGAAGAATGAGTAAGCTACTGTAAGACTGTTGAAGCCCGTGTAATGTTGTGTAAACCAGTGTAAGTATTTGTACGCATGTATAAGTCTGTGTGCGCACGTGGAAGCGGATATGCACTTCACTGTGCTCCTATGCACGGTGCCTCTCACTGTGGACACAAACTGTGAAAAGGAAGGTAAACAAATAGCAGTAAGTTAACCAAGGTGAACTACCACAGCTAGCAGGTGAAAACAATCAGACTGAGTATATTACACAGCCAGTACAGCAGGCCAGCACAGCACAGCACGTACAACTCTACAAACAGTAGTCCACCATGTTATTCTCAGACACACTGCAACACTGTAGTATACTAAGAGAAGTGCAAACTGTAAAAGCTTAACTGAGACAACATAATGTTAGGGGCTGCCATTGCTATTATACGTCAACATATGCAACATGTGGAGGGTTGTGCCAATGTGAATGCTGCTCAGCATCACACAGTGAGTAGACGGAAGGAGTGTGCAGGCACAGGGTAAACTACCAGGGGCTACATGAGCTGGAGATAGTAGAGCGCTATAGAGTGGACAGAGACCTCCTGCAGAAGATTGTGGATCTGTGCAGGCCATGTCTCACACACAGACCCAACAGAGGGAAACCTATCCCAGTGGAAACCAAGGTATGTGTTGCCCTATGGATACCAGCAACAGGTACCTTCCAGAGATTAACTGGTGATATGATGTGGATTTTACAAACATCAGCATCCAGGGTACTGCACCAGGTCATGAATGCCATGTCAACACATGTCAGTGATGATGTATATATCCCCAATTCCCGGAAGGTATTGGGCAGCAATATATGTCATTTCCACACAATAGTGGAATACCCTAAATACTGTGTGCAATACACTGCACGCACATATGCATCAAAGCACCAGCCAGTGAGTGTGGTAGGGCCTACATCATCCAAAAGGGCTTCTCCTCCATGAAGTTGCAGCTTGTGTGTGAGAGCCAGCCCGTAATAATGAATGTGTGTGCTGGATGCCCTGGAAGCTGCAATGCTTCCGATATGTGGCATCTGACGCAGCTGTACAAAACATTTGGCAATGGGGACAACCCTCATGGTCACCTAGTGGGGGATGCCGAATGTGCAGTTCAATTGTGGCTGATGACACACATCAGAAATGCACACACACATGAACAGGAATGCCATAATGAGGCACACGCACATACAGAAACCTTACTCTAGCATGTGTTTGCGTCGCTCAGGTCACAGTTCTGGTGCCTGGACACATCTGGTGGAGCATTACCGCACTTGTCAACTACATGTATCAGAATTGTCTGTGGCCTAGGTCATCTGTGTCCCACACACACACACACACACACACACACACACACACACACACACGCACACACGCACACACACACACACATGACAGTTTACAAACATAGTGTGAGTGACTGTTCATGTATGTGTAATACTGCAGAACAGTTCAAACACAGCAAAGTATGTCAATAATGGACATTCATCATAGTTGTACAACCACCTTGGAAGATATGCATGCAGAACTCTCATTGCATATGTGATACAGTGATGTATTTCACATTACCATTGTAAATGCAAATATCAAATGACAAATGACATAGCACATATCTATATGTACACATTGTTACCCATTATACATATTGGGGTGTAATACCTATGTGTTACTGTTGGTAAAGTATGTGTAGTAAATGTGGATAACTGACTCTGTTTAGCCTTATAGGTGTACAGCATAGGTTAGATAACACGTATCTGTCTGTATGATACCTTTGTGTAGACTAACTGTGTCATGTGCAGAATGCATTCTAGGCCACAGTATGAATTCCCAGATGTGGACAGGAATATCCCTATTGTCTTTGCTTGTAACTAACATGGCTACATGTCAAACAGTAATGGTCCCAGCAATGTGTGGTGGTCAATACCAGTGCGAACTGGTATAGTATAATACATGTAGGATCCACATGCTACTGTGTGTCCTACATGTGTGGGTCAGTTGTGAAGATATCATATAACAATTGGTCATTCAGACTGTTGAGGTCGTGTCAACTACCATAATGCAAAACTATGACAGATAGTAACAGTATCACCCACAGCACTGTGTAAAACCATAGCAATCACACATGTGTAGACAAGTACAACAATATGTGTAGTATAATGTATACTGGCCACCAATAGAAAGTATGACGTGTTAACAGTGTGAAATGCAGGGTATGTCACCATTCCAATGTGTCCACTATACATGTAGATGCAGACAGTGCACCTTCACCATGTTCACATATAGATACATGTAAATCTATACTACACACATCACACACGTACTGCACACTCTGTAACACATGCTGCCAATACTACACGTCAGTCAAATGGCACATGGATGGATAATACATCTTCAGAATTAACAGTGCTGTACACTATACTACATTGATGATCATAGCTGGAATGTATCATGCCTGCTTACATACACCTAGAAGGAAATCACACTTTGTGTTAACAACATTGTAACATTATTACAGTGCTATGAAGCCACCCTGTGCATCAGCACCATGTTAGTCCATACCTGCATCAAAATGTTACACATTACAAGAGGTGGCACAGGTGTCATCATATAAACAGGGTATGTAGTTTCTTTTCCAGAGCCTGTCAGTGAACCAGCCGATCAACATGTATGCATTTGTGTGTGTGTGAGGGACAACAGGTTTTGCATGGCCCAATGTTGATGCAATGTGTGTGTGTGTGTGTGTGTGTGTGTGTATGTGTTATCCCTAGCTGTTTGTTTTATGTGTGTCTCTGCATGTACACTGTTTCAGCATGTGTCAGCCATATACTGGAGGTTGTGGGACAGTCACAGACTGTACCTGCCAGGCTGTACAGATCGCCATTCCTGGCCATGGACACCCCTCCATGCATTCAACCATAGTCCAGTCCTGCACCTGGCAATGTATACACATACATACATGGGATCTGTATCACAACCTGTGGATAAACGGGTGTCAGTAAGTATAACCTGATTTGCATAGTATTGACATGTAATACATAGGTATATGAGCCATAGTCATCCTCCAAAGTAATAACCACTGCTGACTGCTGCTGAGATGTGCACATGACCATTTAAAGGTGCTGTACTATCATTGTTTCAATGTCCCTGGTAATACCCAGCAACAAAATAACTGGTCACTACAACTACACAACTATAACCCAGGATCACTACAGCACACAGTATGTGCACTATCACAGAGCCATAGCACATTCAGATACATCCAAGGTGAACATGTACAGACAATGCAGCACATTCAATAGTGCTAATATCCACATACATATTACAAAGATATATATATATATATATATATATATATAGATATGCGCACACACACACACACACACACACACACACACACACACACACACACACACACACACTTGGAAGGTCCGGGAGTTGAACATACATCTACCTACTCTAACACACTACATCATTACGCATTTACAGAATGCGCTACTGATATTACTGAACACAGCACTCCCAGAGACATACCTCTAGGTGGGTGACATCATCCGCAAAGGCAAAGACGCCGATAGGGAATGTATTTGTTGTGAGGCATCTAAAAAGCATTACTGTGTCCCCAGGCAGCTGGAAACACACACACACACACACACACACACACACACACACACACACACACACACACACACACACACACACACACACACACACACACACACGCACACACACGCACACACACGCACACACACGCACACACACACACACACACACTTGGAAGGGCCGAGAGTTGAACATACACCTACCTACTCTAACATACTACAGCATTACACATTTACAGAACGCGCTACTGAGATTACTGAACACAGCACTCCCAGAGGCATACTTCTAGGTGGGTGACATCATCCGCAAAGGCAAAGACGCCGTTAGGGAATGTATGTGTTGTGAGGCATCTAAAAGCATTACTGTGTCCCTAGGCAGCTGAAAACACACACACACACACACACACACACACACACACACACACACACACACACACACACACGCACACACACACACACACACACACACACGCACACACACGCACACACACACACGCACACACACACACACACACACTTGGAAGGGCCGAGAGTTGAACATACACCTACCTACTCTAACATACTACAGCATTACACATTTACAGAACGCGCTACTGAGATTACTGAACACAGCACTCCCAGAGGCATACTTCTAGGTGGGTGACATCATCCGCAAAGGCAAAGACGCCGTTAGGGAATGTATGTGTTGTGAGGCATCTAAAAGCATTACTGTGTCCCTAGGCAGCTGGAAACACACACACACACACACACACACACACACACACACACACACACACACTTGGAAGGGCCGGGAGTTGAACATACACTTACCTACTCTAACACACTACAGCATTACGCATTTACAGAATGGGCTACCGAGATTACTGAACACAGCACTCCCAGAGGCATACTTCTAGGTGGGTGACATCATCCACAAAGGCAAAGATGCCGATAGGGAATGTTTAGAGAGTGAGCGGTCTGAAAGCATATTACTGTCCCAAGGTAGACGTACACAAACACGGCAGTACTGTCATTGGGCCAACTAAATATCTACGGAGCACTACAACACTAAATAGATACAGGATGCACCACAGACAGTACACCCTTCGAGAGAGCAACCAGTGTGTTCAATGTAGGCATCCATCGTGACATTGAAATTGGACATCTGTTGCCTGGATGACCACCATGGCTATACAGGATGTCAATGGCAATGCCCACATGCTTAGTATCACACGTCTGTTTGGAATGTACTGTGTGTCCATCTACTCAACGGCGTACTGGGCATGCTCACACACTTAGCAGTTGAAGGTCCATCTTGCATGCACACGGAGTCTAATCATGGAAGGGCGCAGTGTGAAATGTACTGTGTGTCCATCTACACAACGGCGTACTGGGCATGCTCACACACTTAGCAGTTGCAAAGAGCCATCTTGCATGCACACGGACTCTAATCACGGAAGGGCACAGTGTGGAATGTACTGTGTGTCCATCTACACAACGGCATACTGGGCATGCTCACACACTTAGCAGTTGCAAAGGGCCAACTTGCATGCACACGGACTCTAATCATGGAAGGGCGCAGTGTGGAATGTACTGTGTGTCCATCTACACAACGGCATACTGGGCATGTTCACACACTTAGCAGTTGCAAAGGGCCATCTTGCATGCACACGGACTCTAATCATCAGTTGCAAAGGGCCATCTTGCATGCACACGGACTCTAATCATGGAAGGGTGCAGTGTGGAATGTACTGTGTGTCCCATCTACACAACGGCGTACTGGGTATGCTCACACACTTAGCAGTTGCAAAGGGCCATCTTGCATGCACACGTACTCTAATCATGGAAGGGTGCAGTGTGGAATGTACTGTGTGTCCATCTACACAATGGCATACTGGGCATGCTCACACACTTAGCAGTTGCAAAGGGGCAACTTGCATGCACACGGACTCTAATCATGGAAGGGCGCAGTGTGGAATGTACTGTGTATCCATCTGCACAACAGCGTACTGGGCATGCTCACACACTTAGCAGTTGCAAAGGGCCAACTTGCATGCACACAGACTCTAACCACGGAAGGGCGCAGTGTGGAATGTACTGTGTGTCCATCTACACAATGGTGTACTGGGCATGCTCACACACTTAGCAGTTGCAAAGCACCATCTTTCATGCACACGGACTCTAATCACCAGTTGCAAAGGGCCATCTTGCATGCACATGGACTCTAATCATGGAAGGGCGCAGTGTGGAATGTACTGTGTGTCCCATCTACACAACGGCGTACTGGGCATGCTCACACACTTAGCAGTTGCAAAGGGCCATCCTGCATGCACACGGACTCTAATCACGGAAGGGCGCAGTGTGGAATGTACTGTGTGTCCATCTACACAACGGTGTACTGGGCATGCTCACACACTTAGCAGTTGCAAAGGGCCAACTTGCATGCACACGGACTCTAATCACGGAAGGGCGCAGTGTGGAATGTACTGTGTGTCCATCTACACAACGGCATACTGGGCATGCTCACACACTTAGCAGTTGCAAAGGGCCAACTTGCATGCACACGGACTCTAATCACGGAAGGGCGCAGTGTGGAATGTACTGTGTGTCCATCTACACAATGGTGTACTGGGCATGCTCACACACTTAGCAGTTGCAAAGGGCCATCTTGCATGCACACGGACTCTAATCACCAGTTGCAAAGGGCCATCTTGCATGCACACGGACTCTAATCACGGAAGGGTGCAGTGTGGAATGTACTGTGTGTCCCATCTACACAACGGCGTACTGGGCATGCTCACGCACTTAGCAGTTGCAAAGGGCCATCTTACATGCACACGGACTCTAATCACGGAAGGGCACAGTGTGGAATGTACTGTGTGTCCATCTACACAATGGCGTACTGGGCATGCTCACAGACTTAGCAGTTGCAAAGGGCCAACTTGCATGCACATGGACTCTAATCACGGAAGGGCGCAGTGTGGAATGTACTGTGTGTCCCATCTACACAACGGCGTACTGGGCATGCTCACACACTTAGCAGTTGCAAAGGGCCAACTTGCATGCACACGGACTCTAATCACGGAAGGGTGCAGTGTGGAATGTACTGTTTGTCCATCTACACAATGGTGTACTGGGCATGCTCACACACTTAGCAGTTGCAAAGGGCCATCTTGCATGCACACGGACTCTAATCACGGAAGGGTGCAGTGTGGAATGTACTGTGTGTCCCATCTACACAACGGCGTACTGGGCATGCTCACACACTTAGCAGTTGCAAAGGGCCATCTTGCATGCACACGGACTCTAATCACCAGTTGCAAAGGGCCATCTTGCATGCACACGGACTCTAATCACGGAAGGGTGCAGTGTGGAATGTACTGTGTGTCCCATCTACACAACGGCGTACTGGGCATGCTCACACACTTAGCAGTTGCAAAGGGCCATCTTGCATGCACACGGACTCTAATCACGGAAGGGCACAGTGTGGAATGTACTGTGTGTCCATCTACACAATGGCGTACTGGACATGCTCACACACTTAGCAGTTGCAAAGGGCCAACTTGCATGCACACGGACTCTAATCACGGAAGGGCGCAGTGTGGATTGTACTGTGTGTCCATCTACACAACGACGTACTGGGCATGCTCACACACTTAGCAGTTGCAAAGGGACAACTTGCATGCACACGGACTCTAATCACGGAAGGGACAACTTGCATGCACACGGACTCTAATCACGGAAGTGCACAGTGTGGAATGTACTGTGTGTCCATCTACACAACGGCGTACTGGGAATGCTCACACACTTAGCTGTTGCAAAGGGCAATCTTGCATGCAGATGGAGTGTACACACAGAAGGGCACAGAAAGGTATAACTGCCCTCATGCACAAGGCGGTCACACATGCAGTGACCTGTACACACACAGCTGCCATCACAGCTGTCACAGGTGCAGGTCACACACGTACACACTGCAGTGTACACTGTAGCTGTCAAGTCAGCACCATGTCGTTGGTGCAGCACTACACAGCCTTACGGTCCCACAACACCATTGGACACATGACCACTGGGCTGTACAGCGGTATACACCAGCTGTGCAGAGTACACACGTATCAACAGGGATCCAACAGGTGGTATGCATTGCAATGATACCAGTATACATGAACAGGTCGGCTCAAGACATACCATGGCCCTTACACAGCTGTGACACCTGACTGTTGCTGTACACCAATGAACACACATCTGGGTATGTCATACATGTGATTGTGTAGATGTGTGCATGGACTGCACACACAACACATACATACATAGCCTTTGATGTACCTTGTGCATAACACTGGCCTAATCAATGCTACACACGCGAATGGAAGGTGGGCCCATGTCTGTTGAATGTTCACACTACAGGAGGTAGCAGTGTTGACCAGGACACATACCCTTGTACTGGTCGCCTGTGACACCCGTGATATCATACTGCAGTCCATGTGTTATGTATGTCAACATACATGTCCAACAATAGCAATGCATACAAACATGGCAACAGGAGACACATGTGGCATCTGTACTGTGCATGCAGCAAACATGCATGTGCAGTGGCCGATGTCCGTAACATAGTTGCATCTACCTACGACATGCAGACGCAATGCAGACCCATCATTGGCACCTGTATACGGTGACATACAAACAGCACGTATGGAGGGATGTGTGTACATAACGTGGTGAACCACCTGTCTAGATGTATGTGTGCAGGGGGTGGCTCACAGTTGTGTCACACACCATCCTATCATGCCATGTGCAAACAGTACACTATGTCGCTGTTACGTGACGGTGCTGACATAATGCATACACAGCGGTCAGGTGTTAACAACTATATGTCACATGGCACCTGTAACACCCACAACCTCCCATGTGCATATAGCAGCACATTCGCCACATATAGCGTTGGTACACATAATACAATCAATACCGCTGCAATTCCCTCAAACGTGTCATCATATGGCAGGTGTATCATTCCCAGCACTGCCATGTGTCTCCGAATGTGTGACCAGGGATGCCACATATCACGCGGAATATGTCCCAGTTGCTACACATCCCTGTACACCATTGTAGAGATCTGTACATACGTTAGTGTGGGAAGCATGATGTTGGCCGGTGAGGTGCATCACACACGTTGGCTGTCCGTATACACATGTGTGGTCACCACAGTGTGTGTGTGTCTGTATGTATGTCTGGTGCTTGGTGTAAGGGTGTATGCTAATATACGGTGGGAAATGATCACTAACCCCATGTGGTGACTAACCCGTAATGGTGATGCATTGCACAACCCTGTTGATGCCGTAGGTCCCAGCCATACTGGCTGCCTGTGCATGTCCCTTCTCTGTGACACGTCGTGTGGGTGCATAGTACTGTGAGGGTGATGATCACACAGACAAGGGTCCCCACCTGCACACTATGGGGTGTGCGTTATAGTGGTGTACACCCCGTGAATGTGGCCATGCTCCCGTACTGTTACAGGGTCCTACTGATGCCCAGTGTGGCCTCCAGCTACCAAGTGACACCTCACATCATCATTGGCCAGGCCACTGTGTACAACCCCTGCACCATGTCACCATACCTGTAATGTGTCCTGCTATGTATGTCACGTCTCTGTCCAGTGTAGCCTGTGGCACTGACCACATGCGTCAGGTGCAGTATATGTGCGGACATCTGTGTCATGTTGGTGTGTCCAACAGTCAGGTTGAGGGTACATGTAGCATGCTGATATTGCCAGACGTGCCTGTGAGTAATCCACAGTTACACGTGGGGGACTGCAAACACTGCTACCTGTAGGCACATGCAAGTACACCATAGGAGGGATCCAGGATATCACAACCAACATGGTGCTACAGATGTAACCGAGACACATACCGTGAACACATCACAATGCATGCTGCACCTGCACTACATGGTATGACTGGTGCATGTCGACAGTACACAACCTATGTCACATACACTTCTCTCAGAATTCACACACAAACACTGCAACATACACATCCCTCACTATGCATACACAGGTAATATTACATACACCTCTCACTATGCTGTTCACCCTGTGCATCAGAATATTTGTGCATAAGCCTGCACCGATGGTGTGGATGACAGGGATGCGACACAGGCTTCATCATATGCACAGGGTGATATGTTTGCCAGGGGCATAGGCTGCACTAATGGATAACATCATGTGTGTGTGTAAGGGCTGGTGAGTCGATTGGACATGTTTGTGCAGAATGCATGTGGATGTTGTGGAGCCCTACAGTTGTGTTTGCTGTATGCGTGTATGTGTGTACACAGTTCTGCCATTTGTGAGGCCTACACGGGGTATAATTGACAGCCCCAGATTGTACAGAGCAGGTTGTACAGGTCACTGTGTCTGTCCACGGCCACGTGACCTGTGCCTGCCTGGGTTTGCATGGGCACTACCAGGTGGAGGTACAGAGTGGCTACTGTCCGACGACACATGTCCGCAGGAACCATGTCCCCGCTGAGACCATCCAGGGCCACGTCCACGTCCACGTGGCCTGCTGTGTCCTGGTGTTTACAGCGCAGCACCAGCTGCACTGTTACTGCTACCGGCACTATGGGAGCGGGCATGTGAGGTGGCACGCTCACGTCGACCTACACTAGGTAGTGTTGCTGGCCTATGTTCACGTGGCCTATGCCTCACTCCTACCAGGTGTTCCAGCACAGACAGCTCCAGCTCGCGGATTGCCATGCCTCGGTCAAGGATTCCGACCATTTCACCTAATCGCCTATCCAGAACATTATCAATCTGCTGTTGAGCATTTGCCAATGCCTAGATGTTGTCATTAAGGGTATGGATAGCAGCCCTCTGCAGCCTCTGCCCTTCTCTGTTCTGCCATTCAGCATGTGCCTGTGCTGCCATTACAGTCTGGAACATTCGTCCGGTGATACCAGCTGCTGCGCTCTGTCCTGCAGGTGCATGTCTGCCAGAGGTCCTCCTACGAGCAGCACCGGCCACATGCCTGTGTGGCACATCTGCAGTCATTACACTGACACCATGGTGTGTAGACACACCTTCTGTAGCCACCACATGTTCCTGTTCCACGCTAACAGATGCTGACTGTCCTTCCTCTATGGCCACTGGTGATGCGGTATGTGTTGGCAGCTGAACTGTGTGCGGGGAAGAGGGGGACATAGCTGGGATGGTAACCATTGGCACAGATTCAGCCCCTGAAAACCCTGTCTGTATGTCATGCATGTGTTCATCACCGCTAGTATCTGTGGGGGCACTAATATCAGATGGACCGCAGGAGGGTAACGCACCTACATCACCTGTAAATGCAAAGAAATAATCTAAAGTCCAATAGACACAGACACACACACAGACATACACACAGACACAGACACACACACAGACACACACACACAAACACAGACACACACACACACACACACAAACACAGACACACACACAAACACAGACACACACAGACACACCATGCATGTGATTTTTCAGATGGCATGCAGCATGCCTGCGATACAGCAGAGGGCATGCAGCTCAGACATTAATACTGTTAGTAAGCATACCTCCCTGGGGTGCACACTACAGCAAGCAGGTGTCATATCTGTAGCCATGCAGTTCACACAATCATGGTAGTATGCATGCATCCCCGTGATACACCATGTGGCCCAGAACAGGACAACAGTACTCCTGGCTGACATGACCTTGACATGTAATCTGCTGACATGTGCATTAACATGCATACATGTTTGACACAATGGTGTCCTGGCACATGTACAGCATCATAATGGGCTTCACATTGCAGTGTTGTGTGTGTGCCCTACAGATAGAATGCATGTTTAGCAAATGTGCATGAGCATGGGAGGGTAGTGTGAGCCATCTACATTGCTATACTGTGTGAAGTACAGACACTGTGCCATTGCATTGCAACATGAGGCATCTATGTTGCTGTTGAATGCATAATATGTACACATTGCATAGCCATAACTGCAACACAGTTGTGATTTTCAACAGATCGTTTATGGTAGACTTCAGTGACACCTCCAGTAGCTGTGCACAGGCTTTTAGGTTGTCCAGTGTACCACATCAACTGCATAATCAGTCAACTAAGGCTATAATTGGACCATGTGTGGACAATGTGCAACAGGGTGTATACACATCCCAAGTACTGTGTGGCTACATGTCTCTGGCCATCCCCCATGGCCATGTGTGCACATGTGTTGGCCATTTTGTGTGTGATGGGCATCTTTTCCACATGTCTGTGTTGTCCCATATGACATGCACCCATAGATGTCAGATATGTCACAATCCACAGGGCTATGCAGACAACGGGTTGTATGTTTGGTATGTGGGGTATAGGTCATGCGATAGTGTGACAATATTGCAGACAGAGCACTACATGTCTGGGACATGTCAGGTGGCACATCACAATGTGTGCACCCAATGCAGGGGCATATGACACAATGGTGACGCCTGTCGGCTGCCCATATCAAAGCTCACTGTGTGGTACTGTGTGCGTACCACACATGTTGTTCCAATGCATACTACATATGCCTCCATTGTAGAACACCTCCACCGTTGTATGCACAGCTGACCACACATGTTGCAATGACAAGTACTATGGTTTCAAGTTGGTGTATCATTACGTTTGTATATATTGCACATGGGTGGCGTGTGTGAATGAAGGGTGGTGCGACCTGCATATCGTGACTGGAACAAACATCAGGTGTGCAAGTGTTAACTGGCCACATGGCAAATAGATCTACACTGTAACATGCCTGATACTGATGACAGTCTCACCTGCAACGGACCCATGTCTGTGCGGCATGCCAGAGGTACCTGTATAGGGGTGACACACCAGTATGGACATTATCTATGACTGTATGACAGCCACAGGTTGCACTGTGCATGTGAACACATTCACCTGTGTAATAGCATATAGCATGCACATGTGTGCATACACAACATAGCATACTGTAGTATGCAGCACGTGTGTCCACATACCTTGCATATGTTGTTACTTTACATAATGTACAGTGACACATGCAACTACATGGGATATAATAGCCATATGTGCAGTACTGACTTACCAGGCAACTCCAGGCTCATTGGTTGGGAGACACCCACCTCCACGATGGCAGCTAGTGTTTCTGGATGCTGTTCCCTGGGTGTCCCCAGACTGGCCAGTAGCTCCTCGGTGTGTGTGAGTGGGGGCTGGGTTGGTGGCCCACCACCTGTTCCACCTTGATCCCTGGTAATTGCAGTGGCATGCTGTTTTGCATGTCGTATCAGATCCATGCAGTGTCTGCGCACCTGCTAGTAGGTGTGGTTATGGCCACCCACATCGTTCACCCTCCTGCGCAGATCCTGACACAGGTCATCCCGCTGCTGGGCATGCTGTGGCACATGGCTGAACAACAAGTCATAGTTGTCATGGAGCTGTGGGATGAGGACATCATCCTCCTGGTGGGTGTATGCTGGGAGGCGTGTACGGGGCATTTTCTGTAAGACATAATGATGGTGACAGGTCACAGTTTCGGAGATGTACAGAGATACTGCTGCACATACATTTCTATGACATCTACTACATCTGCACAGTTATCTTTGCAAAGCATCATGACACTGACATGACTGACGTGTTGGTGTCACACATGTCACACCCATTATGCATTGGATATCATCACCATATATGTGTGTCACCTCATTACAGTGTTCATACTCCATGTAAATGCTGTCTTGCTGTGGGCTTGTCTATTTGCCTGCACTTGTGTTCTTACCTATCTGCACATGCCTCAATGTGTCCACGGTACTACTGTTGACCTGGATGCTGTGTATATGTCACATATCAACACAGACACAGCTGTAATGAACTTGAGCAGTGACAATGCACACATACGCATGGACACCTGTACATGCATGTGTTTTGCCATATACATCTACACAGCACTGTACAACTGTTCAACATCCTGCCACGGATCGCCTGTATTGCACATGTGATAGACATGGGACAATGGCTAGTCAGACAACATTCGCAGGGATGGTTATCAACCATAGCATGTGCGGGCACGGTTTCCAAGCTGTAACAGACAGCCTTTGTGCCACCAGAAGGTGCATCAGTGCCACATTACTGATCCAGACAGTTGATAGTACATCTACCATGCAGCCATCACACCATGTATGACTGGGATGACATGTGCAGCTTTGATGGACAGGGTTGCATGGTATGGTGGGAGTATGTCACATATATAGCACAGGGATCTGTCCAGCCTGTGGCGATCCTAGTATTAGGATGGTGGCTGTCCATGACATATGTCATATAGATCAGGATATGGACATTTAGCATGTCCATCATCACAGTGTAGCAAATGTACTTCTGCAAGGTAGACAGCATGCTGCATAGTGGAGGTGTGTATTGTGAAGGCTGGTATCGCACATCCATGCATAGCCATTACCCCTTCCAGGTGGTATGTGATCCAATATTGGTCACCACAGTGCTGTATATGCCTGTTCAGTGATCTCTGTGCTCATGGATGGCACCCTGACATGACATGGGTACCTCATATGACTACCTAAGGGGCCTGGAGACGTCACCATGTTGGGGGGTGCACTGCACAGCACCATCCCTTACACAGTGTCCATAATGTTGCCCACAGCCTAGGTAGTAGTTTATGGGTACAGGGATGTTCACCTAGTGGTGACACTGCTGGTATCATCCATCAGACTGTGCACATATGTCACACACCTCACCCACACAGCCCATTCTGTATGTTGTTCACAACACTGACACAGCTATACTGATAGGTCATGGCCATTCACAGCCTTACATACACAGATGCCTAACATTTGTCTGTGTTGTATGGGCTACAATGAGGGTGGGGTACAACACATTAACCCTGTTCTACTGTAGCTGGCACTGGTGTGTTGTGCACATGTCACTCTTGCACCTATTGTAGTTGTGAGCCTGTCAGCAGGCCACTGGTGTAACACTACTGTGACATGCAAAGGTACTTATAATCAAATATCCATGCTGTCTTGTACATCTGTACTGCTAACATCTACAGTGCTAATGGTTCATGGACATGCACGCCATACTCAGCAGGGTTATAGTGCGGTGCCACCCTAAATGACTGTCATCACCACTTGTGGATTGATATTATTCAACACCCTATCTGTATTGTATGGTCATGCTAGGCACATGTTCAGAACTTGTGAGCATGTCATGAGCTACTGATTACTATAGCGCCCATTCCACACCATTTTCCACAGGTACACAGGCTGTCCTACACTTCCCAGCTTGCTTAAGGTACGACAGCTGTTGTACACACGTAACGCACATGTCCTGTGGGACATGGTTATATATACAGGCATGTCCAACTGTCACGTACCAGTGCAACTGCCTGTCTATATGAGGGATATGTCGTACATGTGGCAACAGAGCAATTGTCTCATGTACACATTCAATGCTCACCTCTCAGCATACGGCACTACAGCCTGTGGGGGATGCACTTCTGCAGACGTGCTGGGGGCATAGCTCTCAGGTGTACCTCATTACGAGGAACATACCTCATTTGGGGTTCTAAAAGGTGCATGTTCTTCAAGGTTCCACATTGGAAGGGTCTGTCACACATTCATTGTTGTAAATAGTTTACCTGCTAGCCATGGCTAAATAGATGGGAATCACATTAATTCATTGGAATATCTCTTTTATACATAAGACCAGCCTATTTTAGCCATCATATGCCCTTCCTAGTTGATGCTGTTAGTAAGCCAGTTGTAAGTGTTCCACATTTTAACCATTTGTTACACAGTATGAGGGCTAATGTTCCTCAGTTTGGGGACAGGAGGTTGACAGCTATGGCTGGGGGTAATGCTGTCACCAACCCTGACTGCACCTGACAGTCATTTGGGGATGTGTAACATTTGCAACACACCCCACCCATCACACAGTCTCACATGATCTACACCACTGGCCACACCAACGTGGACAACTTGTGCAGTACTTCTCCATTCTCACTGTAGTCACCAGAGGTAGCTCCCATCATGGAAGACAACATCACCAGCTTATAGCCCACAGACTCATGTGTGCCCATCACATACAGCCAATAGTCAGTTATAACATTCACAACACACCAGTCATAGCTGACTCTGTAGGGAGTCACACTGTAGTTCCACACAGCAGGCTACACAAGGCGTTAGCCGCTTACATCTTGCTGTCGGGTAACTGCTTCTGCAACATAACCTATGCACCCATGCCACACCTCACCAGGTACGATATGACTGTCAATCTCCATGTTAGTGTGACTGCCCTGTGATGCCACTTCACAGACTACGTGTGCAGGGACATGCAATAGCTCAACAGTCTTATAGCCCTGAGGGTGTGGGCCTAGCCCTGGGGAGCATTTTGCATTTGTCCGGACACGATACCACTGTACAATGACCGACTGTGTCACTTCAACAGTTGCCTATGCTCCTATTGTCATTCCACAGGCATGTGGTATCTGTCCGCTATGACTGTCCTGGTCAAACACAATGCTGTGGCACAGATGACTTGCACCTGTCAGCCCTGGGAGTACAGCTCACATGTAAGGCTCTTGCTGCTTCTATACTGCCTGTCATGCACAGTTTCCAATAACTGTCACCAGCAGGGCGGTAACTGGCAGGCACGACATGGGGTCATGTGACACAGTGCTTGCATCTTCCTCTGTGATGCACCCAGGCAAGGCACACCTTTTATTGCACCACTGAAACATCTCTGCAGTGACTGGGACCTGCCTCTAGGCTCTGCAGAGCACACCTGCAATGACAGGTTATAGACAGACCATACCTTTCAGGCACATACCTGGACCGGCACACCCACAGTTGAGGGGTTCCCATATCCAACTATTGTTTGCACACATCCTGGCAAGTTACTTAGCACAATGCATCAGAGGTACTCCACGTGCAACTAACTGTGTCCGTGACCGCTATACACATTGTAACAATCGACAGAGTCAACATCATACCCTACGGGTAACATACCTTCTATGTTGGTATAGTGGACAGTGGGCCTCAGACAGCTACTACTGATGTGTGACTGACACTACCCCACACTTCACTAGGATAGCCACTCATGTACCGACACATCCATGAGTCATATCCTCCACACTGCTGGATCAACCCATACACACCACCTCCAAGACTTACATTACCCTTGGCATGAACACTACCACCATGTGACTGGTGTTATACACCTGGGGTTATCCCCTCATTGGTGGATTCCGAACATATGCTAGTCGACCTTGTTAGCCACATCCCGGCAACACACCCATCACAGCATATGCAGTACATGTGTACTACAACACCTACTACAGACGTCTGCTGACAGCGGTTGTTAACATCATGACACCCGTGCAGATGGACAATGCACATACAAATGCTGACACATACCCCAGTGCACTTCATTAGCATGTACACAACTGCATGGATCATGCTATTCCACACAGAGCCATGATGGTACACACCAGATAACAGACGCCACTCTGGTGGTCATGTTCCATGGACATATGATGTACAACAACAGGTGTAGGCTGCTGCACAGTGGTGTACATTCCCATGTGTGGGGTGGCTCACTGGTCAGCCGTGGTAGTGCCACAGGGTCCCTCATCACATACTCCAAGACTAGCTATGTAAACATGACTGCCACACATTCCGGGGTGTACCACGAGGCATTATGGTGGTATGTCAGTATTCGATGGCAACACCCACATCTGCTGTCACATACAACAGTCACTCAGGAACATTTCAGACCCAGGTGTTGTTGGCAACATACTGGAGGATGGATTCCATGCTGACATTACACCCTCTCACTCACTACAGGGCCGCAATCCATACATGAACATTGTGGTGTCCCTGTGGTCACACCTACACAGTACTGACCTACACTCTATATGTCCTGGGACACTGGCCCCATGTCACCTTCCAACGTTCCAGGCTGTGATGTCCACCAACCTCTGAATTACATATCTCCCCACTAGGCCACCATATTCAGTAATAGCCTTGTTTCAGACATTGTAGCCCCTGAATGGCACACAGCAGCATTTATCACACTACACACAGGTGGCACCACATTGCACAAGTGGGACTATAGTCCTACACACCTGACTGGACTGTTCTGCATGGCTATGGGGCACATCATCAAGGACGTCATTCACAGAGACATTGTTGGGCACCCGTCCTTTGCTGCCACCCAGGTTGGGCTTGTTAAGGCCAGAGCATGGCCCCTACACATGGTGGACTCCTTTCATACAGTTACCAGGTTAGTTGCTGATGGTACGGGAGTCCACACGTCCTACATTGTCCTCTCATTGCCTTTCGGCACCATTCCCCATTCTGGTATTGACAACATACACATCCACCTGCACATCGTACCCTGTGTCTCAGGATGTTATGCTATGTGGCTCATGGACAGGACACACAGTGAGGCCAGCATATAATAGTACCTACTACATGTCAGGTACATTTGGCATACCACGGTCCTCAGTCATAGGGGCCCTCATGTTCAGTATATGCTTCCCTGTGGAACAGGCTAGCACAGGGGACTTTCCCTGCCTAGCTTTCAAACCCCTACATACCAAGCGCCATGATTGCTCCACCAGCTGATACTGACTCCAACCATATGTGTGTCGCTGTGGCAGATACATAATATGACTATCATGGCATCAAGCTGCATGACACAAGGTGCATGCACATCACCTTTGCATTACACCATTCACCCACTGACTATCACATGGATGGTAGTCCCCTACATACATATCACATTGTACATGTTTGCAGTACACACATATGTCGCACCCACTCCTGTGGTTACCGTATTGCCACTGTGGCATGGATATCCTTCTACGTGGCCACACCTATCTGTTCTGGGTGTGTAGCTGGTACATAGGCACCCATTGTACCTCTGAACTCAAGTCATCTACACACATTCAAGGGTACACCACCCCATTTAGGGTGTACCTTACACAACAGCTACAGCTTTACATGCCGCAACATTAACACACCATGACGTTTACTGAGCTCCGACAGTTTAAATATGCGGCTGCACTACGGACACCACATCTGTACACATCTGCATACTACATACTCAGGGGTGACCTCTGCTGATCAGACAGGGCCCATGTCCACAACATTAATGATGGATATACTCCTCATATGCGACATAAGCAGAGGCCACTGTGAGCAATATGCTCATGGATATGTGCACACATGCCACAATGAGTGGGATGTGCTTCTGGGTTACATTCCCAAACCGGACACTCACCATGCTGTGGAACATAGGTCCTATATACATCACGCAGGGACAATCAGTAGCACTGTTCATGTGATACCTCCCTTGGTGGTTGGGAGACACATGTAGGCCTGGGATCACTGCAGTGGCTGTACTGTGCAGAGGTGCAGGTGACACCTGGCTCTGCTGTTCACAGGACACTACCATGGAGAGGTGCTACTAGTGTGAACACTGTAGTTGTGCTTACACATGGACTTGCCAGACTGCATAGTACCCCACTATGCACCTGTGCAGCTATTACATGTCCTTTGTGCATGGTTACTTGGTAGCCCTTCCATTTAGATTAGCTATCATGCTATTACTATGTCCCATACCTACAGGCCATATGTATCCTGTTATTGTACATACCAATAGACGATACCTGTGGTATGCATGATATGCCTGTTATGCTGTGTAGAATATCTGTCATATCTACATATAATACTATACATTACACATATTTCACATAGTATCCCATAATGCAAAGCATACTTGCACAGTGGGACCACCTTACATATGTCATTAATGTTATATGACCATACACATGCGTGCTGTGACAGTATATCAACATATACTATCCCCTGCTATGGCACGTTCCTGTTGGACATACCCTACCACTGACAGCGGGTTGTATGGCATTGTTCTGTTTAATGCCCTCATGTAGCATCCCTTGTGGTGTCTGTGCTGTGTACCTTGTGTCCCACTGCTGGACGCACAGTTTCTACAAGCGTTAGTATGCTCAGCAAGACATCACTACATAAATACCTTTCCCCACTTTATGCATTGCGGACACGTTTAATTAATGCAAACCGGGCTATACATACAGTAAAACTAATTAATACAGATCATGCTATACATAACCTTACATATCAGGCGTTCTACATACCTTGTTGTCGTTACGGCGTTTCATTTCTATCTCTCTCACAGTGTTTCAACTGTTATTCAGTATGAGCATACGGTTTGAATGTCTGGCAAGTCATCCTTATATACGTCGATACCTGAAACATGTGGATTCATCCCGCCAATTGGTGTTCCTGAGTGACTAATTACTTGCATATCAGCTGTGCAGCTACTCCATTCGCCAATTACGTGGCAACAGCGGGGTATAATTGGATTCTCCACTTGGGCGTTGCCTATTTGCCCTACCTTCGGGGAGATGGTCTGTATTGTGTTTTGTTATGTGTAACTGCAACTGCTATGCATGGAGACAAGTATAGTTTGGATTCATGTCCCCCGTGGATTGTGTGTGACAGGTAGAGTATTTGGTTCAACATGTGGCTGTACCTGTCATCCCGACGTCTGATAACGGTGTATTGCAATCAAAACCTGTAACATGGCTGTTTGTTCCATTATACAACGCCTGCAATTTTGCATGACGCCTTTAATTGTGTCTCTCACACGGCATATTGAGGGTTCTGCAGATGTAATTAACTGACTGGATGTTTGTGCTGCTATTACAGTTTGTATTGCTTTAGTTTCTAGTGTGGGGGATGTCGGTGGTTGCATGTAACATATATGGTTTGTGGGCCTTGCACTTCTACATAATCCATATATATGTGTGTGGGCTCCGTTCCTAATTAGAGAGCTAACAGTTAGTAGACTTATGTTACGGGATTGTACGTTGGGCCATTGTTAATTGGTTTCTATATCATCTGCAGGTGAGCTTGCTACTTGTATACCTTCGTAATTGCAGCGATATATCAGGGGATATGTGTAAGTGACAGCTATCCCTTGTATTTCTGTCCCAGATATTTGCAGTCATTGTGGTTGTGTTGTTAAAAGAGCCTATTTACCATGGGTTGCCACCTTTTCATATGGTCATTGTTGGACACTTGCGGGACACAAAGCGGTGTTTACAGGCCAACACGTAGCCACGGTCAGTACACAGGTAGCACATACTTTTATCCTCACTACATACCTATTGTTGTGTGATTTTGGCTACTTATCATATTGCATGTAACATTTAAGTTTCTTACATACAGGCATAACTATTAAATACGACTGTTACATTATATATGGGACATATTTATGTCCTACCATTTCGGACATTTGCCCTTTGTACTGTTTTATGTCAGGACACACCTGCCCAGGGTGGGGCTGTCCCTCCTACTGCAGGACAGGTAGTTACCGTATGCCTACGGCTAGCTATACCCACACCTACCATACTTATCTGCCTCTGACTTGGCACCAACATACAGATGTTGCGGACACAAACACACGCATTATAGTCACACAGAGATGCACACGGCACCCTCAACGCACACTTACACAGATTATGGCACTCACAGACACAGTTGAACAGAGTACCTACATGGACCGCAACACCGGCAGCGGTGACTAACTGTCCCTTCATATCATTATACTACTACTCGCGGATGTATTGTTCTGGTACTGTGTTCTATCGGTCTTTCAGCCACGTGGTTATGCATGTCAGTATGTTACACATTCCATGGTTGGCGGTATCCTATTTATTTGTACCTCCAAGATGTTATGAATGTCGTTGAACTATCTATTATATTTGCAGATATCGCTGAATCCATCTGTATCACCATATATCCCTCTATTGCCCTTTCTATCTGTATTATATATATGCATATGTGTACATATATATATATATATAGATATATATATATAAATATATATATATATATATATATATATATATATATATATAAATATATATATATATATATATATATATATATATATATATATATATATATATATGTAGCGGGGAACGTGACAGGCACACAGCACCACCATATGCTGTAAGACTCATGTACTGTTCAGGTGTTGTCATTCCCTGTTCCACTGGCTGTTGTGTTTATAAAGTTTGAGGCCTGCCTATGTAGGAGTCACACATTGGGCCACCTATACATTACAATTTACAGGTGGTCATGTTTGTGTGCCATCCATTTTACTGTGTGTGCAGGTGGAGAGGTGTCAGTCTGTAGGGGCCTACACTGTCAGAGTATGTGGTATACGTTCCCTCTTTGCCATGGCGTAGGCATATTGGGCATGCCTCCGTCTGCCTACTGGGGATGGCACAGTGTGTTCATGGTCTGAATCCCTCTGTGCCTGTAATGGCCTTGGCAATTGCGGTGGGCTATGAGGGCCTTCACCATTTTGTCCCTGCTGCTGCTGCTTCCGCAGGATCATATTATATAGCATGGCACATACTATGATGATGTGGGCACACGTGCCTGCAGAGTACTGCAAGGCTCCACCAGATGTATCCAAGCACCAGAACCGTG
The DNA here is from genome assembly GCF_019279795.1 of Protopterus annectens. NCBI lineage: Eukaryota > Metazoa > Chordata > Ceratodontiformes > Protopteridae > Protopterus > Protopterus annectens. The sequence continues at coordinate 793,452,704 of NC_056729.1, forward strand.
ATTTCAGCATCCCGAACACATGCTCTATGATGATTCTGGTTTGTGCGTGTGCCTCATTATGGCGTTCTTGCATGGGTGTGTGTGCATTTCTGATGGGAGTCATCATCCATGGCTCCAGTGCATAGCCAGCATCCCCCACGAGATGGCCATGTGGGATGTCCCCCCTGACAAATACCTGATACAGCTGTGAGGCATGCCAGATATGGGAGTCATGGTAGCTTCCAGGGCTGCCAGCACACACATCCATGATAATGCCCTGGGCATTGCACACAACCTGGCAGTTGATGGAGTGGAATCCCTTGCGGTTTATGTAGCGACTACCCTGCTCACCAGGTGGTGACTTGATTTGTATGTGCGTGCAGTCTATTGCACCCAGTACCTCCGGGTATTGTGCCACATGGTGGAAGTGGTGCATATTGCTGGCCAACTCCTCCTGAGTTCTGGGGAAGTATATCTGCTCATTGGCATGTGGTAACATGGCATCCAGGAACTGGTGTCGTACCCTGGATGCTGATGCCTGTGGGATACCCATTATATCTCCAGTTGGCCTTTGAAAGGTACCTGTGGCCAATATTCGCAGGCTTACACATACCTTCGTGTCCACTGGTATGGATTCCCCTCTGTTGTTTCTGGTTCTCAGGCGTGGCCGGCACAGCTCCACTATTTGCTGTAAGATGTCCCTGTCCACCCTGTAACGCTCTACTATCTCCAGGTCATGTAGACCCTGGTAGGTTACCCTTGGTCTGAACACTCTCCTTCTCCTCCGAGGCCTGCGGTGGTTGTCGGCGTCATCCTCCACAACACTGTCAGTCTCTAACACATGCTGATGAATCACAGCTATGGCAGCTCCCAACATGTACATTTTAAAAGTTCCCCATGTGTTTACACCTATGGTGTGGTGTTTGGGAATACACAGGTGTGTGGTGGGTGCTTTCACACTTTATACTATTGTGCTGTGAACACCGGTGATGTCATAGGGTGTGTATGTATGATCGTAGCTACAGGTTATCTTATGTGTTTTACTGCCGGAACTACTATTGTGGTGCCTTTGGTGTTGAATTACATTTGCCTGCCGTGGATTACCTCTTGACCTTCCCTTTACATTTCTGCGCGTTGCACCTACCATTTTCTGGTGTGCATCCTGCAGCCTACTTTCATTTGTACTTTCCTGGACCTGGCGTATCTTGCGTTATGTGTGCTACTGCCGGTCTGCTGTCGGTTTGCTTTGCTCTGCTGTGTCAGGTCTCCTATCTTTGCAATCCAATACCTCCCCTCCTTTCTTTGCGTTCAAATGCCTCCCCTATCCTGTTTTGCAGGTTTCTGCAAGCGGGCTTGTCAGCTGCCGTCGATTGGCCTTCGTGGGTTGATTGGTGTTGATTGCTCATTAGTACTCCAATTACCCTTCTTCCGCATTTCCTTCTTTTCTTCCCCTGACCTTCCTGTTTCTGCTATTGTTTGCGGCTCGTGCGTCCGATTACTGGGTTTTGGGCACGTTTTCATCCTCGTACACATGCGCTTTTAGCCACCATGTGTGCTCTCAGCTAAACGGTTCCTCCCCACCCCTGTCCTGCAGCTTTGCTTAGCAACGGACAGGCTATATTTGCAATGCTCCAATGTGCTTACTGCTACGGTGGCACACCCCTCTGCTGATGTCATGTATCTCCTCTGAGCCACTCATCGGTGTTATACCGCTGCGCCGTATGGTACAACCTTCATCCGGCGGGACATTTGCGATTCAGTATTATCTGCCTTATTTGCATGAAATTGACTACTAATTCATAGTTACCGCACCGAACACTATCGCAAGCCCTTAGCAGCCCTTGCACCTTGGTTGTGGTGTTCCATGCCTAGCATTGTGTATTATGCTGTAAACCTGATTTCTATTACATTGCGATTTTATGACATTTTTATATTATTTCTTTATGTTACAGCTTCCGCACACATGCCGTGCGGTTGTGCTGTGCGTTACTGCGGACATGACATTAAATGTTGTTATTTACGTGTTGTGCATCTTTTCTTATGCCATTGGCTGTGTAATTCGCCATTGGCATATGTTAACGTTGTGATACCTGGGTCTGGCCATCTTCCATAGCTCTGATGTTCTGTTTGGGAAAATGTAAACCATGTTTTTTGGTTTACATTTCCGTGGGCTTACGCTATGCCTGCACCACTTCATGAATCGCTATATGCCTTCATTTGCATGGTGCGACACTGCACATGGGGTGATTTGCATACCTACACCGGGGGCTGCGCAGATCTGGCGTACGCTGGTAGTGCACGTGGAATTCGATCGTACCTGAATCGCTCGGTGGCCATATTTGGCATTATAACGCCTACGCTATGCATGCGCCTGGCGCAAGCTTCATGAATCCCGGGGGACCCATTTCTCCAGCAGGTCCTATTTATAGCACAAGTAAGGTTTAAGTCTTTAGAATGGGTAATTCTGGTGCTATTCATTTTGCGGATATGGAGGAGCTCCATCAGAGTGGAGTCTGAGAATGCTCTGTATGTCAGGCATAGATCTCCCCTCAAAAGCATGTAGGAGACAGAATTCAGGGCCAGAGACTTGAGACAGTCTGCATAGCACATTCTACTTAAGCCCTGTATTCTTTTAGTGAGGAACCTCTGTGGACATTCCAATTGTTGGATATGCCTGGTTATGTACATGCCAAAGGGAGCATTGTACTTAATGATAGATCTGATGAATGCCAAATACAGTGGAACAATGACTTCCTTTGACTTAGATACCATACCTTTGTTTATAAGTTGCTCAACATAGAATGATTTCCTCACTACTGTAGACACATGATAGTCAAAAGCTAGATTACTATCTATGTGTGTTCCTAAGTCCCTGACTACTGGGTCAACTCTAAGGGGTGTGTTGTTAATATGATAGTTACCCAGGGCGGATGACTTCCCAAAGGAAACTATTATGCCTTTCTTGGCATTCAGTTTTAGCTCATGGCTCTGACACCAGTTGTTTGTCTGTGTCAGCCCCTCTGGGAGAACATTTGTGTCAGAGTGGAATTCAATGACAGCTCCTAATTTTCAATCATCTGCAAATTTAGTCAGTCAGAAACCACTGACATTGGCCATGACTTCAGAAAAGTAAATGCCAAAAAGGAGTGGTCCAATGACTAATCCATGAGAGACTCCACTTGTGACTGGCCTCTTTCTAGAGGTGCACTCTCCACTTCTAACTTCAAGGGTCCTGTCTCTGAGCCAGTTGGCCATCCACCAAGTAACACATGGGTTTGTACCTAACCTCTTGAGTTTGTCAACAATGCCAGAGTGTGGTATTGTGTTATATGCCTTGGCCAGGTCAAGCTATGCAGTGTGAACTATTTTGCCCTCATCTATTGCTTTGGTGAACTTCTCAAAGAAGTCCACCAGGTTGAGTAGGGATGATCTGCCCTTGACAAAACCAAACTGAGTTGGGTCCAGTGTCTGGTTTACTATATCACTATCGATCATGTCCATGATAATTCTTTCCATGGCTTTACATATAAGACTAGTGAAACTTATGGGTCTGTAGTTTCCAAGGTCAGTAGATGGCCCACCTTTGTGCAGAGGGATGACTGCAGCTGTTCTCCATCCATGAGGCATGAAACCTGTTTGGAGGCTATAGTTAAATAGCAATTCCTGACATCCTAATAGGTCATGTTTCATGTTATTTAGGAAGCATCCTGGGATATTGTCTGGGCCCATTGATGCAGTGTTGTTGACCTTGGAGAGAGCATTAAGGATCTTTTCCCTAGTGATTGGAAGGGGAGTTATATTTGATGGTATTTCCTGAGGGAAGGTTGAGAGGGAGAGAGGGGGGAAGTTGGTGCTGCATTTATCAGCCAGTTGGTTTGCTATATCTTCTGGCTCAGTATAGGTGGCTCCACTTACAAAGAGCTCTGCGCACAATTGTGTATTGCTTTTAAGGTTGCGGACATAGCTAAAGAATGCCTTGTGGTTGTCCTTGACATGAAAGGCCAAATTCACCTCAAATTTGGCTTCGGTAGGCTTGTTTTTTGAGTTAGTTCTGTGCTTCTTCCTGGTGGGTACAGCTGCTTCTATTCAGCAATTAACATGCTTGTACAGGATTTCTGTGAACAGTTCTGCATAGTTAGCAGTGTTCACAGGGTATATTGGGGCTTGAAATTTTGCCAGGTTATCACTTAATAGCAGGAGGTTAGCCTTAGAGTAGTTCTGAATATTCCAAGATTAGCTGGGAGTCCATATTTTTATTTTTACTTCAAAGAAGACCATGTTGTGGTCTAACCTTACCAGGGAAAACATTAGAGTAGGAGATGTGCAGCACTCTCCCATATTGGTGAAGACCAGATCCAGTATGTCTGCACCCCTGGTTGGTATATTGACTATCTGGTTCAGGGAGTTTGTGTTTACCAAATCCAGGAATCTCTGTGCCTGTACGTTTGGTGTTGTACAAGATTCCCAGTTCATAGTGGGGTAATTAATGTCACCCATTAATATGGTATTGGGTTGGATGGTTAATGTTTCTAATAAGTTTAAATACATGGAATGGGTTTCCTGGGTCATAGAGGGGGACTTATACCTTGGCAAGAAAGTGATATTGGATTTTGCCTATGGTGATTTGGACATGGATGAGCTCAAGTGCATTGTCCTGTTTGACCAGCCTTGAGGTGTATTTATTTTTGATGTAAATAGATACACCTCCACCTTTAGTCCGAAACATAGGGAGGGGATCATCACTCACTGCAACTCATTGTTCAGCTAGTTGAACTAATTGACATAACTGCTCAGGCCTACTTTAATAGGAATATTTGGCATGTCATTCACTGCTGGGTGTGTATAATGTTAAGTTTATTAGCATTGTTGTCCTCAGCAAAGACTGTATAAGGTTATGTATATTAGCACTGCTATCCTCAGCACAGACTCCCATGAAATTAAATTTAAACAGTCCCATAAACACATGCAACTATGACATGCATTTGTTATGATGTAGGTGTTATGTGGATTGTGAAACTTACTGTTGGCATTTGCAGCCTGGAGTTGGACCTCTGCAAACTTCTGGTGAAGATCTTCTGCATCCATCCAGTGCAGGCCATTGTATCATGGATGGGCTTGCATGCCATACCTGTAAATCCCAGTCCATCTGCAGTGCTCCCTTGCAACCTGGTTCTAAATCTCTATCATAGCAAAGTTCCTATGGCATTTTCACATCCTTTGCTGTTATCCAGCATAAACATGAGCATCTTGGTGGTTTCATCCTTGGTTCATTTCTGTGCCAGGACACATCAATGCCTCTTCTCAGTTGACATCTCCACTGTTGAAGGTAAAAGTCTTTCAAAAAATTGCCTTCTGATGAATGCCGAGGTCCTACTCAATTCATAAGCAGCAATGGTGTGACTAGTAAATATATTCAAATCACATTTTTAAAATTGTTGCATATAAGATGGTATCAGACTACTGGATGACATCAAGCACGTCACAGATAATCCCAATTACTGATATCTATTGGGTAATTGAGTAGAGTACCTCATCATTATGCCAAGCTATTGGTTAATGCACCAAATTTCTAGAAGTTAGGCAGGCTTGCCCAAATGGGATTCCAAAACACTGAATGCTAATGCCACTCTACTATATAAGGTGCAGTCCTCCATCCTCCATCCTCAATCTCTTTTTCCCATTTTGCACATGGGATCAGGGTATCACTTTAAGAGTGAAGGCTGAGTAAAGCATGTAAGGTACAAATTGTACATAAAGGTTTACATAGCAGCACTCAGTGTAAGGTAGAGCTGAATAACAACTAGCTTCAAAGGTAAGTTGTCATCTGATAGCATTATTGAGGAAGAATGCACTTCTGTCATTACATATCTATGTTAAAATTAATGTTTATACTTCAAATTATACATGCTGACAGGCCTGTTATGGTCAAAATTGTATGCAGTACAACCTGGCTGTGACATAATGGGTGGTTGTAAGATTGACCAATATGCTTGCAGATTGTACATGACTAAAAGTAAACAGAGCCTGGAAAAGTGGATGAAAATGGAATAAAACTATATCCATATTAAATTCTGGTTCACCTTGACTGTGTCTGGTATGCTTATGGAAAAAGACGAATTCTGAGGATTTCCATAAGTTGTATGTTTACTGAATAGTTTATGGATACTCTCTAATGCTTAGTAATATAGAATCATAGGATCATAGGACATTACTAGGCTATTGACCCTGAGGCCCTTATAAGCCTAGTTAAGAGTTTAGCCCATGTTTAGACAAGTCAGCACCCGATGCCCCTGTACAGCAGGGACATAGGTGGAATCCCAGGGGTGTGTTTTCTGTTCCCCATCATGTTATCCAGGTTGCTCTTAAAAAGGTTTAATGAGGTACTCTGCTTGGTGTGGAAAGGAAGTCTATTCCACAGATGGTGGAATCTCTGGGACACAAATCTGTCCTGCCAACAAGTCCTATTGATGTTACAGACCAGGTTGAGGTCGCACATGTGGATTACTTGAGGGGTGCTTGACTTGCGGATAAACCGCAGTCCCATCAAGGTGGGGTCTGAGATTGCTTTGTATGCCAGACAGAGATCACCTTGAGGAGTCTGTATGATACTGAGTAGAGGGACAGGGCTTTTAGCCTATCTGTGTAGGGTAGATGTTAAAGGCCCTGGATTCTCCTGGTGAGGAACCTCTGTGGTCTCTCCAGCTGCTGCATGTGCTTTGCGAGGCAGTGGTTTGTACATTTGACCTGATATAGACAACATCAAGATGGTTTTCACTGTTCACAGTTTACTGTGTTGATATGTACATTAATAAGTGTGTAGCATAAGGGTTGTGCAGTTGTCTTTTGTTATAATATTCCCAGTGAAGGGTTAAATCCTACATATGATCTACACAGGTAATGTAATGCATTTTATCATGTGGTAAATTTGTTACATATTTAAACATTGATTTTATATCCATTATGTTTAATACGTAACAGTAGTATACATGATACAAGATTATTTTGCATAACTTGCATCGATAAGGATAGCAGATCAGATAAGTTGACAATTGCTTACGACATCATCATGTCAATTGCCAGCCTCCATAAAATGTATAACATATACATATAACAAAATCTTCCAGGTGTCAAATTGAACTAGCAGTGACAACTTTTCAGAACTTGAAAATTAAATTATAATTGAAGCTCTGCACTAGCACTACCACAGTCTCCTTGGACGGATGGAAAATACTGTATGGAAGAATGAATTCTGGGCAGAACTGCCAAATATGATCAATGCTGTAGGTGGTATAAACCTATTCCATGAGCCCTGTCATTGACTTTGCTTGGATGTGATTCTTCATACAGGTAATGGGATATGGCATTATAAAAGAGTGAGGAATGCCAAGGGAGGTAGGCCACCATTGAAACCCCCAGACAAGATCACAGTATTCCTGGCATCACATTATACCACTAATCATGATCATCTTATACCCGATGGAGTTATTAAAGCTGGTGTTCCAGGACATACATGTAAGTCATACATTTCAAATCAGTGCAGCATACCCACTATCTCAGTCTTTACTGGTATGTAAAAAGTACTAATGTCTTTTTCAGTTGCATAGGTCCATCAACATCTGCACAACAGCAACCCATGTCATGTAAGTGCTGCCATATACTATTATTGTGATCCATAGTTTTCAGCACCTCTGCCAACTGTCGTATCAGTGGATTATATGTTTGACTTATGCCACTGCAGATTCTAGATACATCATTGCAAGTCATGGCCCATGTAGCTGCAAATACAGACAGGCCAGGTATGGCTGGTCACCTTTTTTATAGGGTATGGCAAATTTGAGCACAAGTGTAATGTATGTTATCCATTATTCTTTTTCCATATACAGGGACATTTGGATGACATGTATTCCATTTGCCATGTAGGTATCTCTGTATACTATTATTATGATTCATAGCTTTCTGTGTCTCTGCAACCAGTCATGATGGTGAATTATGTTTATATGTTGATTTGTTTATGACACTGTAAACTACAGATACATCATTGCAAGATGTGGCCCATGCAGATACATCTACAAACAGACCAGGTATGGTTGGCCAATTTATATATAGGGTAAAGCAAATCTGAGGGCAACTGTAATGCATGATATTCATGATGCTTTTTTTCCATATACAAGGACATCTGGACAACATGTTTCCCATTTGTCACGTAGTGTCTAAGTATCATGTTAGTTTGTTCTATAGCTGTCATATTCCTATGCTGCAGTCATGACTGTGGAATATTCCCACATGTTGATTTTGTATGCCTTGTCACACTACAGGATCAACATTATTACAGATGATACTCACCCAACACAGGGTGATGTAAATGGTAAACATTCCATATGTTCAATGCATGTTAATATCATGGATCCAGACTGTGCAATTCATGACTACTGTGTTCTTCATCACCTACCTAGGACAACAGCAATCTTCACATCTGCCGCGGCCAAATGGTATGTGTGTATAGTATTTTGTGTGTTATACCTCTGCTGGAATGTGATATGATGGCTGTTATTTGCGTAATGATGATGTACTGGTGTCTATGCTTCCCCATGACAGCTTCAGTTCAAACATCACCTCCAATGGTGGAGTCCCAGTAGGACATTTCAGATATATGTTTGCTACTTTTATTGTCAATTATCAGATATATGCAACATTTAACATGCAGAAAATCTGTTATATAGTGTCTATGAACTTCACCCAGGCATGATGTCCTTGTTAAGTCCATGTGCCCATTAACATGGTAGTCATATAGTTGGCCCGTATCTCATTACTGAGCTGCATCGTGTGCTGTTTGTGCATGAATGTAACCTGTGTAATCTGTCTCTTCCTTTAGACTGTTTACTGTCTGCCTTATCCAGTAGCCATGTCCACTGATTCTGAGTTGGGATGTGATGCTCCTTACTCTGTAGCACAATCCTTAGCACACAGGCCACAGATTTGGGTTTGGGACAGCTCTGTAGATCATGCTGTAGCCTCAGATATTGAGGAAGGTGTGGCAAGACATTCTGATGATGCAGTGACAGCAGCTCCTAGACATGATGATAATGTCCATGAGCCAGTGTCCCATGCAGAGTCAGGTAAGGAAGATGATTCTTCTCCACAAGTCAAACGTACTGCCCATCATAGGATATATGGGAGCGTTGCTGCTGTGCATGGATATGTCTGAGAGGGTGTTCACCTTCTATTACAGGTGAATGAATGTTCACAATGATGTCATGGTGCTGACCTTCATGGACTTCCCCATGCCAGCAACTGTGTCGCACACCAACTGAATGTATTATATAAAGGTCAGGATTGCAGACACAGTGAGATCATCGCTGCATTCACTGCACAACATGACAGTGAGCTCTCTGTTCCAGGCTCAGTTGACACTGTTAGAGCAGTTCTGTAGTACTAAATGAGTATTTCTTGCCTTAAAACTGTACTAAGCGGAGTACCTACAGCCAACCTTCTCTTATTAGAAATGCAATTCACCATCACACATCAGTGTCTCTAGTGCAGCATACACAAACATCTGCTGATGGCCACTCCACTGTGAGCCCAACAAGCATGTCCGAATGCTCACATCACAGTCATGTTACTTTTCAAACTACACCTGCAAGTGTCACCACATCCAGCTTCTCAGTAGATTAACATAGGCCAAGTGTTTTCAAATGTGGCGAGACCGTCCGTTATGTGTCCTGTTATATGATGCTAACCCTGTGGCAATGATGGCCACTGAATAAATTAATGTGCCACTGGTTGTTGAAATGTCTAATGCCATGGGATTTTCTGATATTTTTTTCTGAAATATGTGCAGGGACTCATTTGTTGATATGTATTACCTGATTGACATTGACATACACTATGTTAGGTTCATAGGTTCATAGGTAGGTACTAGGCTCTTGGCCCAAGGGCCTAAGTAAGCCTAGCCAACAAGGTTCCCTGGCTTATGCCACCCAAGAAAGTTATTTTCCTGTGCCACTGTCAAGCAGAGACACAGAAGTGATCCCCGGGGTGTGTTTCCTATTTCCCATCCACTCATCAAGATTTTTCTTGAAGAGTGCTAATGAAGAACTTTGCTTGACATAGATGGGTAGCCTGTTCCAGAGTATGGGAAGTCTCTGGGACAGGAATCTATCCCTCCAGCATGTCCTGTTTATTGTGGTGACAAGGTTTAGGTCCCTAGAGCGTGTAGCTCAGAGGGATTGGGATTTCTTTAGGTGTAGCATGTCCAACAGATCTGGGTTTGACATAGCTTTATATGTTTGGCAGAGATCACCTCGGAGTAGGCGATATGCTACAGAGTAAAGCCGGAGTTTTTTGAGACGGTCAGTGTAGGGCATTTGTTTGAGGCCAGTAATCCTCTTTGTGAGGTACTTCTGTGGCCTTTCCAGCTGCTGCAGATGTCTTGTGAGGTACATTCCAAAAGGGGTGTTGTACTCTATAATCGGTCTAATGAGTGACGAGTAGAGGGGATCAATGACCTCTTTTTTCCTGGATGAGAACCCTTTTATGATGAGGTGTGCCACGTAGAAGGACTTCCTGACTACTGTGGCGATGTGGCTATCAAAGGAGAGACTACAGTCCACCTGGGTCCCAAGGTCTCTTATCACACATTCAGTGTTAAGTAGATTGCTGTCTATGTGGTAGTTCATGGGTACAAAGTTTTTACCAAAGGGGATGACACTGCACTTTTTGGCATTGAGCTTGAGGCCATGGCTCTGACACCAGGCATCTGTCTCAGCGAGGCCCTTCTGTAGGATGTCCACATCATTTGGGGACTTGACTATGGCTCCTAGTTTGCAGTCATCTGTGAACTTCATTAGTCAGAGGACGTCTGTTAGCCTGTAATTCAGAGAAGTAGATACAAAACAGGAGAGGTCCCAGGACGGAACCCTGTGGTACTCCACTTGTCACTGATTTGAGGTCAGATTTGGAGTCTGCAACTTTTACAGTGTGGGTTCTGTCAGTAAGCCAGTTGGCAACCCATCTTGTGATGTAGGGATTTATACCTAGTTTAGTGAGTTTAGCTATAATTCCAGAATGGGGGATGGTGTCGAAAGCCTTGGCGAGGTTAAGATAGGCTGTGTGAACCACCTTACCCTCATCTATGTCTTTGATGACTGCCTCAAAGAAGTCAATCAGGTTCAGGAGGCATGATCTGCCTTTCACAATCCCAAACTGGGTGGGATCCAGAGTTTGGAGGTTACCAATGTCTTCGTTTATGAGTTCCATGATGATACAGCCATGGCCTTGCAGATCAGGCTTGTCAGGCTAATAGGGCGATAGTTCCCAGGATCAGTGGTGGCTTCCCCTTTGTGGAGTGGGATAACTGTTGCTGTGTGCCATTCAGTGGGCACAAATCCTGATGTGAGGCTATTATTGAACATAGTGCTTAGGTGGGGAGCCAGTTCGTTCTGAAGTTCGTGTAAAATGCAGCCTGGGATGTTGTCCGGTCCCGTGGATGCTGTGTTTTTGGCTTTAGAGAGTGCAGCTTTTACCTGCGTAGTTGTGATTACAGGGACTCTGCATTCTTCCTGTATAGATATAGGGATGATATTAACAACAATAATACAATATGTTGTGTCATGCTTTCACGTTTGCATCTTTGTTAGTGAACAAATGCAATTGATGTTTTCCTTACCTGTTTTCCTTACATTTCCCTTTGCTGTCTGCCCTTCAAACAACTACAGCTATGCCTTTGTGTGCATTTTAATATGGTTCTGCACATGCATAACACCAGCACTCACTGTCTTTCTGTATGCATGTTTCCATTTTCAATCACTGTGCTTACTTATATTTTCCATGTGTGCCTTCTCATATCTGACTGAATCTGCATGCATATGTATACATACATATGTTGCTGCATCAACAACATTGATGCATGTTGCAGGTATGTTGTATGGTCAATGTCATTGATGTTCTGCATACCTGTACATATATTACATGGAAATGAACCATGCTGGAGTGATATCATGTCTAGGCATGGGTGCCGGAACCATAGAGCCAGGGGGAGGGGGAGTCCGTCCGCTTTTACAGCTGCAAGACCTGTCGGAATAAATTAATGAAGTGCAGTTTTCATGCAAATGTAGATTCACGTGCGGAAGTAAAACTAACTAAACTAGCTGTTCTTGTTCTCTTATTGCTCTGTTACAGGAGTTATGCTGCCGCTGTTAGTTGGTGCTGCCAGATCCAAAGTCATGGCAGTAAGGAGATTTTTGTTCTTTTATTTTCAAGAGTTATGCTTGCTCCTGTGTGTGTGTGTGTGTGTGTGTGTGTGTGTGTGTGTGTGTGTGTGTGTGTGTGTGTGTGTGTGTGTGTGTGTGTGTGTGTGTGTGTGTGTGTGTGTGTTTGTGTGTGTGTGTGTGCGTGTGTGTGTGTGTGTGTGTAAAATGTCCCAGTTAGGTATACCTGGTGGTTTAGTGTTACTCAGGCTCAAACAGGAGCTCAAATTTTCTACCCATACCACCACTTGTAATTCAGGGAGTTGAGTCCATAGCTCTCAACTGTCCAGATTTTTACAGAATATTTGGCTCATACTTTTGGTCTGTTCCTCTTAAAATTTGTGGTTTTCTGGCAAATCAGTGAAAAATGAATTCATTAAATAATGATAGCCCTTTAAGTTTCAGTCTTTCTATCTTTCACGAAACACTTGGTAGCACAAAACACTTTATTTTAGCAACTTTCTAAGATTATCCAAGCAATATTTAAAATGTGTCCCTGGTTTTCAGCCTTTGCCCACCCCCCCCCCAAATACATTTTGCCTTTTTCCAGATTTCTTGTGCTGCGAAGTTGAGAGATTTAGTTGAGTGTCAAGTGGATTTTACAAAGAGCTGAGAGCTTCAGCGGAAGAGAAGTTTAGTGCTACTTATGCTGAGGTATTTGCGTTGTTAGTAGCACAACAGATTGTATGTTTGCTTTTGATGCAGAAGGCTGTGAGTTCTACTCCCTCAGTATGCAGATGGATCGTTGATATTGTATTGTGATGTACTTTAAAGGGAGTGGATGTTGCAGTTCTATGAATTTCCTCCTTTATTCCCCATTGCAAAATTACTAGCTTATCATTTTTTTAATGTAGCATAGGCAATTTATTCTTCAAGGGCAACAGACACTTTATTTGTAGATGAAACAATGAAATATAAAGTTGTTTGCTAGCAGCAACCTCTTTGTTAGTTACAGATCCCTTTAATGTAGAATTATTTAGATGACTTACTTCTGCAGAGATTTTGCATATTTACTGATATTGGTGGATTGTAATGACAGAAGTTTGAGTGGTCTTTTATGGTTGAAATTTTCTGAAATGGGTAGTTTTGTCATTATTGGTTCATACATTTTGTTTCATTGCTCACTAGAAGACTGTTCCAAACTAAAAAATTAAAACACATTCTAACTAGTGGTTCTGTATTATAGAAGGAATATAATTTAATCCAATCAGGTTAATACAATCAGGAAGGTGAATCGAATAATGCATACATGTATGCTTGCTCACAGGATGCAGGAGATCAAAACAGAGGAAGAGACCAGTCACCAATGGAGTCCTCTAGGGTTCAGTGCTGAGACTTCTTCTGTTTGGCATATACATCTCAGAAGTAGAAGGAAATACCAAAGGGCTTTGGCCGACTAAGTTTGAGATGACTGCAAGCTAGAAACAGTTATTGAATCCCTAAATTACTTAGCCATCATGCAGGAAGGTTTGTCCCAAACAATTACTGGTGCCAGAATCATGAATTGAAACTAAACTCCAAGAAATACATTATCATATCCTTTGGGAAGTCATCTACTCCAGGGAACTGTTAAAATGACAATGCCTCCTGAGAAATGACCCAGTTGTTTGGCATTTGGGAACTTGTGTGTACAGTGACCTAACTTTTGACCAACGTGTGTCCAGAGTCATAAGAAAGTCTTTCTATATTGCACAGCTTGTAAACAAATTGATTTTGACTAGATTAGAGGTGTTATTGTCCCCCTTTACAAAGTCGTCATTAGGTCAATCATTTTGTATAATGTCCACTTTGGCATGTATCGGTCCAGACCCATGGAACAACTGGAATACCCACAGAGATACCTTACTAAAAGAATACAAGTCCTAAACAGTAGGTCTTGCATGGACCACCTCAAAGATTTATCACTATATTCAGTACCCTACAGAGTGCTTCAAGGTGACATGTCTGGCATAGAAGGCATCCTCTGACCTAATACAGATGGACTTACTGAACATCAGCAAGTCAAATGGCACCAGAAATACTCGGTCCAGGTATCTAAACTGAATGTTCTGGAGAGATGGATATATATCACAGAGGCTACCACTGTTCTAGAACAGACTATCCATTCAAGTAAAGCAAAACTCATCCCTGTTCATATTCAAATGCAACTTGGATCTAAGATTGGGTAACAGAAAATGTACTCCAGAATTTCCCCAGATGCCACTAATGGATAGAGGCAGTTCCTAAATTCTGCATCCCTTACATGGGTCCCCTCAAATTATCTATGGTATGATCACAGTTATTCTCACTAGGAGTAATATATAATTATCAGCCATGGGATAGGTAAGACCAATCAGGAAATGTTAATTCAAGCACCAAAAGGGAAACTGGCTAAGCTTAAAATGTCCTCCAAGTGAACCTCCAAGTGAACCTATGTTGTGGTAGTAAATAGTTTTAAAAAAATTGTCCTTTTTAGATCACTAAGTGTCCCTCTCACCCTCTGCCCCCCCCCTCCAGTCTTCAATAGCTTCTGGCACCTCTGTGTCTAGGTGAGGCAGCACTGCTGTTGTACAGCCAATGCTTTTGTGTATGTATATGCCAATGAATTCTGATACAGATCATGGCCCTTGCTTTCTTGTGATTGTGCCTATAGGATGGATAATATTCTATAGTATTATTCTGTATGATGATACCCTAACTGTACAGTGGGTTATTTAGTTGTACATATCTCCTGCATCCCACACATGTTCCTGTGTGTTCCTTTTTCATGATACATCTTGTAGACATTCTTCCTGTATTGCCATTTTCTGTCAGTGTCTGTATTTGTTCATACTGATATACATTAACATTATTAGGTGTGAACTGTGCTCCTGTTGTGGGGCAACATGTGAATATCTAAGTATACTTATGTACCTGTGGCCTGTCATGACTCAAACGTGTGTGTCAGATGCTGCTGTGTTGCCTGGGTTAGGACTTATGTCTGCATCTTCCATTGCCCATAGCAAATTCCTCTTCCTCCTGTATCCCCCTCTTACAGCTCTAAAATGTGATCTTCAGAAATCTGGGGTTCTTGGAGTAAATCATCGCAATCTGCAGCTGGCAAGCTGCTATGTTTTGATGTAAACATGTTGTGTAGCAAGGCACACATAGTTATTATCAGTGCTGCCTTCTCAGATGTATATTGCAGTGCACCCCTGGATGCATCCAGACATCTGAATCACATGCTCAATGGTGTTTCTTGTTTCAGTGCATGATCTATTATATACATCCTCTGCAGGGTTGGATTGGACTCTGTATGGTGTCAACAGATTAACCACAGCTCTAGTGAATAGCTGAAGTCACCAGTTGGTGGGAAGAAGATGAGACATATGCTGTTATCATGTGTACCATTGGCAGGTATGTATTCAGTTTACAGCATAGCTGTGTTCATGTACTTACTAAGTAGTAGTCCCTCAGTTATTCCACCATTTTGGAAGGCAACCCTCAGACCACTTTCTCACCATATAGTGGCATCATTTACACTCTCAGGGTTTGTCACCATTATGTTTGTTATGATACCATCGGCTGTGCACACCACCTGGCAATTCAAGAATGGCTACCCCTTTCTACTTATGCAAATTTCTACTTCTGGTACTGCACTGATTTTAATAGCAATGTGGGTGCAGTCTTTTGCAATGAGTACATGGGGAAAGTTGGCAATGATGTAGAAATGGTGCATGAGATCATTGTACTCTATGACTGTGGCTGGAAAGAAGATGATCTCATCCACATTGATGCACATTGCTGTCAGGATTTGGAAGTGGATGCAACTGGCAGCTATTTGGGGCAATCCTACTGCGGTTCTATATGCAAGTGAAATGTCCTAGATGCCAGTATACTTAGGCTCAGGCAGGTATGGGGTTTACTTGCAAGGTATGAGCATACATGTGTGGGGGACACATGTTACACACAGCCTGCGCCAGCTCTCTGTCTAATTGGTACCTGCTAATTATTTATTAATCAGAGATATGGTTTAGAAGTAGCCTGGCTTGGAGTCCAGGTGGCTTCCTTCTTGGACACATTGTGAGATCTTCTTCTATGGCTATCAGTATCCCAGCTTGCTGTAATGCATTACTTGCCAGTCACATATTTTTTATAAATGCTGTGGAATCCAAAGGATTCTGGAATAAAGAGCTTGCTCTCATAGTAGTAGATGTCACCTCCATGAAATGCTTTCATAAAGTTGTTGGTGAAGCACTTTGTTACATTTATTTTGCATCGGGCATGCTTGCTGTGTTTTAGAATCTGGTAGGCATGCACAGATTCTGTAATTATGCTTCACTGAACAGATAATTCCTAACGCTTGGTTTAGTGCACTTTATGGAATTGTATCCACAATTTTTTAGTCTTCCTTTAGTATGCTGCTGTGTCCACTAATTTATTTTGGAATCCAGCCATAGATATGATACTTTTTCTGCTCCCTTGCATATGTATGCACAGACCCTCAGCATTAGCCACTGCTTGGTCTGTGTACATATTTCTACTGCACATGATGGGGGTATTCCATTGATTACTATACCAATGACTAAATCACAGCTATGTATACTGTATTCTGCCTTATTTTTCTTGCTAAAATTGAAAGAATAAACGTTTGCAGTTTCATCCGAAAAAAAATATGATGGAACTGGAGGGCAGTGCATGCTGAACTATATGAATATTATTACAATTCTGAAAATCAAACTTAACCCTGGTTACCTACAGATTGGTCTGATTATTGTTATATAGAGTGCGGTATTTCAGCTATATGACATGCATTTGTTTTACCTAAAAGAAACGAGCCATAATGCTCATTATAATAGAGACACTAAAGACATTCCTAACCCACATAAAAAATAAATGCCTCCTAGGTTTATTATAATACTGTACAAAACACTGAAGGGCTTGCTTACATGGATCTTGTAACTGTGTCATTTCTGGAGCAAGTATTGTACCTTCATATGGGGCAGTGAACTCCATCTGTGAGCTTAAAACATTATCTAAGCTCCTGGAAGTATTGTCATTCCACTTTTGAGTGTATTAATTTGATAAACCAAAAAGCGATTGTAAAGCACAGTCTGGTGCTACAGAATTGTATAGCACTTAACTTTACACTTGCTTTTAAGGGGGGGGGGGTTACATGCACATGCATCCAAACCAAAGTGTTGCCGCTTTATTCCTGATAACACTGGTGCCATCCATTGGTCACCTAACAATAATTGAAAAAGTCAATGAATTTTCACATGCCAAAGAAGCTGATAGTTCTCAATGGGCATGGTTAACCAAACTTTTCTCTGAATGCAAAGGAACATTTTAAAAATGTTCCTGTTTATAGCTATTATAATTATATTATTAGATATTCTTGTTTTTATGGTAAAAGCCTGCATTTTAAAATTGTTAAAATTAAAAAATGATGTTAAACTTCAAATGTAAAAAATTGAGTAAGTTCCATTGATCACAACTAATAAAAATCATTGCACAGTAAAAGATGTAAACAAAGTCTTGCAACAATTTAATAAAATATATGATAATCTATTCAAGAGATCAGGTGAATGTGAATATATGAAGATGCAAAAACTAAACGGCTGCAGGTACATTGAGGTGCCCAAAACACACAACAACAGCAAAAGTAAATTAAGGCACCAAAGTTACACACTGGAAATCAGTCACTGTACTTTATTTCAGAAGACAAACCGTTTGTCTTCTCAATAAAGTACAGTGACTGATTTCCAGTGTGTAACTTTGGCGCCTTAATTTACTTTTGCTGTGAATGTGAATATATGTATAGCAGACATTGTACTATTAAAGTTTATTTAAAATATTCAGATTCTATTTTGTTCTATTAAGATGTAGGCATGTTTTCATTGCAAATAGGTTCATAGGTTCATACTAGGCTATCTGCCCTGGGGCATTTATAAGCCTAGCCAGAGTGTGTTTTGCTTTCGCCACCCATTTTAAATTAATTTTGCTATGCCCTTTTTCGAGGTTAGTATACTGTGCCTCTGTCTAACAGTGACACAGAAGTGTTACCTGGGGTAAACCTACGATCCCCCATCCACTCATCAAGATTCCTCTAGAAGAGAGTCAATGAGGGACCCTGCCTAACCTGGACTGGGATTTTATTCCAGAGTGAAGGGAGCCTCTGGGTTATGAATCTGTCCCTCCAACATGTCCTATTTATTTCAGTGCTGAGGTTCAAGTCTCTCGAGTGCATAGCTCGATGGGATTTGGATTTTTTGAGGTGCAGCATGTCCATTAATTCCAGGTTGGACATGGCTTTATACGTCAGGCACAGATCGCCTCTGAGCAGGTGGTATGCCACTGAGTAGAGCTGGAGTTTCTTTAACCAGGCAGCATATGGCATCTGTTTGAGCCCTTTGATCCTCTTGGTGAGGTACTTTTGGGGTCTTTCCAGTTGCTGCAGGTGTCTGGTAAGGTACATCCCAAAGGGCATTGTACTCAATTATGGGCCTGATGAGGGATGAGTAAAGAGGCACGATGACCTCCCTGATCTAGATGTGAATCCCTTCATGATTAGGTGGGCTATATAAAATGTTTTTCTAACCACTTTGGCCACGTGGTTGTCAAATGAGAGATTGCTATCAACTTGGGTCCCCAGGTCCCTAATTACTTCTTCTGTACTTAATGGATTACCACCTATGTGGTAATTTGTGGGCACTTTGTTTTTGCCAAAGGGGATGACTATACACTTTTTGGCGTTTAGCTTGAGGCCATGGCTCTGGCACCAGTTGTCTGTTTCTATGAGGCCCTTTTGGAGGATGCTTGTGTTGGCTGGAGAGTCGATTATAGCGCCGGGTTTGCAATCATCTGCGAACTTGGTCAGCCACAGCCCTTCCGTGTTGGCCTGTACCTCCGAGAAATATATACCGAACAGGAGAGGTCCCAGGACTGAGCCTTGTGGGATGCCACTTGTAACTGGTTTAGAGTCTGACATGGCTCCAGCAATTCTAACCATGTGGGTTCTGTCCTTGAGCCAGTTTGCAACCCATCTAGTGACATAGGGGTTCATATTTAAGCTGGTGAGCTTATCTATAATGCCCGAGTGGGGTATTGTATCGAAGGCTTTTGCGAGGTCCAGGTAGGCTGTGTGGACCACCTTCCCCTCGTCAGTGGCCTTGGTGACTGTTTCAAAGAAATTGACCAGGTTTAAGAGGCAGGATCTGCCATTAACAAAGCAGAACTGGGTAGGATCCAGTGTCTGTAGGTCTCCAATATCTTTTTTTATGAGGTCTATGATGATCCTTTCCATAGCTTTGCAGACCAAGCTAGTCAGGCTTATGGGGTGATAGTTTCCAGGATCCGTTGAGGCACCACCTTTGTGGAGAGGGACCACTGTTGCTGTATGCCACTCTTTGGGTACGTATCCTGTGGTAAAGCTGAGATTGAACAGTAGTTTTATGTTTGGGTTTAGGTCTTCTTGGAGTTCATGTAGGATGCAGCCCGGGACACAGTCTGGTCCCATTGATGTTGTGTTTTTTGCTTTGGAGAGGGCAGCTCTTACCTGAGCATCTGAGATGTCAGGGGGGCAGCACTCTGCTGGGATAGGTATTTGCCATTTTTGTGGGGGGGGGGAGTTTGCGCTGAACCTGTCAGCTAGGATGTTGGCAATGTCTGTGGGTTCGGTGTATTTTTTGTCATTTTGGACTAATTCTGAGCATATCTGGGAATTCCCACCCAGGTTCCTAACATAACTAAAGAAAGCCTTGTGATTATCCTTAGTGTCCTGTGCAATTTTACTCTCGAAGCTGGCCTTAGACGATTTTATGAGTGCCTGTAGTTTTTTGCTAACACTGATCAGAGATGCCTTCCCTTTTTGGGATTTTGCTCTATCATGTAGTAGCTTCCTCCTTCTGTTTTATAGTTTGTTTATGGCTGGGGTCCACCAGACAGGACTTCTGCCTTTGGAGGATTGGGTCTTGGTTTTATTTGGGATTGCATGATCCATGCATTCCTGAAGGTGTTCATAGAATGCGTTTATAAAGAATTCTGCAGTCTGGGCCGTATTTTCCACAGGCCCGGGGGCTTTGAAGTATTCCACCTTGGTTTGGAGGAGTGTGAAATTTGCTTTAGAGAAGTTTTTCACTGTGGTTTTCTGGGCAGAGGGTGGGGTCGGGATGTGGATATCCAGTGAGATTAGTTTATGGTCTGATCTTACCAGTGAGGGATACACTTCTGGTCTGGAGCATAGAGTCCCCATGTTGGTGATGATCAGGTCCAGTATGTTTTCCCCTCTTGTGAGGTGGTAACAAGTTGTTCCATAGCATTTGAGTTAATAAATTCTAGGAACCTTTGAGCTAGGGTGTTGGAGCTAGAGTAATGCTCCCAGTCTATGTTTGGGTAGTTGAAGTAGCCCAATATAATGGTGTTTGGAGAGACCTTCATATTTTCCAGTGTTCTCAGGAAGGCCGAGTGGGGTTCCTGGGTTTGGGAGGGTGGTCTGTAGCAGGCTATAAACTGGAAGGCAGTTTTACCCACTGTTAGTTGCACATGGATAGTCTCTGATGCTTCGTGCTGTGCCACCAACCTGGAGGTGTGGGTATCTTTGACGAATATTGATACTCCCCCTCCTTTTTTGTTTCCGTCCAAGTTTTGGGGCCAAAAAGCATGGTATGAGGTATAACCTGGTAGTGCTGGGGTGCTCTCAGGAGCCTTGAACCAGGTTTCTGTTACTGCACAGATATCGATGTTCTCCATGCTAAGGAGAGTTTCGAGTGCATGCATCTTGAGGTTTAGACTTCTGGCGTTGAGTAGCATTACTCTTAGTTTCTTATCCCTTGTGATACCTATGGAGGTGGGTTTGTCTTTTGAGCCTTGCCTAAAAAAGGCACTATGGGGGTAGCAAGAGCCTTTGCCAATATCCGAAAGCCCAGGGCTGACAGGTGCAAGCTGTCCCTAGCGAAGCATCGTGGCCTGTCGAGCATATCATCCCAGGCTGACAGGCATTGGATCCCCTTTGAATGACACCAATACTTAAGCCAATTGTTGAAATTGATCATCTTGTCTTCATATTGTGGCATCATTCTTGGTGAGGGTAAGATGCTACTCAAGGTCAGGGTCATACCGGCCTGGGCCACATGCTCAGAGAGCTCCTCTATGTCTCTTTTCATGTAGTCCAGGGAGGTATGTCTCAGGTCATTCACACCAGCATGGACAATGACTGAGTCATATTTGTACTTGCCTTGGAGTGACCTGAGTGCTTGTGTTATGTGGCGGATCCTAGTGTCCGACAGGCAGCTCACCGTGACCTTCTCCTTTTTCAGCCTGGTGAGCGGGACGTCAGTGTGCCTGACGATAGAATCACCTATTACAAGTCTATCAGGTGTGTTGTTTAGCCTTAAGGGCTGTGACTGTTCGGCACACTGGCTTTGTGAGCTATGTGTTGCACGTGTTTTGGTTTGGGGTAGAGGTTGCTTGGGTGTCTGCTTTGGCGGTCTCTGCTGCTTAGGCAGATTTTTATTTAGAGCCTCCGGGTATGTTTTTGTGTGTTTATGTGTTTGGTTTGCTGTCGTGGTAGGTCTATGTGAGACTGGAATTGTAGTGAGTGTGGTTTCCTTCTCCTCCTGACAGGTTTCGTCAGTACTGAGTTGAGAGAGCTTAGCCTCCAGTTTGGCTATATGGTTGCATCTCTCACATGTGTTGGAATTTGTTGGGAGGAGGAGAGGGTTGTCTGTGTACATGAGACAGTTGTACGACTATATTTTAGAAACAACTGTGTGAAGATTGTTCATGTCTTGGACAGAAAGAAATAACATATAAAGAATGTCTGATTGCAAGTGAAAACTGTCCATTCATGTGAGAATATTTAAGCATTGTCCAGCCATTGAACATTATGGTTTAGATGATGCTGTACAGCATCAGATGGGGATATGTGAAGGGTGAGGTATACAGAGAAGGGAAAATGCTAGTGTATGCATTTCATTTCTAATATGCTTTCATAACAAGATGGATTACTGTGTTCTTCAATATGTAACTTTTGATTTGCTTCTTGTCTAATATTAATAATTGCTGACAGAGTAAGAAATGTAAAAAAAAGATTTGTACTCTTCCTAAAGTTCTATTATGGAATTTGGAACTCGTGTCTAATATGGAAATTTATTGACACGTGGTCAGGAAATCTTAGTTAGCTAAATTAGTGTTGTAATGTTCATTTTTAATTGATTAATGGTTGTTTTATAATTGTTACAATAATGCTTCTTATAATGAAAAAAATATAAAAATTCTACTTTTCTGTAGATAGAAAAGACCCTGATTTCCTAGTCTCCCACATATGTGTTTCTCTTTGCAATAAAGAATATTATTATTCTCTGCTCAACAGTGTCATGTGAAAGATATTTGGTACCTTAGCAGATAATCAATACCTGTTATATGGTCATATGCCCCTTCCCAGTACAAAAGCATATATAAGCAGTATTGGAAGACTCCCATGATTCCATCAAACATCTAGGATTGTCAAACAGGTTTCCTCTGTCTTATTACCAGGATAGAATGTACTGCTACTCCTGAATCAGATGGTCAACTACTGGATGAACTGTTTTTTTCCCCAGCATCCTGACATTTTTCCCTTGGAAAGCTGCGGGATTTGATAAACACACACACACACACACACACACACACACACCTATATATATATATATATATATATATATATATATATATATATATATATATATATATAAATAGTCCCAACTATTCCCTTCTGTAAAATGGGAACCACTAGCCTAGTTTGCTATTCCATAAGTATTGTAACAAACTTTCATGGAACACTGAAAATGCATGCTATCACACCCTAGCAATAATTTCTGACTAGATTTCATTCACTTAAATAGCCTTATCACTGAGGAACATGTTTATTCACTGCTGTGATGTTGCATACTGAAATGGACAAATCTCTTCTATCTCCTTCCATCAATTCCTCCTCAAATGAAGGCAGTTCTACCAGAATAAGGACTTCTTTGTATTGACCCTTCCACATGTTGACCAAATTGCAAATCAATGTCATTGTTTTCCACCTTTGTCAGGAGCAACCTTGGATATATCCCATCTTCTTTTCCTCTTGTGTCACTAGGTAGTTTACTTGAACCTCTTTGCAAACATTCAAAAATCATTCTTTATGGCCTCACCAAACTCCTGCCATAGATCTTTTATTTGAGGACTACAGAAACTGATACTTTCCTATCTTACTGGTAATTATCAGTCAGACCCAAAGAACACCCTCGTACCATTATATGTAAGACTTATTTTTTATAACCTGCCAGGTAGCCACACCATTTGCATCTAGCAGCAGGCCCTAATGTTATCACCATGAGAACAGCTGACCATTTTTTGACACAGCACAGCTCATTGTTAACATCTCATCTACTGACACCTTGAGCAATAAGTAACTCATCAAATGCTGTGTCCCTGACCTCCCCAGTTATATGTGGAAACCTCTTCTTAAAGATGGCGATGATCATGATAAGCAAAGAGGGATCATTACTGGATTTCTAGAATGCATCATTACATGTTTGGTTATCCTGGCAGTGTTAAGCTACTACCTCAGCCATTTGACCTAGATCAACAAAATATGGTAATTGCTTGAGAGCTTATCTGTGGTGCTTCTGATGGACAATCCATGACTAGCACATACATAAGGAAAGAATCCATCATTCGGTACAGATCAAAGCAAGGCATTCCTTCCGATCACACCCTTCTAGTTATCTCCATCATTCTCCATATCAGTGTTTAAATTTCACAGAAAACCTACATCTCCATAGGTGGTACCTATTAACAAGTACAACCATAGTCTCTAAGATGAATGAGTACTCCAAATATCTGTTAGGTGCATATGCAAAAAGAACAGAGAGTTTTATTTTCTAAAACTCACAGTGATATTCATGTGACACAATTATTTATTGACTCAAATTCCAGCTGAACAATACCTTATGAGCACCCCAAACCTATGAGCAGCGTCTTCTGAAGACTGTCTATAGTGTAGAAGAGAGAGACTACTCCCAACTCAAGTAGCCTGCTTTGTGCTCCTGCATATTCTTGGTCTTCATAATCCATCTTCAGCTTTTTAAGTTTAGCTATGCAACTAAAGGGTTGGTGTGCTGTACGCTATGTTTACTGTACCTTTCTTTTTATGTGGGAAAAGCACAGAATGAATATAGGACTACGGTTTATCAGAATATTTATGCAGTTAAAAACATGATTTGATGAATGCTTTATATAAGCATTCTGTACATTGTTCCAATTTTAACAAATGTGAGTTTTTTTATTTTGGAAAAGATCTACACTTTTTACTGGGGTGGGTGTGATTGGAACATGTTCTTGGAGAATAGGGAGTAGCTATGGCAATTTCTGTTAGATGCAGCCAGCTTTCCAAGGATTATTGAGAACATCTTCATTAGTTGTTTATTACAGGCAAAGATGGCATAGTTATGATATTTAATTAATATTTTACACATGGTGGTATGTGATTTGATGTTGCTGATCATGTGATTATGTTCAAACTTTATTTAAAGATGAATTCATGTGTTTTTATTTATTTATTTGACATTTGTTTTCCAGGAAAGTTGATTGGGCCAGGAAATTCCCATTTTCAGTGGACGCACAACGATAAAAGCTCCACAATCACAATATTTCAAAAATCAAGTACAGATATTTACAATTACAAAATACCATGTTACAATACAAAACAGCAAGCACAAATATTTTAAATCACAAAGTATCATGTTATACTACAAGACGTAAGAGTGAAGAATGCTGTAATGAGAAAAACATAGAATATATGTGCAAGAGTGCAATGAAATACAATAACATGAGTTAAAAAGAACATGTGAGGAAAAGTCTAATAGTCATATTACAAGTTACATAGATTAGTATGTTGTAAATGAGACCGGACACAAAACTAATAAGATATTTGCACTTTACTAAAAAAAAAAAAAAAAAAAAAAAAAAAATGCACTTTGTTTTGCCTTTGCCTCTTTTTAAAAATACTCATTTGTATTTATTCTGCTCCATTTATTACTGCTTGGTAGTAGCCTGATTAAATTTTAACTGTTACTCTAAGACTTTTGGTTTAAGCACTTGGGCTCCAGACCAGTTGTTTTACATTATGAAGGTTTGTGGTCTGCACTGTTGTGGCAGGACAGGTAGCTTACATCCTTCTAAGTTGGGAATTGCTGACTTAAGGCTCAGTGTCTGTTATTCTAAAAGTGTATTAGGTTTGGTTAAAGCACTTGGGCTTCAGGCCAATTATTTTTCATTAAGAAGGTTTGTGGTCTGTACTCTTGTTGGAAGAGAGGCTAGATTCTGCCCTTCTCAGCTGGGAATTTCTGGGTAAAGGCTTATTGTGCTTGCTTATTTGAACTGTTTCTGAAATCGGTACACCTTGTTTGCTGTAGCATAGACTAGATTCAGGCATCCTGAATCTAGTTTTGTTTGTATAACTTAAGCACTAATCCAGGCCATCTTTTTTGGAGAAGGTTCCCCTGCACCTTAGTGGCAGGAGTGTGCGGTTAGAACCTGTCTGATTGAAGACTACTGGAACAGGGTTGAGTTTTGAGCTTTTTTACTGGTTAATTGGGTAATTTGTTTAAATCAGTTTGCTTGTTTTCTATTGTTATATAAAAAATTGCACTTTATTCATCTGATTTTACTGTATTTGTGTTTCTTCCTACTTTATTACTTTATTTTGCTTTTGCTGCTTGTTCTTAAAGATACTTAATTGCATTTATTCTGCTGCATTTATTACTGCTTTTTAGTAGCTTGATTATATTTTAACTGTTATTTTAGTCTTTTGGTTGAAGCACTTGGGCTTCAGACCAGTTGTTTTATATTATGAAGGCTTGTGGTTTGCACTGTTGTGGCAGGACAGGTAGCTTACATCCTTCTAAGTTGGGAGTTGCTGATTGAAGGCTTAGTGTCTGTTATTCTAAAAGTGTATTAGTTCTGGTTTAAGCACTTGGACTTCAGGACAGTTATTTTACATTAAGTAGGTGTGGTCTGCACTCTTGTGGGAGGAGATGTTAGATTCTGCCCTTCTGAGCTGGGAGTTTCTGGTTAAAGGCTTATTGTGCCTTCTTATTTGAACTGTTTCTTTCTGAAATTGGTATGCCTTGTTTAGTTTGGCATAGAATAAATTCAGACGTGCTGAATCTAGCTTTGTATGTATAATTTGAGCACTAATCCAGACTATCTTTTTGGAGACGTTTCTCTGCACCCTAGTAGCAGGAGTGTGCAGTTAGAACTTGTCTGATCGAAGACTGCTGGAACAAGGCTCAGTTGTTCGCTTTTAATTGGTTAATTGATTAATTTGATTAAATCAGTTTGCTCATTTGCTACTGTTATATTAAAAAATACACTTTATGCATCACTGCTTACCTAGGGTTAAACTATTCCCGGTGCCATAAAGTCTGCTCTTCAAATTTTCCCTTAGAACTAGCAATGTTTTTAGTTTTAGCACTAAAATCTGTTTCTTTGAGCTCAGCACTTGTTTAGAACTCTTGGTAAGCACTAAATAAGCTGCAAATTACTACTGCACTCAACTTTCCCACTTTTCTAGAGATAAACAGTACTTAATAAATAAGCACCTATCCAGGCATGTCTAAGGGTCAGCTCCTTGTGTTTTCTCCTGTCTACCTGAAGAATCTGGGCATCTTGGGACAATGCAGCAATTGCCTCATGTACACAGACAACACTCTCCTCCTACCACCCAACACTACAACCTGTGAGAGATGCATTTATATAGCCGAACTGGAAGCAAAGCTCTCTTCACCCAAGACTGGACTAGACAGTCAAGAGGAGAAGGTAAACACTTACACCACACCACACTCATCACATAGTCCCTCAATACCTACATCACCAAAACACACACATAGAAACACAAACAACACACCTACATTCACGGAGCTCTCAACAAAATTCTGCTCAAGCAACAGAATCCTACAAAGCAGAAACCCAAGCAACCTCCACCCCCCCCAACAAAACCCAAATGACACATAGCCCACAAACTCAGTGTGCCACTCAACCACAGCCCATAAGGCATAACAACGTACCCAACACCCTAGTCATAGGTGACTCTATAGTCAGGCATACTGATGTTCCACTCACCAGGCAAAACAATGAGAAAGTTACTGTCAGCTGTCTGTCGGGTGCCAGGATCCACCACATAATGCACGCACTCAGGTCACTCCACAACAAGTAGAAATATAACTCTGTCATTGTCCATGTTGGTGTGAATGACCAGAGATGTACCTCCCTGGACTACATGAAAAGAGACATGGATCAGCTCTCCGATCTTGTAGCCCAGGCAGGTATGACCCTAGCCCTGAGTAGCATACTGCCATCACCCAAAATGATACCACAATACAAGGACAAAATGATTGACTTCAACAATTGGCTAAGCTTCTGTTGTCATTCTAAGGGGATCCGGTATCTGTCTGCCTGGGATGACATGATCGACAGACCACAACGCTTTGCCAGACATGGCCTGCACCTGTCACCCTTGGGATTCTGAATACTGGATAAGGCTCTTGCCACCCTTATAGTGTCTTTTTTAGGCAAGGTTCAAATGCCAAATTCACCACTGTAACAGGTACAAGCAAGCAAAATCTGAGGGCAATGCTACTCAATGCTAGAAGTCTAAACCTCAAAATGCATTCACTCAAGGCACTCCTTAAAATGGAGAACATCGACATCTGTGCAGTGACAGAGACTTGGTTCAAGGCTCCAGAGAGCACCCCTGCATTACCAGGCTATAATTCATGCCACATCTTTCAGCCACCTAACTGGAGAGAAACACTAAAGGCAGAGGCGTGTCCATATTCATTAAGGATATCCACACCTCCAGGCTAGTTGCTCAGCATAATGCATCCGAGATTACCCAAGTGCAACTAACTCTGGGCAAGACCACAATCCAAATTGTAACTTGCTACAGATCCTCTACCATTCCCTAGGATTTCCAGTCCTCATTTCTTGATACACTGGAAGATATTAGGGTACAACCCAACACCCTAATAATGGGCGATTTCAACTACCCCACCATTAACTGGTAAAACTACTCATGTACCAACTCTTTTGTTCAACGTTTTCTGGAATTCATAAATTCCAATGCCTTGGATCAACTTATCCACACCCCCACCAGGGGCAGAAATATCCTTGACCTGGTCATTACCAGCATGGGCGACCAGTGTTCCACACCAGAGGTCAATTCCTTTTTGGTCAGATCTGACCACAAGCTAATCACCCTAGACATCCACATCCTGCCCCCACCCCCACCCCCCATTTGGGAAACCACTGTAAAACAATTTCTCCAAAGCCAACTTCACACTTCTTAAGACAGAAGTGGCAAACTTCACAACACCCATGCATACAGACAACAGAGGTATGACTGCTGAATCCTACACAATTGCACTTTACAAGCACTTACATGAGTGCACGGATCGTGCTATCCCTAACAGAACCAAGATGCTATTCTCCAAAAAAAGGAAGCCGATCTGGTGGTTCCCTGCCTTAAACAAACTCTACAACAGAAGAAATAAACTGTTGCAAAAAAGAGTAAAATCCCATGATTGGAGGAACTCCCTGGTCAGCCTCAGTAAGAAGCTGAGATCCCTCATAAA
Organism: Protopterus annectens; assembly: GCF_019279795.1. Classification (NCBI taxonomy): domain Eukaryota; kingdom Metazoa; phylum Chordata; order Ceratodontiformes; family Protopteridae; genus Protopterus; species Protopterus annectens. The sequence goes on from NC_056729.1 coordinate 793,481,547, forward strand.
ATCCTCCAAAGCTAGTTATGAAAACAAAATCACAACAATTCTAAAGACCACCACAAAGCATTCTATAGGTATGTCAAGAATCTCAATGGCAACACTCAGATCTGCTCTGAGTTACAGCACAATGGCACTAAATATACAGAACCAACTGATATTGCCAATATCCTGGAAGATAGGTTCAGTGCTAACTTTACACCCCTCTCACCCCCTAAAGGGCCCATCTCTATACCGGAAGAATGCAAAGTTCCTGTAATCACGACTGCACAGGTAAAACCCACACTCTCCAAAGCAAAAAATACAACATCCATGGGACTTGACAGCATCCTAGGCTGAATTCTACATGAACTGCAGAACAAACTGGCACCCCACCTAAGCACCATGTTCAATAATAGTCTCACCTCAGGCTTTGTGCTCACTGAATGGTGCACAGTGATGGATATCCCACTCCACAAAAGGGGAGCCACCACGAACCCCAGGAACTACTGCCCCATTAGCCTGATGAGCCTGGTCTGCAAGGATATGGAATGTATCATCATGGAACTTATAAACAAAGACATTGGTAATCTCCAAACCCTGGACCCCACCAAGTTCAGGTTAGTAAAAGGCAGATCATGTCTCCTAAACCTGATAGACTTCTTTGAAGCAGAGAGTTTGTGTGTGTGCAATTCTGTATGAAAGACATGTGCTTTTTTGCAATCAGGAGATCACACTACATGATGCACATTACCCTTTCCAAACACTGATGATGTCAGCACCCTATACATACAGCTGGAGAAGAGAAACCTCCCAATAATCCGAATAACGCACTCTGCTAAAGCGTCTCTCTCAAGTGTCATAACATAGTTAGGTAAGGGTTTGAAACCTGCAAGTGTGTGTGTGTTTGGATGTGGGGAGTTTGTGTGTGTACAATTCTGTATGAAAAACATGTTAGTTTTGGCAATCAGGAGATCACACTACATGCTGCATATTACCCTTTCCAAACACTGATGATGTCAGCACCCTATAAGTACAGCTGGAGAAGAATCACCTCCCAGTAATCCAAATAGCGCACTCTGCTAAAGCATCTTTCTTAAGTGTCATAACATAGTTAGGTAGGGGTTTGAAATCTGCAAGGTGTGTTTGGATGTGGGGAGTTTGTGTGTGTGCAATTCTGTATGAAAAACATGTTAGTTTTGGCAATCAGGAGATCACACTACATGATGCACATTACCCTTTCCAAACACTGGATGATGTCAGCACCCTATAAGTACAGCCAGAGAAGGGGAACCTCCTAGTAATCCGAATAGTGTGCTTCGCTAATGCATTTCTTTCACGTGTCGTGACATAGTTAGGTAGGGGTATGAATCCTACAAATAGCAAGTGCGTGTGTGGGGGTAATAGGGTGTGTGTAAATGCAAGTGTGAGAAAACAGATCCTTTTGGCAAATACTACAATACACCAGATGCTGCATATTCCGCCAGTAAACACAGGGGATGTCACCACACTATCAGCACAGCCAAACAGGGCTAGTTGGCCAGTAATGCAATAGTGCGCTCTGCTACTGGGTCTATTACTATTGTCAGAGTACAGATAGGTATGTTTTGGAAACCCACAACTGCCACGTGTGGTTGTGTCACACATTATGACCTTGTGTAGGTCTTTGTGCATAACAATGCATGCCATTGCCTAAACCAGCAATGGCAATGCACACATGCTGTATGTGTGTGACACATACACATAAATACCTGTGACCTGCAGTAGTTACCATGTCTGACACGTGCCTCAAGTGGATAAATGGTATTTGCAATGCATAACAATATGACTGTGTCTTACTGTGCAGGGGAAGCACGCGGTATGTGTCTATACAGTGTGGGTGTATATGGTAAAATACCTACAGCAGGGGATACACATCTGGTCTGGGCCATATAGTCTACATGTAGTCGATGTACAGGTGCTGCATGTTCCCACCTGTTGTGGGAGTGGTAACATGTTATTCCACTGCAATTCAGTGACCACATGCTGGGAACCCTTCAACTAGTGTGTTGTAGCTACAGTAATGCTCACGCACAATGTTTGGCTGGATGCAGTCCAGCCATATAAAGACAGTTCTTGAGACTGTCATATTGCCAGTGTTGTTATGGAGGATAGGTGGGTTTCCTGTGTATGGGAGGGTTGTGTGTGCCAGGCTATGAACCAGAAGGCAGTCCGACACACTGTTAGCTGCACATGAATAGGCCCTGATGCTTTGTGCTGTGCCAACAACCTGGAGGTGTGTGTATCTGTGGTGCCTTGGGATACCACCCCCCTGTCCATGTGTGTTACATGTGTAGGGGACGACAGGCATGGTATGAGGTATAACCTGGCAGTGATGGGTTGCACCTGTGAGCTGTGAATCAGGACTCTGGTACTGCACAGACATTGCAGTTCACCGTGCTGAGGACAGTGTCCAGTGCATGCATCTTGCAGTGTACACTGCTGGTGTTGTGTAGCATCACTGTTAGTGTCCTATCCTGTGTGATACCCATGGAGGTGGCTATGTAATCCATGTCCTGCAGCATAAGGCAGTATGTGTGTATCAAGGGGCTTTGCCAATATACATTGGCCCATGGGTGTCATGTGCAAGCTGCCCCTCGCAAATCATTGTGGCTTCCCTAGCATGTAAGCACACGTTGACAGCCAGTGGATACCCTATGAATGACATTGGAGATTGAGCAGAATGTAGACTTTGAACACCATTCCTACATATAGTGGTAGCATACCTGGTGAGGGTATGATGGCAACCAAGATCAGGCTCATACTGGCCCATGCCACATGCTGAGAGATCCCTTCTATGTTCCCTATCATGTAGTCCAGGGAGGTATGTCTCAGGTCATCCATAGTGGCATGGTCAATGACTGAGTCATATGTGTCCATGCCTCTGACTGACCTGTATGCATGTGTTTTGTGGTGGACCATAGTGCCCCACAGGCATATCACTGTGACCTTCACCATGTACAGCCTGTTGAGCGGGACCCCACTGCAGCGGCCAAGAGAGGTACCTGACACATCTATAGCAGGTGTGTTGTGTAGCCCTACAGGCTGTGAGTGTGTGGCACATGGGATGTGTGTGCCATGTGTGGCATGTGCTCTGTTCCGACGTAACGTATGCCTGTGTGCCAGCTGCGGAGGTGTGTGATGCTCAAGCAGGATGCTATTCTGAGTCTCCAAGTATGCCCCAGTGTGTTCAGATTGCTGTCAGTGCAGGTCTATGTCTGACTGGTATTGTAGTCACTGTAGTATGTCATGCCACCTGACAGGGTATGGCATTACTGGGTTCAGAGTGCTCAGTCCCCAGATTGGCTATGTTGTGGCATCCCACACATGTGTTGTACGTTCCTGGCCAGGGGTGATGGTTGACTGCATACATGTGGCAGCTGTGACATTGCCACATGACTCACATAAACCACAACTGGACCATAGAGGTGATTCACAGGTTACCTTTGCACATGCTACCCTAGTAGTGTGATTGCCATGGTGATTACCAACACATAGGGCCAATAGGGAACAACATACTGAAGGTGTGTATGTGTGGGTGTACTGCTACTGATTTCATAGCACTGGCATATATGACTGCACACGTGGGTAAATGCCAGGTAAGACATGTGCAATGTGTCACAGGCAACGTACATGCGAACAGGACAGACAGTGACGTTCTGTCATGTGTAAACTTGGCATACGTATCGTACGCTATGCAGATGTCACTAGGAGTCCACAGAAGCACTGTAACTCTGCATTGCAGGTGGAAGCAGTGTTCCAGGGAACCCCAAGCGAACATGCATGCAAACAAAGCTACAGTACGCAGGGCTGGAAGTAGTCCATTGTACAACAAAGAAGGGGTAACACTAACAGTAGGTAACAGTGCAAATATGTAGGCACTATCAACATGTACCCAGGAATGCACAGCGCAGATGCCCATGGTAGAACTGATATTATGTCATAGTTAATTGTAATTTATATTACATTGGTACTGCACACATATCAACATGCGCAAACATCCACATTGCATAGTCGTTTTGGGCAACTTGCCACCATTACTGTACATGTCCATCATTGCGTATCACTACTTGCATTAGCTTCCCCCCTGTGCTACCCATGTATGTGGCTATCTGTTGACATCCTTACCACTGGTATGCAATAATGTGCAGCTGTTACACTTTGGTACGTACTATGTTTGCAGATAACAATTCAGGACAGTCATATGGTTACTGCATCAGGCATGCTGGGATATACACACAGTTATATCAGCACACTGAACTGTTACCAACATGATACTACTAATACACTTCTATGTAGTCACCCTGTGCATCAGCAATGTGTTTACCTGTTCCTGCACTGATGTTGGAGATTGCAGGAGGTGGCACAGTTTCATCATATGCACAGGGTGTGAATTAGGTATGCCTGAGTCTGCCACTGATACCACCAATTGACATGTGTGTGTATGTGTGTTGGTGAGGGACAGCAGTACAGGGTGGGGCACTGTTGGTGCAGTGTGTGCATGTATGTGGTAGCCCTAGGTGTTAACATTTTGCATGTGTGTATGCACGCACACAGTTCCACCTCATGGCTGCCATATACAGGGGTTTGTGGACAGCCACAGACTGCACCTGGCAGGTCATACAGATCAGTGTCTGTGGGCACGGACACAGTACCTGTGCCTAGCAAGGGTGCTACGGACCGTATCCGGTACTAAGCCAGACTGGGTACTGTCATCAGAAGCGGGAGTGTGTTGACTGGACACAGGTCCCTGTTGAGACTGTCCAGAGCCACGTGCACGTGGTCTCCTGGGGCGTTCCGATGACAGCACAGATCCAGCATTGCTGGGGCTGCTGCTGGCACTATGGGGGCGTGCGTGGGCCTGTTGTCATCCGCGCCGACTGCCAGCTGCTGCTGTTGCTGGCATATGGCCAGATCAACGCCACAACTGCCCACCATTGCCCTGGCTCATGGACATGTGGTTGCGGAACTGCTGTAATATGTCCCCACAACGTCTGTCAATGACATCGGTGAAATTATGGATAGCATCCGCGATGTCACGCATACTGTCAGTCATGGCTGTGCGACATGCTCTCAGCTCCCTCAGACCCTGTCTGGTGTACCTTTCCATATGCGACTGTGCCTGCTTGACAGCCTGAAACATAGCTGAGGTTGACAGACCTCTTTGGGCACGTCTGCCAGAGGCAGTACGCCCATGGATGCTCCCACAAGAACCCATGGGCAACTGTCTGTGTGGTACCATCGCAGGACCCTGCCCATGGCTGCTGTGTGGGGAAGCATGTGCCACAGATACCACATTACCCTGGTCAATGCCCACTGTATCCTGTCCATCACCTAGGGACAATGGTGACATAGGATGTACTGGCAGGATGACTGTGCGCAATGATGGGGTTGACAGCTGTGTACTGTCAATTGGCTGACCAATGGCGGACCCTGACACATCTTCCTGTGCCATTACACAGATATCATCATTACCAGTACCTGTGGCACCAGATTCAGGTTCCCTGCTGCAGGACACCAGAGCAGCACCAGAACCTGTGGGAGGAAGACAGGAAACACAGTTTACAGTGTCCACACAATGTTACCAGTGATGCACTTATGCACACATGCACACATGCACACATGGACACATGCACACATGCACACGTGGACACAGGCACACATGCACACATGCACACATGCACACGTGGGCACAGGCACACATGCACACATGCACACCCCGCAGTATACACACAGAGCACTACTGAGTTACACTAGTATTACTAGCACTATCAGGACTATTATAGGTATTGTTAAACACACTCACCAGCATGGATGGCCTGCCTTGCTGTAACACTGGAGGGACCTGCAGAAATGAGGAGATTAATGTCAGTGGGCACAACTGTGCCATTGATACTGCATATGATACAGTGCAGTAGTACACCAGTTGCCTTTCACATGTCAGCTGCTGATATTGCCAATATCACACCTGCACAATTACATACTATGTTGACAGCTACATACCACAGACACACCTTACACATGCATAAACTAACAGTGTACAGAACAGTCAAGTGTACATATGGCATATTACCTGCACGCTCCAAGTCGTGCTGCTGTGTGGATCCAGCCTCCATCATGATGCAGGTGTATTGCTGTTGCTGTTCCAGGGCTGGAGCCACAACACTTAGGAGTAGCCCCTCCAGTCTGGTGAGGGGGGGATGTGTGGCCACCCCACCTCCTGTGGCAACCTGTTGCCTGTGGATATCCGACACACGCTGATGGACATTTCTGATTAAATCACTGCAGTGATGTCGTACCTGCTCATATGTCCTATTATGCCTGCCAATGTCATTTACCCTACGGACAAGGTCTTGCCACAGTGCAGCCCTCTCCTGCTGATTCTGGCTGGTGTGGGAAAACAGTATGTCATAATCCCGCACAGGCTCTGGTGTATCTCCTCATCTTCTGCTGCAGAGTAGGCGGGATTATGCTGACGCGCCATCTCCCTGGAAGAGAACACAAACAGGATATCAGAAGACTATGTCAGCAATATATGGCACACATACTATACATGATACTCAACTGTAGTGATATACTACTACTCCTATATGTAGCATTTGTGTGTCTCTTGGTGGATACACAAGTACATGGCCAGATATCAGTGCTCAGCCAACACCTGTGCAACAATACCTGCCACATTCCATATAACATAGTAGCATGCCCCATCGGTCAGCATACTGCGACAGGTCCAATGCACAACCTCACTCTTGGGGTTCATACCAAGGTACTGTATGTGGAACGCCATCCACTAGTGTGATCTGGACACAAGTTACTCGGCCTGGATATACATATCCCACCACCACCACCAGTGCAGTAGACTACTTTGATATGTATGTGATTAGACAGTTATTCACTTGTTAGGACTGAGATGGTATCCATGCAGCCCACTGGGCCAGTGGAAGCCACATCCCACACTGCTGACCCATTTGCGAATGCTTCCCACGGACATCCCAAAGATTGCATGGAAAATGCACACACATTTCTAACCCAGACCCTATGCACAAAGGTTAGGCATCCTGTCCGGTGGACCCCAGCAAAAGGCAGATTGTATAACAATAGAAGGAGGCTACTGCAGGACAGAGCAGATTCACATTAAGGGAAGGCATCTGTGGTCAACACTGGTAATAAGCTACGGTCTCTCATAACAACATCCATGGCCTACTCTGGGAGGGAAATGGCCACGGACACTATAGATAACCACAGGGCCTTCTTCAGTTATGTTACACATATGGACCAAATGCCTCAGATATGCTCTGAGTTAATACACACCTACTTAACATTCACCGAACACACAGATATTGGCAACATTCTTGCAGACAGGTTCGGTGCATGTATCCGCCATCCTTCTCCCTCACAAGTAGAAATACTTATCACAGCTGAATGTAACCTCCCTATCATCTCACATGTCCAGGTGAGGGCCACCCTCAGCAAAGCAGAACACACAGCATCACTGTGACCTGATGGTATCCCTGGATGTGTGCTACGTGAACCCCAAGAGGACATACAGCCGCATATAAGACTGATATTTAACCTTGGCCATACTACAGGATATGTACCTGAACACTGGCATACAGCAACAGTGGTCCCACTCCACTAAGGAGGCACCTCTACTGACCCTGGGAACTACCACACCATAAGCTTAACCGGCCTGGTCTGCTAAGCTATGGAATTATTCAGTATGGGACGCATATACAGCGATATTGGGTACCTGCAGACACTTGTTCCTGGCCAGTTTGCCTTTGTGATGGGCTGATCCTGCCTTTTGAACCTGGTTGACCTTTCAAAACAGTCACTACAGCCATTAATGAGGGCAACACAATCCATACAGCCTACCTGGACTTACCTAAGGCCTTCAACATAGTACTCCACTCAGGCATCATAGACAAGCTCATTAGCTTACATGTTACTACATATGTCACATGATGGGTTGCACACTGGTTGACATACAGAATCCATAATATCGATATTGTAGGAGCCATGGCAGACTCAATGCCAGTCACATGTGGTACCCCACAGGCCTCTGTCCTAGGACCCCTCTTGTTTGGCATTTATTTCTCAGATGTAAAAGCGAACATGTGCGGGTTGTGGATGACAGACTTCCCAGATGACTGCTAACTAAGCGCCATAGTCGTTACACCAGCTGACACACACATCCTACAGATGGGCCTCACTGCAACATAAAACTGCTGCCAGGATCATGGCCTAACACTGACTGACATGTAATGTATAGTCATCCCCTTTTGGTGGAACTACGTGCACACAACATATCACATGGACATACCTATAGATACAGACCTATGACACATTTAGAGGGTTCACAGTATGCAGACTATTGACCTGCTACTTTACATTACCTGTGTTTGTCACAGCTGTTTGCGTTACCACTACTACTGCTTCCTGCTGCTGCTGGCACGGCTTGCTACTGTCACTGCTGACAGCTTAGACTCAGTGTGTGTACCGTGTGTTGTTGTTTTTTTTTTTTTTCTTTCACTCTCTGTCTCTGTCTCTGTCTGTCTCTCTCTCTCTCTCTCTCTCTCTCTCTCTGTCTGCCTCCAGAAAGTGCAATGAACGTATTGCATGTGTGGAGTGTGAGTACAGGATGCTTTTGTAGGTATCTGTATAAGTCCATGTGATGGCCTCTGCACCAATTGTAAGCCAGCATTTGCTAATTGCATGCAGCCAGTTGTGTACTGATTGCAGTTCTCACTGTGATTTCAGGACAGTGCTATAAAAGGGTATGTGAGATAGGCATTGCCCTTTCAGATTGTAAGGGCGGGGACCATGCTGGTATGCTGTGGACACTGTTCTGTGAGTGTAAAGGTTAGTATCTCTCTCATGATTAAGGCTGTGTTGTGGATTCACATTTCTCCATTCCTCTCTCCTGTTTCCTGTAGTAAGTGTGTATGCACAATGACACCTACAACTATATATATATATATATATATATATATATATATATATATATATATATATATATATATATATATATATATATATATATATATATATATATATATGTAAATATACATACATTTATATATGTACATTAACTGACATTATTACCTACTAGCTACCAACTAGCATGGCTGTTTCTGTTCACACACTACTATTATGCAAATCCACTAGTTTTGACAGTAATTCTAAATGACAAGCTTTGTGTACTACACATCCTATATTCCCTTTACATTCATTCCTACTATTACATGATATATTTATTTTAGCACAATGTTGTTGTATAAGAGTCATGGCTTAGTGGTAGGTCATGCAGACTACTGTTTCCAAGGTCCTGGGTTTGGGACTGACAGTGGGATTTTATTTTGCTTTTGAACTGACTACAGGACCTGTCAATCAGAGTGACTAAGGCACTTTTAAGCAGTTGTAACCGGGTTAGCGCTGGTTTGCGCGGAGCTCCCGCATGCGCACTGGCGTTCAACTCCACGCACACCCGCTTACAACCGCTTAACAGTGCTTACTCTGACGCACACCCGCGCTATTTTCTTTGAAAGAAATGCAAATGGGGTGACAGGAAAGTGGTGAAAAAGGGGTCACAAAGAGGGTAAGACAGTAGGGAAACAAGCTTGGGATTTGCAGGAGGGATGTAGGTAAGGCCCATAGCTGCCTATTTCTTCATCAGCAACAGCTGTGCATATGTATCTAATTTGGTGTGACATTTGAAACCTTCCACCCCTGGGAGAGGTGTCAGGACAACAATAATACTTGTTGTACAGCGAATTGTAATTGATAGTTTCCATGTCCAGCAGACATGTGTGCAGAATGGGCAGCTATGTATGGGGCATAATTTTTTTGTGGGTACAGAGTGCCCCTTTTTTTTTTTTTCTTCAGGTGAGAGTGGTATGTCAGGTGAAGGAAGTCGGTATAGCTGGGGAGGTAGGATGGGTAGGTCAACAGACAAGACAAACAAGACGCATACAGGGGCGGTGTATGACACGTGTGGGGGGGTTACACAATTGACGGGGATGGATGTTTGGATATCCAGAGCCCATGAGCCCACAGATGGCAACAGTGGAACTGATATCCCCACCCATGTGCAGTTGCCACTGTACCTTCACTGCCCAGGACGGGGCTGTGCTGGGGCTGTGTAGGCCGGGCAACAGGCATGCCTGTTAGTTGTGCCACCTGTGCCTCAAGCTGGTGTAGGGGGCCCAAGAACATATTCCTGGATCTCCCTATACACCACAGTCCGGACGCTACAGAGGGTGAGTGGTGGTTCTCCTTCAGCCACACTTGCAGAGGGGGGACGAGCCCCATCCCCTGCAGCGCTTCCACCTGCAGGTGGCACAGGGCCACTGGAGGAGGGTCCAGACTGGGCACTAGTGCCAGGTGCACTTGCCAGCTGAGGCGGGAGAGGTGGGACCGCTGGAACCCGCCTTCCCTGTCGTCCTATGTTTTGCACTATGTCATGACAATTTGGGTTAGTAACATATAATACCATTCGCAATTAGTTGTAACAGCATGCATTAGTATTCCCATTAACCAAACACCCAGATATTCACACCATTGAACAGCGAGCATAACACATGCATAATTTGAACAGCAATACACAGTCCAACAACATGCAGGGTTGACTGATGGCAACAGGCCATCAGGTTTGGATATATGACCAGGGCAAATGCATCAACGGACATGCAAATATTTATGACCCAACAGGACAAATGTTCAGGGGTGTTAATTGTGATTGCACATACCATTTTCACGTGGAATGGGTTATATGTGGTTATAGGGTGGGGTGAAGAAAATAATATTAACACCTTCGAATACCAATACATATGCTGTACATTTCTAATAGCTGCACATATATACACACTACTGTTCTAACTACAGTTTCCTATATGATAACCACTTCAATTTGGTGACAGGACTGTTACTGCTACATCAATATACATTTTATTGTTCTATATACACATTCATATCTGGCTTTGTTCAGCTACATCATCCTGCTACATTTGCTTTATATAGCTATAGACAAGTGTGGATGTTTGGTATATCAGACAATCATACTATCTGCATATTGCAGACTGAGAGCAACATATCCAAATTTTGTGATACACATTCCAGCTGCAGCAACACTTTGAACAGATTTCGCTGTTTGGTTTTGCTTCTCACATTCATTTCATTCTGTACTGACTGCAGTATACTTTATTCAGGGGTTATTACTACTTTATTGGTGGATTCATAACTCTTTCTCACACTCTCTCACTTGTTTTCATTTTACTATTCAGGATGGTACTTACTTCTAGGCTTTATTGACATGTTTTACCTGTAGTTATTACAATCCTTTCCAGCAGTCTCACTTCTGTCATGTTTCAGTATTTCAACTGGGGTATATTTCACACATGGGATTTGCTCATCTTCTGCAGCTGTACTTTTCAGCCTGCTGCAGGTTGTGTACTATTATATTACAGGTAGGTCATCTTTATTTCAGACTTTATTTCAGACATTTTCATTTTTCTGTTTGGATTACAGACTGCAATCAAGCAATACTTGCAAACACTCTTACACTGTTACTTGCACATTCTATTACTTAGTGACTACACTGCACTCTTTTGCTAACTGTCATACTTTTATATTTCTTTACAGTTACTGGGAGAGGATTACTGACCTGCCTGGTGGTGCAACTGCACCAGCCTATCACCATAGGCTTTGTGGTTTGCAGAATGGACACCTGCAGCTGTAATATAAATGAAGTAATATTGGAATACACATCTCCATAATATTAGCTAGTTTAATTTCTTACATACATAATTAAATGTAACTTACTCAGTAGTGGGGCGTTGGGCATTTGCTGGGCCTCCTGGATCCAAAGGTTCAATTGGTCCTGCTTGCATCTCTTCAGGTCCACATGGTGGTGACGAACCTGCTCACCAGTCCTTGGAATCCCTGTGGCACTGGTGAGATCATGAGCCAACCGGTCCCACGCCTCAGCCCTATATGCTCCCCATAGGACCTGGCCCTGCATGAGTTGGGCCTCATGATTGTGGACTAGGAGCCAGACCATGTATCTGGACTCCTCAACGCCCCACCTCTGTGCTCGAAAGCAACTACCCTCACCTACTCCTGACATTCTGGCTGCAAGTCAGTTCTACAATCATTTATGCTGTGTATTCCCGCCTATGGGGCTTATATATGCCGTTTTTCCTGCACTTATCTGTGATTGGCCATTTTGGAATTGTATCAACTTCACAAAACCTGCTTTGTCATGCTCCACTTTGTATTCATTCCTATATATTTGCTATTACTGCATTTACAGGTACTGCTGTCATGGCTTAGTGGTTCAGTACCTTGACTGTGGTGCATACTATCCTGGGTTCAAACCTGGCCACTACTTTTTATTTTTTATGACTGTCTAGACAGGCTGAGGGGTGTGTCTGTGTAAAGGCAGTTTTGATACGGCTTGCTCAACGTTGCCCGTCGGTTAGCTTGCTGACGTGGCACGCAGCTCCGCGCAAATGGGTTACGCTGGTTTACGTGTCATTTGGCTGTCAGCACGCATATTATGCTCAGCTCAGCTAGGGGCACACAGTTTCAGCGTGTTAAACCACTGCTCACCTACGGGCACTCATTTTGCACCTGTTGAACCACTGCTCACCTACAGGCACTCATTTTGCAGCTGTTAAACCACTGCTCACCTACGGGCACTCATTTTGCACCTGTTAAACCACTGCTCACCTACGGGCAGATGCACTCACCTTGTTAAACTGTAGCCCAGCTATAGGCACATCTGGCATTTTTTATTATTTTATCTCACATTTCTTCAAAATAAATGGACTATTTCATTACATTTTACATGAACTATGAATTTATATGTGTACATGTTTGTCAGGGACTTGTTTCGTGCTTATTTTACTAAAAATAAAAATTGGTGTTGTGGGGGCTTGAACCATGACTGCCTGCTCTTCAGCTGACATCTCTACTGCTACGCTATTGCTTCTTGGCTTACTTTGCATATTTAGTTCTTATATCCTTTTCCACTGACTGCTAACTGTGGCTAAGCTACGGCGCATTCATAAGACGCACTCACGGGCAAACATCTTTACGATTTAAAAAAATATATAACATGTTCATTTATATATTTTATGTTCATAGTCTGTGGGGGAATGTGTTGTGTTGTGTTTATTCATATTTCCATGGCCTCTGTCGTGGGTGTTTACTTTGGGCAATTTTACTCTTCTGGGGGCGTGTCCGCTTGCAGGGCTTGGCCTACGGACATGCCCCCTACTGTCTTCCACGGACCGTGTTAGCCTTCGGTGTGATTCAGCATGCCCTCATGCATATGCATGACATGCTGACGTCACACCGTTTAACTGCAGCCTCCGTGTAAGCCATGTATCTCTTACACGGAGGCTTCGTGAATCCTGCCCGATATCTATTCAAGAGATCAGGTGAATGTGAATATATATATATATATATATATATATATATATATATATATATATATTTATAGCAGACATTGTACTATTAAAGAATATTTAAAGTACTCACAATGTATTTTGTTTTGTCATGATGTAGGCATGTTTTCATTGCAAATAAGACCATCCCCAGGATTCATGAAGCCTCCGTGTAAGAGTTATAACTCTTACACGGAGGCTGCAGTTAAATGGAGTGATGTCAGCATGCTTTGCATATTCATGAGAGCATGCTGAATCACACCTAAGTCTAACACGGTCCGTGTAAGACAGTAGGGGGCGTTTTCGTAGGCCGAGCCCTGCAAGCGGACATGCCCCCAGAATTGTAAAAGTGCCCAAAGTAGACACCCACAACAGAGTCCACGGAAATGTGAATAAACACAACACAACACATGCCCCTACAGACTATAAACATAAAAGATATATAAATGAACATGTTATATATTTTTTTTAAATTGTAAAGATGTTTTACCGTGAGTGCGCTTGTGGTGTGCCAGAGCAGCTACAGTTAGCAGTCAGTGGAAAGCATATAAGAACTAAATATGCAAAATAAGCCAGGAAGCAATAGCATAGCGGTAGAGATGTTGGCTGAAGAGCAGGCATTCATGGTTCGAGCTCCCACAACACCAATTTTTTTTTTTGCAAAATAAGCAGGAAACAAGTCCCTGACAAATATGTACACATAAAACCACAATTCATGTAAAATGTAATGAAATAGCCCATTTATATTGAAGACATGTGAGGTACCAAAAGAAGAAAAAATGCCAGATGTGCTCATAGCTGAGCTACAGTTTAACAGAGTGAGTGCAGGTGCCCGTAGACGAGCAGTGGTTTAACTGGTGCAAAATGAGTGCCCGTAGCTGAGCAGTCATTTAACATGCTGAATTTATGTGCCCCTAGCTGAGCTGAGCGTAATATGCGTGCCGATAGCCAGATGAGGCTTAAACCAGCGTACCCTGTTTGCGCGGAGCTGCGCACCGCGCAAACAAGCTAACCGACGAACGCGTTGAGCAAGCCGTATCAAAACTGCCTTTACACAGACACACCCCTCAGCATGTCTAGACAGTCATGAAAAATAACAAGCAGTGGCCAGGTTCAAACCCAGGATACTATACACCACAGTCAAGGTACAGAACAACTAAGCCACAACAGCAGTACCTGTAAATGCAATAATAGCTAATATATAGGAATGAATACAAACTAGAGCATGACAATGCAGGTTTTAAAA